>NW_028270180.1:39527776-39830806 GCF_037043375.1 Chiloscyllium plagiosum
CGGCCCATCCCACACTCTCAGACACTGTGTTCCAAACCCTAACCCTTGGATGAATCCGGCCTAACCCACATTCTCAGGCACTGTGTTCCAGACACTAACCCCTGGATTGACCCGGCCTATCCCACAGTCTCAGACACTGTGTTCCAGACCCTAACCCCTGGATTAATCCGGCCGATCCCACGCTCTCAGGCACTGTGTTCCAGACCGTAACACCTGGATTAATCCAGCCAATCCCACACACTCAGGCACTGTGTTCCAGACCTGAAGCCTTCGATTAATCCAGCCAAACCCACACCCTCAGACACTGTTTTACAGACCCTAACCCCTGGATTAATCCAGCCTATCCCACACTCTCAGACACTGTGTTCCAGATTCTAACCCCTGGATTAATCTGGCCTATCCCACACTCTCAGGCATTGTGCTCCAGACCCTAAATCCTTGAATTAATCTGGTCTATCCCACGCTCTCAGGCACTTTGTTCCACACCCTAACCCCTGGATTAATCTGGTTTATCCCTGACTCTCAGCCACTCTGTTTCAGACCCTAAACCCTGCATTAATCTGGCCCATCCCACACTCTCAGAAACTGTATTACAGACTAAAACACCTGGATTAATCCGGCCAATCCCACACTCTCAGACACTGTGTTCCAGACACTAACCCCTGGATTAATCCGGCGTATCGCACACTTTCAGACACTGTGTTCCAGACCCTAACAGTGGATTAATCCGGCCTATCCCACACTCTCAGGCACTTTGTTCTACACCCTAACCCCTGGATTAATCCGGCCTTCCCCAAGCTCATAGGCACTGTGTTCCAGACACTAACCGCAGCATTAAGCCGACCACCACCATACTCTCTGGCACTGTGTTCCAGACATAATCCCTGTATGAATCTGCCCTATCCCACAGTCTCAGGCACTGTTTTCCCGACCCTAACCCCTGGATTGACCTGTTTTATCCCAATCTCTCAGGTACTGTGTTCCAGACCCTAACCCCTGAATTAATTCGGCCTCCCGCACACTCTCAGACACTGTGTTCCAGAACGTAACCCCTGGATTAATCCGGCCTATCCCACACTCTCAGGCACTGTGTTCCAGACCCTAACCCCTGGATTAATCCAGTCTATCCCACACTCTCAGGCACTGTGTTCCACACTCTAACCCCTGGATTAATCCAGCCAAACCCACACCCTCAGACACTGTTTTACAGATTCTAACCCCTGGATTAATCCGGCCTATCCCACTCTCTCAGGCACTGTGTTCCAGACCCTAAACCCTGCATTAATCTGCCCTATCCCACACTCTCAGAAACGGTATTTCAGACCAAAACCCCTGGATTAATCTGCCCTATCCCATACTCTCAGACACTGTGTTCCAGACCCTAACCCCTGGATTAATCCAGCCAAACCCACACCCTCAGACACTGTGTTCCGGACACTAACCCCTAGATTAATCCGGCCTATCGCACACTTTCAGGCACTGTGTTCCAGACCCTAACAGTGGATTAATCCGGCCTATCCCACACTCTCAGGCACTTTAAATCTACACCCTTACCCCTGGATTAATCCGGCCTATCCCACACTCTCAGGCAGTGTGTTCCAGAGCCTAACCCCTGGATTAATCCAGCCTCCCCCACACTCTCAGGCACTGTGTTCCAGAGCCTAACCCCTGGATTAATCCGGCCAAACCAACATTCTCAGACACTGTGTTACAGACCCTAACCCCTGGATTAATTCAGCCTATCCCACACTCTGTGACACTGTGTTCCAGACACTAACCCCTGTATTAAACCGACCACCACCATTCTCTCAGACACTGTATTCCCGACAATAAACCCTGGATTGATCCGGCCTATCGTACACTCTCAGACACTGTGTTACAGAACCTAAACCCTGGATTAATCCGCCCTATCCCACACTCTCAGGCACTGTGTTACAGACCCTAACCCCTGGATTAATCCGCCCTATCCCGCACTCTCAGGCACTGCGTTCCAGACACTAAACCCTGGATTGACCCGGGCTATCCCACAGTCTCAGACACTGTGTTCCAGACCCTAACACCTGGATTAATCTGGCCTATCCCTTACTCTCAGGCACTGTGTTCCAGACCCTAAACCCTGGATTAATCCGGCCTATCCCACACTCTCAGGCACTGTGTTCCAGATCCTAACCCTTGGATTAATCCAGCCTAACCCACATTCTCAGACACTGTGTTCCAGACCCTAACCCCTGGATTAATCCGGCCTATCCCACTCTCTCAGGCACTGTGTTCCAGGCCATAACCCCTGGATTAATCTGGCCTATCCCTGACTCTCAGGCACTCTCTTTCAGACCCTAAACCCTGCATTAATCTGGCCCATCCCACACTCTCAGAAACTGTATTCCAGACCAAAACCCCTGGATTAATCCAGCCTATCCCACACTCTCAGGCACTGTGTTCCAGACCCGAAGCCTTCGATTAATCCAGCCAAACCCACACCCTCACACACTGTTTTACAGACCCTTAACCCTGGTTATGTCAGCCTGTCCCACACTCTCAGACACTGTGTTCCAGATGCTAAGCCCTGGAGTAATCCGGCCTGTCCCACTCTCTCAGGCACTGTGTTCTAGGCCCTAAATCCTTGAATTAATCTGGTCTCCCACGCTCTCCGGCACTTTGTTCCACACCCTAACCCATGGATTAATCCAGCCTCCCCCACATTCTCAGGCGGTGTGTTCCAGAACATAACCCGTGGATTAATCCGGCCTATCCCACACTCTCAGGCGCTGTGTTTCAGATCCTAACCCCTGGATTAATCCAGCCTATCCCACACTCTCAGACACTGTGTTCCAGATCCTAACCCCTGGATTAATCCGGCCTATCCCAATCTCTAAGGCACTGTGTTACAGACCCTCATACCTAATTAATTCAGCCTCCCGCACACTCTCAGGCACTGTGTTCCAGAGCCTAACCCCTGGATTAATTCGGCCTAACCCATCTCCTTAGACACTGTGTTCCAGTCCCTAACCCTTGGATTAATCCGGCCTAACCCACACTCTCAGACACTGTCTTCCAGACCCTAACCCTTGGATTAATCCGGCCTATCCCACTCTCTCAGACACTGTGTTCCAGACCCTAACGCCTGGATTAATCCGGCCTATCCCACTCTCTCAGGCACTGAGTTCCAGGCCATAACCCCTGGATTAATCTTGCCTCTCCCTGACTCTCAGCCACTCTGTTTCACACCCTAAACCCTGCATTAATCTGGCCCATCCCACACTCTCAGAAACTGCATTCCAGACCCAAAACCCCTGGATTAATCCGCCCTATTCCATACTCTCAGACACTGTGTTCCAGGCACTAACCCCTGGATTAATTCGGCCTAACACACCTCCTTAGACACTGTGTTCCAGACTCTAACCTGGATTAACCGGGCCTACCCCACACTCTCAGGCACTGTGTTCCAGAACGTAACCCCTGGATTAATCCGGCCTATCTCACACTCTCAGGCACTGTATTCCAGACCCTAACACCTGGATTATTTCAGCCTATCCCACACTCTCAGACACTATGTTCCTGACCCTAATCTCTGGATTAATCCGGCCCATCCCACACTCTCAGACACTGTGTTCCAAACCCTAACCCTTGGATGAATCCGGCCTAACCCACATTCTCAGGCACTGTGTTCCAGACACTAACCCCTGGATTGACCCGGCCTATCCCACAGTCTCAGACACTGTGTTCCAGACCCTAACCCCTGGATTAATCCGGCCGATCCCACGCTCTCAGGCACTGTGTTCCAGACCTGAAGCCTTCGATTAATCCAGCCAAACCCACACCCTCAGACACTGTTTTACAGACCCTAACCCCTGGATTAATCCAGCCTATCCCACACTCTCAGACACTGTGTTCCAGATTCTAACCCCTGGATTAATCTGGCCTATCCCACACTCTCAGGCATTGTGCTCCAGACCCTAAATCCTTGAATTAATCTGGTCTATCCCACGCTCTCAGGCACTTTGTTCCACACCCTAACCCCTGGATAAATCTGGTTTATCCCTGACTCTCAGCCACTCTGTTTCAGACCCTAAACCCTGCATTAATCTGGCCCATCCCACACTCTCAGAAACTGTATTACAGACTAAAACACCTGGATTAATCCGGCCAATCCCACACTCTCAGACACTGTGTTCCAGACACTAACCGCTGGATTAATCTGGCCTATCCCACACTCAAAGGCACTGAATTCCAAACCCTAACCACTGGATTATTCCCACCTATCCCACACTCTCAGGCACTGTGTTCCAGACCCTAACCGCTGGATTAATCTGGCCTATCCCACACTCAAAGGCACTGAATTCCAAACCCTAACCACTGGATTATTCCCACCTATCCCACACTCTCAGGCACTGTGTTCCAGACCCTAACCTCTGGATTAATCCGGCCTATCCCACTCTCTCAGGCACTGTATTCCAGACCCTAACCCCTGGATTAATCCGGCCTATACCACACTCTCAGGCACAGTGTTCCAGACCCTAACTCCTGGATTAATTCTGCCTCCCCCACACTCTCAGATACTGTGTTCCAGTCCCTAATACCTGGATTGACCTGGCCTACCCCACACTCTCAGGCACTGTGTTACAGACCCTAAACCCTGGATTAATTCAGCCTATACCACACTCTGTGAGACTGTGTTCCAGACACTAACCCCTGTATTAAACCGACCACCACCATTCTCTCAGACACTGTATTCCCGACAAAAAACCCTGGATTGACCCAACCTATCAATCACTCTCAGACACTGTGTTCCAGACCCTAACTCCTGGATTGACCTGGCCTTCCCCACAATCTCAGGCACTGTGTTCCAGAACGTAAGGCCTGGATTAATCCAGCCAATACCACACTCTCAGACACCGTGTTCCAGAATCGAACCACTAGATTACTCCGGCCAATCCCATACTCTCAGGCACTGTGTTCCAGACCCTAACATTTGGATTGACCTGGCCTTCCCCACACTCTCAGACACTGTGTTCCAGACCCTAACCCCTGGATTAATCTGCCCTATCCCGCACTCTCAGGCACAGCGTTCCAGACACTAACCCCTGGATTGACCAGCCTATTCCACACTCTCAGACACTGTCATCCTAACCCTAACCCCCGGATTAATCCGGCCTATCCCAAGCACTCAGGCACTGTGTTCCAGACCGTAACCCTGGATTAATCCGGCCTCCCCACACTCTCAGGCACTGTGTTCCAGACATAATCCCTGGATGTATCCGGCCTATCCCACACTCTCAGGCACTGTTTTCCAGACACTAACCCCTGGATTAATCCGGCCTATCGCACACAATCAGGCAATGTGTTCCAGACAATAACCCCTGGATTGACCCGGCCAACCCCACACTCTCAGACACTGTGTTCCAGACACTAACCCCTAGATTAACCGTGCCGTCCCCACGCTCTCAGGCACTGTGATCCAGACCCTAACCCCTGGATTAATACGGCCTATACCACACTCTCAGGCACAGTGTTCCAGACCCTAACTCCTGGATTAATTCTGCCTCCCCCACACTCTCAGATACTGTGTTCCAGTCCCTAATACCTGGATTGACCTGGCCTACCCCACACTCTCAGCCACTGTGTTACAGACCCTAAACCCTGGATTAATTCAGCCTATACCACACACTGTGACACTGTGTTCCAGACACTAACCCCTGTATTAAACCCACCACCACCATACTCTCAGACACTGTATTCCCGACAATAAACCCTGGATTGACCCGGCCTATCGTACACTCTTAGACACTGTGTTCCAGAACCGAACCACTCGATTAATCTGGCCTATCCCATACTCTCAGACACTGTGTTCCAGACCCTAACACTTGGCTTGACCTGGCCTTCCCCACACTCACAGGCACTGTGTTCCAGACCTTAACTCCTGGATTTATCCGGCCTATCCCACACTCAAAGGCACTGAATTCCACACCCTAACCGCTGGATTATTCCCACCCATTCCACACTCTCAGGCAACTGTTCCAGTCCTTCATCCCTGGATTAATCCGGCCTATTCCACACTCTCAGGCACTGTGTTCCCGAGTCTAACCTCTGGATTAATCCGGCCTACCCCACGCTCTCAGGCACTGTGATCCAGACCCTAACCCCTGGATTAATCCGGCCTATACCACACTCTCAGGCACAGTGTTCCAGACCCTAACTCCTGGATTAATTCTGCCTCCCCCACACTCTCAGATACTGTGTTCCAGTCCCTAATACCTGGATTGACCTGGCCTACCCCACACTCTCAGGCACTGTGTTACAGACCCTAAACCCTGGATTAATTCAGCCTATACCACACTCTGTGAGACTGTGTTCCAGACACTAACCCCTGTATTAAACCGACCACCACCATTCTCTCAGACACTGTATTCCCGACAAAAAACCCTGGATTGACCCAACCTATCAATCACTCTCAGACACTGTGTTCCAGACCCTAACTCCTGGATTGACCTGGCCTTCCCCACAATCTCAGGCACTGTGTTCCAGAACGTAAGGCCTGGATTAATCCAGCCAATACCACACTCTCAGACACCGTGTTCCAGAATCGAACCACTAGATTACTCCGGCCAATCCCATACTCTCAGGCACTGTGTTCCAGACCCTAACATTTGGATTGACCTGGCCTTCCCCACACTCTCAGACACTGTGTTCCAGACCCTAACCCCTGGATTAATCTGCCCTATCCCGCACTCTCAGGCACAGCGTTCCAGACACTAACCCCTGGATTGACCGGCCTATTCCACACTCTCAGACACTGTGATCCAGACCCTAACCCCCGGATTAATCCGGCCTATCCCAAGCACTCAGGCACTGTGTTCCAGACCGTAACCCTGGATTAATCCGGCCTCCCCACACTCTCAGGCACTGTGTTCCAGACATAATCCCTGGATGTATCCGGCCTATCCCACACTCTCAGGCACTGTTTTCCAGACACTAACCCCTGGATTAATCCGGCCTATCGCACACAATCAGGCAATGTGTTCCAGACAATAACCCCTGGATTGACCCGGCCAACCCCACACTCTCAGACACTGTGTTCCAGACACTAACCCCTAGATTAACCGTGCCGTCCCCACGCTCTCAGGCACTGTGATTCAGACCCTAACCCCTGGATTAATCCGGCCTATACCACACTCTCAGGCACAGTGTTCCAGACCCTAACTCCTGGATTAATTCTGCCTCCCCCACACTCTCAGATACTGTGTTCCAGTCCCTAATACCTGGATTGACCTGGCCTACCCCACACTCTCAGCCACTGTGTTACAGACCCTAAACCCTGGATTAATTCAGCCTATCCCACACTCTGTGACACTGTGTTCCAGACACTAACCCCTGTATTAAACCCACCACCACCATACTCTCAGACACTGTATTCCCGACAATAAACCCTGGATTGACCCGGCCTATCGTACACTCTTAGACACTGTGTTCCAGAACCGAACCACTCGATTAATCTGGCCTATCCCATACTCTCAGACACTGTGTTCCAGACCCTAACACCTGGATTGACCTGGCCTTCCCCACACTCACAGGCACTGTGTTCCAGACCTTAACTCCTGGATTAATCCGGCCTATCCCACACTCAAAGGCACTGAATTCCACACCCTAACCGCTGGATTATTCCCACCCATTCCACACTCTCAGGCAACTGTTCCAGTCCTTCATCCCTGGATTAATCCGGCCTATTCCACACTCTCAGGCACTGTGTTCCCGAGTCTAACCTCTGGATTAATCCGGCCTACCCCACGCTCTCAGGCACTGTGATCCAGACCCTAACCCCTGGATTAATCCGGCCTAACCCACACTCTCAGGTACTGTGCTCCAGACCCTAACCCCTGGATTAATCCAGTTTATCCCACACTGTCAGGCACTGTGTTCCAGACCCTAACCGCTGGATTAATCTGGCCTATCCCACACTCAAAGGCACTGAATTCCAAACCCTAACCACTGGATTATTCCCACCTATCCCACACTCTCAGGCACTGTGTTCCAGACCCTAACCTCTGGATTAATCCGGCCTATCCCACTCTCTCAGGCACTGTATTCCAGACCCTAACCCCTGGATTAATCCGGCCTATACCACACTCTCAGGCACAGTGTTCCAGACCCTAACTCCTGGATTAATTCTGCCTCCCCCACACTCTCAGATACTGTGTTCCAGTCCCTAATACCTGGATTGACCTGGCCTACCCCACACTCTCAGGCACTGTGTTACAGACCCTAAACCCTGGATTAATTCAGCCTATACCACACTCTGTGAGACTGTGTTCCAGACACTAACCCCTGTATTAAACCGACCACCACCATTCTCTCAGACACTGTATTCCCGACAAAAAACCCTGGATTGACCCAACCTATCAATCACTCTCAGACACTGTGTTCCAGACCCTAACTCCTGGATTGACCTGGCCTTCCCCACAATCTCAGGCACTGTGTTCCAGAATGTAAGGCCTGGATTAATCCAGCCAATACCACACTCTCAGACACCGTGTTCCAGAATCGAACCACTAGATTACTCCGGCCAATCCCATACTCTCAGGCACTGTGTTCCAGACCCTAACATTTGGATTGACCTGGCCTTCCCCACACTCTCAGACACTGTGTTCCAGACCCTAACCCCTGGATTAAACCGGCCTATCCCACACTCTCAGGCACTTTGTTCCAGACCCTAACCCCTGGATTAATCCAGCCTCCCCCACACTCTCAGGCACTGTGTCCCAGAGCCTAACCCCTGGATTAATCTGGCCTAACCCACACTCTCAGGTACTGTGCTCCAGACCCTAACCCCTGGATTAATCCGGCCTATTCCACACTCTCTGACACTGTGTTCCAGACACTAACCCCTGGATTAATCTGGCCTATCCCACACTCAAAGGCACTGAATTCCAAACCCTAACCACTGGATTATTCCCACCTATCCCACACTCTCAGGCACTGTGTTCCAGACCCTAACCTCTGGATTAATCCGGCCTATCCCACTCTCTCAGGCACTGTATTCCAGGCCATAACCCCTGGATTAATCTGGACTATCCCTGACTCTCAGATACTGTATTCCATGCCAAAACCCCTGGATTAAACCGGCCTATCCCATTCTCTCAGACACTGTGTTCCAGACCCTAACCCCTGTATTTAACCGGCCTATCCCAATCTCTAAGGCACTGTCTTCCAGACCCTAACACCCGAATTAATTCCCGCACACTCTCAGGCACTGTGTTCCAGAGACTAACCCCGGGATTATTCCGCCCAACCAACATTCTCAGACACTGTGTTCCAGACCCAGCATCTGGATTAATCCGCCCCATCTCGCACTCTCAGGCACTGCATTCCAGACACTAACCCTGGATTGACCCGGCCTATTCCACGCACTCAGGCACTATGTTCCAGACCCTAACCTCTGGATTAATCCGGCCTATCCCACACTCTCAGACACTGTGTTCCAGACCCTAACCACTCGATGAATCTGGCCTAGCCCACATTCTCAGACACTGTGTTCCAAACACTAACCCCTGGATTAATCCGGCCTACCCCACACTCTCAGGCACTGTGTTCCAGAACGTAACCCCTGGATTAATCCCGCCTATCCCACACTCTCAGGCACTGTGTTCCAGACCCTATCACCTGGATTAATCCAGCCAAACCACACCCTCAGTCACTGTTTTACAGACACTAAACCCTGGATTAATTCAGCCTATCCCACACTCTCAGACACTGTGTTCCAGACCCTAACCCCTGCATTAATCCGGCCTATCCCACTCTCTCAGACACTGTGTTCCAGACCCTAAATTCTTGAATTAATCTGGTCTTTACCACGCTCTCAGGCACTTTGTTCCACACCCTAACCCCTGGATTATTCCGGCCTCCCCCACATTCTCAGGCACTGTGTTCCAGACCCTAACCCCTGGATTAATCCGGCCTAACCCACACTCTCAGGCACTGTGTTCCAGACCCTAACCCCTGGATTAATCCGGCCTAACCCACATTCTCAGGCACTGTGTTCCAGACCCTAACCCCTGGATTAATCCGGCCTAACCCACACTCTCAGGCACTGTGTTCCAGAATGTAATGCCTGGATTACTCCAGCCAATACCACACTCTCAGACACCGTGTTCCAGAATCGAACCATTAGATTACTCCGGCCTATCCCATTCTCTAGGACACTGTGTTCCAGACCCGAACATCTGGATTGACCTCGCCTTCCCCACACTCTCAGGCACTTTGTTCCAGACCCTAACCCCAGGATTAATCCAGCCTCCCCCACATTCTCAGGCACTGTGTTCCAGACCCTAACCCCTGGATTAATCCGGCCTATCCCAATCTCTCAGGCACTGTGTTCCAGACCCTCATACCTTAATTAATTCAGGATCCCGCACACTCTCAGGCACTGCATTCCAGACCCTAACACTTGGATTAATCCACCCTATCCCGCACTATCAGGCACTGCATTCTAGACACTAACCCCTGGATTGACGCGGCATATCCCACTCTCTCAGACACTGTGCTCCAGACCCTAACCCTTGGATGAATCCGGCCTAACCCACATTCTCAGGCACTGTGTTCCAGACACTAACCCCTGGATTGACCCGGCCTATCCCACAGTCTCAGACACTGTGTTCCAGACCTTAACCCCTGGATTAATCCGGCCGATCCCACGCTCTCAGGCACTGTGTTCCAGACCCTAACCGTGGATAAATCCAACCTATCCCACACTCTCAGGCACTTTGTTCTACACCCTAACCCCTGGATAAATCCAGCCTCCCCCACACTCTCAGGCACTGTGTTCCAGACCCTAACCCCTGGATTAATCCGGCCTATCCCAATCTCTCAGGCACTGTGTTCCAGACCCTCATACCTTAATTAATTCAGGATCCCGCACACTCTCAGGCACTGCATTCCAGACCCTAACACTTGGATTAATCCACCCTATCCCGCACTATCAGGCACTGCATTCTAGACACTAACCCCTGGATTGACGCGGCATATCCCACTCTCTCAGACACTGTGCTCCAGACCCTAACCCTTGGATGAATCCGGCCTATCCCACAGTCTCAGACACTGTGTTCCAGACCTTAACCCCTGGATTAATCCGGCCGATCCCACGCTCTCAGGCACTGTGTTCCAGACCCTAACCGTGGATAAATCCAACCTATCCCACACTCTCAGGCACTTTGTTCTACACCCTAACCCCTGGATTAATCCAGCCTCCCCCACACTCTCAGGCAGTGTGTTCCAAAACCTAACCCGTGCATTACTCCGGCCTATCCCACATTCTCAAGCACTGTGTACCAGACCCTAACCGCTGGATTAATCCGGCCTCACCCATACTCTCAGGCACTGTGTTCCAAACACTAACCCCTGGATTAATCCGGCCAAACCCACACTCTCAGGCACTGTGTTCCAGACCCTAACACCTGGATTATTTCAGCCTATCCCACACTCTCAGACACTATGTTCCTGACCCTAATCTCTGGATTAATCCGGCCCATCCCACACTCTCAGACACTGTGTTCCAAACCCTAACCCTTGGATGAATCCGGCCTAACCCACATTCTCAGGCACTGTGTTCCAGACACTAACCCCTGGATTGACCCGGCCTATCCCACAGTCTCAGACACTGTGTTCCAGACCCTAACCCCTGGATTAATCCGGCCGATCCCACGCTCTCAGGCACTGTGTTCCAGACCGTAACACCTGGATTAATCCAGCCAATCCCACACACTCAGGCACTGTGTTCCAGACCTGAAGCCTTCGATTAATCCAGCCAAACCCACACCCTCAGACACTGTTTTACAGACCCTAACCTCTGGATTAATCCAGCCTATCCCACACTCTCAGACACTGTGTTCCAGATTCTAACCCCTGGATTAATCTGGCCTATCCCACACTCTCAGGCATTGTGCTCCAGACCCTAAATCCTTGAATTAATCTGGTCTATCCCACGCTCTCAGGCACTTTGTTCCACACCCTAACCCCTGGATTAATCTGGTTTATCCCTGACTCTCAGCCACTCTGTTTCAGACCCTAAACCCTGCATTAATCTGGCCCATCCCACACTCTCAGAAACTGTATTACAGACTAAAACACCTGGATTAATCCGGCCAATCCCACACTCTCAGACACTGTGTTCCAGACACTAACCCCTGGATTAATCCGGCGTATCGCACACTTTCAGACACTGTGTTCCAGACCCTAACAGTGGATTAATCCGGCCTATCCCACACTCTCAGGCACTTTGTTCTACACCCTAACCCCTGGATTAATCCGGCCTCCCCCAAGCTCATAGGCACTGTGTTCCAGACACTAACCGCAGCATTAAGCCGACCACCACCATACTCTCTGGCACTGTGTTCCAGACATAATCCCTGTATGAATCTGCCCTATCCCACAGTCTCAGGCACTGTTTTCCCGACCCTAACCCCTGGATTGACCTGTTTTATCCCAATCTCTCAGGTACTGTGTTCCAGACCCTAACCCCTGAATTAATTCGGCCTCCCGCACACTCTCAGACACTGTGTTCCAGAACGTAACCCCTGGATTAATCCGGCCTATCCCACACTCTCAGGCACTGTGTTCCAGACCCTAACCCCTGGATTAATCCAGTCTATCCCACACTCTCAGGCACTGTGTTCCACACTCTAACCCCTGGATTAATCCAGCCAAACCCACACCCTCAGACACTGTTTTACAGATTCTAACCCCTGGATTAATCCGGCCTATCCCACTCTCTCAGGCACTGTGTTCCAGACCCTAAACCCTGCATTAATCTGCCCTATCCCACACTCTCAGAAACGGTATTTCAGACCAAAACCCCTGGATTAATCTGCCCTATCCCATACTCTCAGACACTGTGTTCCAGACCCTAACCCCTGGATTAATCCAGTCTATCCCATACTCTCAGGCACTGTGCTCCAGACCCTAACACCTGGATTAATCCGGCCAATCCCACACTCTCAGGCACTGTGTTCCAGACCCTAAGCCTTCGATTAATCCAGCCAAACCCACACCCTCAGACACTGTGTTCCGGACACTAACCCCTAGATTAATCCGGCCTATCGCACACTTTCAGGCACTGTGTTCCAGACCCTAACAGTGGATTAATCCGGCCTATCCCACACTCTCAGGCACTTTAAATCTACACCCTTACCCCTGGATTAATCCGGCCTATCCCACACTCTCAGGCAGTGTGTTCCAGAGCCTAACCCCTGGATTAATCCAGCCTCCCCCACACTCTCAGGCACTGTGTTCCAGAGCCTAACCCCTGGATTAATCCGGCCAAACCAACATTCTCAGACACTGTGTTACAGACCCTAACCCCTGGATTAATTCAGCCTATCCCACACTCTCTGACACTGTGTTCCAGACACTAACCCCTGTATTAAACCGACCACCACCATTCTCTCAGACACTGTATTCCCGACAATAAACCCTGGATTGATCCGGCCTATCGTACACTCTCAGACACTGTGTTCCAGACCCTAACACCTGGATTAATCCGCCCTATCCCGCACTCTCAGGCACTGCGTTCCAGACACTAAACCCTGGATTGACCCGGGCTATCCCACAGTCTCAGACACTGTGTTCCAGACCCTAACACCTGGATTAATCTGGCCTATCCCTGACTCTCAGGCACTGTGTTCCAGACCCTAAACCCTGCATTAATCTGGCCCATCCCACACTCTCAGGTACTGTGTTCCAGATCCTAACCCCTGGATTAATCCGGCCTATCCCACACTCTCAGGCACTGTGTTCCAGATCCTAACCCTTGGATTAATCCGGCCTATCCCACTCTCTCAGGCACTGTGTTCCAGGCCATAACCCCTGGATTAATCTGGCCTATCCCTGACTCTCAGGCACTCTCTTTCAGACCCTAAACCCTGCATTAATCTGGCCCATCCCACACTCTCAGAAACTGTATTCCAGACCAAAACCCCTGGATTAATCCAGCCTATCCCACACTCTCAGGCACTGTGTTCCAGACCCGAAGCCTTCGATTAATCCAGCCAAACCCACACCCTCAGACACTGTTTTACAGACCCTTAACCCTGGTTATGTCAGCCTGTCCCACACTCTCAGACACTGTGTTCCAGATGCTAAGCCCTGGAGTAATCCGGCCTGTCCCACTCTCTCAGGCACTGTGTTCTAGGCCCTAAATCCTTGAATTAATCTGGTCTCCCACGCTCTCCGGCACTTTGTTCCACACCCTAACCCATGGATTAATCCAGCCTCCCCCACATTCTCAGGCGGTGTGTTCCAGAACATAACCCGTGGATTAATCCGGCCTATCCCACACTCTCAGGCGCTGTGTTCCAGATCCTAACCCCTGGATTAATCCAGCCTATCCCACACTCTCAGACACTGTGTTCCAGATCCTAACCCCTGGATTAATCCGGCCTATCCCAATCTCTAAGGCACTGTGTTACAGACCCTCATACCTAATTAATTCAGCCTCCCGCACACTCTCAGGCACTGTGTTCCAGAGCCTAACCCCTGGATTAATTCGGCCTAACCCATCTCCTTAGACACTGTGTTCCAGTCCCTAACCCTTGGATTAATCCGGCCTAACCCACACTCTCAGACACTGTCTTCCAGACCCTAACCCTTGGATTAATCCGGCCTATCCCACTCTCTCAGACACTGTGTTCCAGACCCTAACGCCTGGATTAATCCGGCCTATCCCACTGTCCCAGGCACTGAGTTCCAGGCCATAACCCCTGGATTAATCTTGCCTCTCCCTGACTCTCAGCCACTCTGTTTCACACCCTAAACCCTGCATTAATCTGGCCCATCCCACACTCTCAGAAACTGCATTCCAGACCCAAAACCCCTGGATTAATCCGCCCTATTCCATACTCTCAGACACTGTGTTCCAGGCACTAACCCCTGGATTAATTCGGCCTAACACACCTCCTCAGACACTGTGTTCCAGACTCTAACCTGGATTAACCGGGCCTACCCCACACTCTCAGGCACTGTGTTCCAGAACGTAACCCCTGGATTGATCCGGCCTATCTCACACTCTCAGGCACTGTGTTCCAGACCCTAACCCCTGGATTAATCTGGCCTATCCCACATTCTCAAGCACTGTGTTCCAGACCGTCAACCCTGGATTAATCCGGCATCCCCCACACTCTCAGGCACTGTGTTCCAGACCCTAACCCCTGGATTAATCCAGTCTATCCCACAGTCTCAGGCACTGTGTTCCAGACCCTAACCCCTGGATTAATCCAGTATATCCCACACTCTCAGACACTGTGTTCCAGACACTAACCCCTGGATTAATCCGGCCTATCCCACTCTCTCAAGCACTGTGTTCCAGGCCATAACCCCTGGATTAATCTGGCCTATCCCCGACTCTGAGCCACTCTGTTTCACACCCTAAACCCTGCATTAATCTGGCCCATCCCACACTCTCAGAAACTGTATTCCAGACCCAAAACCCCTGGATTAATCCGCCCTATTCCATACTCTCAGACACTGTGTTCCAGACACTAACCCCTGGATTAACTGGGCCTACCCAACACTCTCTGGCACTGTGTTCCAGAATGTAACCCCTGGATTAATCCGGCCTATCCCACACTCTCAGGCACTGTATTCCACACCCTAACACCTGGATTAATCCGGCCAAACCCACACCCTCAGACACTGTGTTCCAGACACTAACCCCTGGATTAATCTGGCCTATCGCACACTCTCAGAAACTGTATTACAGACCAAAACGCCTGGATTAATCTGCCCTATTCCATACTCTCAGACACTGTGTTCCAGACACTAACCCCTGGATTAATCTGGCCTATCCCACACTCTTAGGCACTTTGTTCCACACCCTGACCCCTGGATTAATCCAGCATCCCCCACACTCTCAGGCAGTGTGTTCCAAAACCTAACCCATAGATTACTCCGGCCTATCCCACACTCTCAGGCACTGTGTTCCAGACCCTAAGCCCTGGATTAATCCAGTCTATCCCACACTCTCAGGCACTGTGTTCCAGAGCCTAACCCCTGGATTAATACAGCCAATCCCACACTCTCAGGCACTGTGTTCCAGACCCTAACCCCTGGATTAATCCAGCCAAACCCACACCCTCAGACACTGTTTTCAGACCCTTAACCCTGGATTATTTCAGCCTCCCGCACACTCTCAGGCACTGTGTTCCAGATTCTAACCCCTGGATAAATCCGGCCTATCCCACTCTCTCACGCACTGTGCTCCAGACCCTAAATCCTTGAATTAATCTGGTCTATCCCACGCTCTCAGGCACTGTGTTCCAGGCCATAACCCCTACATTAATCTGGCCCATCCCACACTCTCAGAAACTGTATTCCAGAACAAAACCCCTGGATTAATCTGCCCTATCCCATACTCTCAGACACTGTGTTCCAGACCCTAACCCCTGGATTAATCCAGCCAAACCCACACCCTCAGACACTGTGTTCCAGACACTAACCATGGATAAATCCGGCCTATCCCACACTCTCAGGCACTTTGTTCCACACCGTAACCCCTGGATTAATCCAGCCTCCCCCACACTCTCAAGCAGTGTGTTCCAAAACCTAACCCATGGATTAATCCGGCCTATTCCACATTCTCAAGCACTGTGTTCCAGAGCCTAACCCCTGGATTAATCCGGCCTCACCCACACTCTCAGGCACTGTATTCCACACCCTAACACCTGGATTAATCCGGCCAAACCCACACCCTCAGACACTGTGTTCCAGACACTAACCCCTGGATTAATCTGGCCTATCGCACACTCTCAGAAACTGTATTACAGACCAAAACGCCTGGATTAATCTGCCCTATTCCATACTCTCAGACACTGTGTTCCAGACACTAACCCCTGGATTAATCTGGCCTATCCCACACTCTTAGGCACTTTGTTCCACACCCTGACCCCTGGATTAATCCAGCATCCCCCACACTCTCAGGCAGTGTGTTCCAAAACCTAACCCATAGATTACTCCGGCCTATCCCACACTCTCAGGCACTGTGTTCCAGACCCTAAGCCCTGGATTAATCCAGTCTATCCCACACTCTCAGGCACTGTGTTCCAGAGCCTAACCCCTGGATTAATACAGCCAATCCCACACTCTCAGGCACTGTGTTCCAGACCCTAACCCCTGGATTAATCCAGCCAAACCCACACCCTCAGACACTGTTTTCAGACCCTTAACCCTGGATTATTTCAGCCTCCCGCACACTCTCAGGCACTGTGTTCCAGATTCTAACCCCTGGATAAATCCGGCCTATCCCACTCTCTCACGCACTGTGCTCCAGACCCTAAATCCTTGAATTAATCTGGTCTATCCCACGCTCTCAGGCACTGTGTTCCAGGCCATAACCCCTACATTAATCTGGCCCATCCCACACTCTCAGAAACTGTATTCCAGAACAAAACCCCTGGATTAATCTGCCCTATCCCATACTCTCAGACACTGTGTTCCAGACCCTAACCCCTGGATTAATCCAGCCAAACCCACACCCTCAGACACTGTGTTCCAGACACTAACCATGGATAAATCCGGCCTATCCCACACTCTCAGGCACTTTGTTCCACACCGTAACCCCTGGATTAATCCAGCCTCCCCCACACTCTCAAGCAGTGTGTTCCAAAACCTAACCCATGGATTAATCCGGCCTATTCCACATTCTCAAGCACTGTGTTCCAGAGCCTAACCCCTGGATTAATCCGGCCTCACCCACACTCTCAGGCACTGTGTTCCAGAGCCTAACCCCTGGATTAAGCCGGCCTAACCCACATTCTCAGAAACTGTGTTCCAGACCCTAACCCCTGGATTAATCCGGCCTCACCCACACTCTCAGGCACTGTGTTCCAGAGCCTAACCCCTGGATCAAGCCGGCCTAACCCACATTCTCAGAAACTGTGTTCCAGACCCTAACCCCTGGATTAATCCGGCCTATCCCACACTCTCAGGCACTGTGTTCCTGACCCTAACCCCTTGATTAATCCGGCCCATCCCACACTCTCAGACACTGTGTTCCAAACCCTAACCCCTGGATGAATCCGGCCTAACCCACATTCTCAGACACTATGTTCCAGACCCTAACCCCTGGATTACTCCAGCCTATCCCACACTCTCAGGCACTGTGTTCCCGACCCTAACACCTGGATTAATCCAGCCAATCCCACACACTCAGGCACTGTGTTCCAGACCCGAAGCCTTCGATTAATCCAGCCAAACCCACACCCTCAGACACTATTTTACAGACCCTTAATCCTGGATTATTTCAGCCTATCCCACACTCTCAGACACTGTGTTCCAGATTCTAACCCCTGGATTAATCCGACCTATCCAATTCTCTCAGGCACTGTGTTCCAGACCCTGAATCCTTGAATTAATCTGGTCTATCCCACGCTCTCAGGCACTTTGTTCCACACCCTAACCCCGGATTAATCCAGCCACTCTGTTTCAGACCCTAAACCCTGCATTAATCTGGCCCATCCCACACTCTCAGAAACTGTATTACAGACTAAAACCCCTGGATTAATCCGCCCTATTCCATACTCTCAGACACTGTGTTCCAGACATTAACCCCAGGATTAACTGGGCCTACCCCACATTCTCAGGCACTGTATTCCAGACCCTAACACCTGGATCAATCCGGCCAATCCCACACTGTCAGGCAGTGTGTTCCTGACCCTAAACCTTCGATTAATCCAGCCAAACCCACAACCTCAGACACTGTGTTCCAGATCCTAACCCCTGGATTAATCTGGCCTATCCCACACTCTCAGGCACTTTGTTCCACACTCTAACCCCTGGATTAATCCAGCTTCCCCCACACTCTCAGACACTCTGTTCCAAAACCTAACCCGTGGATTAATCTGGCCTATCCCACATTCTCAGGCACTGTGTTCCAGACCCTAACCCCTGGATTAATCCGGCCAATCCCACACCCTCAGACACTGTTTTACAGACCCTATACCCTGGATTAATTCAGCCTATCCCACACACTGTGACACTGTGTTCCAGACACTAACCCCTGTATTAAACCGACCACCACCATTCTCTCAGACACTGTGTTTCCGACAATAAACCCTGGATTGACCCGGCCTATCGTACACTCTCAGACACTGTGTTCCAGACCCAAACCCCTGGATTAATCCGGCCTATCCCACAGTCTCAGGCACTGTGTTCCAGAGCCTAACCCCTGGATTAAGCCGGCCTAACCCACCTTCTCAGACACTGTGTTCCAGACCCTAACCCCTGGATTAATCCAGCCTATCCCACACTCTCAGGCACTGTGTTCCTGACCCTAACCCCTTGATTAATCCGGCCCATCCCACACTCTCAGACACTGTGTTCCAAACCCTAACCCCTGGATGAATCCGGCCTAACCCACATTCTCAGACACTATGTTCCAGACCCTAACCCCTGGATTACTCCAGTCTATCCCACACTCTCAGGCACTGTGTTCGCGACCCTAACACCTGGATTAATCCAGCCAATCCCACACACTCAGGCACTGTGTTCCAGACCCGAAGCCTTCGATTAATCCAGCCAAACCCACACCCTCAGACACTATTTTACAGACCCTTAATCCTGGATTATTTCAGCCTATCCCACACTCTCAGACACTGTGTTCCAGATTCTAACCCCTGGATTAATCCGACCTATCCAATTCTCTCAGGCACTGTGTTCCAGACCCTGAATCCTTGAATTAATCTGGTCTATCCCACGCTCTCAGGCACTTTGTTCCACACCCTAACCCCGGATTAATCCAGCCACTCTGTTTCAGACCCTAAACCCTGCATTAATCTGGCCCATCCCACACTCTCAGAAACTGTATTACAGACTAAAACCCCTGGATTAATCCGCCCTATTCCATACTCTCAGACACTGTGTTCCAGACACTAACCCCTGGATTAACTGGGCCTACCCCACATTCTCAGGCACTGTATTCCAGACCCTAACACCTGGATCAATCCGGCCAATCCCACACTGTCAGGCAGTGTGTTCCTGACCCTAAACCTTCGATTAATCCAGCCAAACCCACAACCTCAGACACTGTGTTCCAGATCCTAATCCCTGGATTAATCTGGCCTATCCCACACTCTCAGGCACTTTGTTCCACACTCTAACCCCTGGATTAATCCAGCTTCCCCCACACTCTCAGACACTCTGTTCCAAAACGTAACCCGTGGATTAATCTGGCCTATCCCACATTCTCAGGCACTGTGTTCCAGACCCTAACCCCTGGATTAATCCGGCCAATCCCACACCCTCAGACACTGTTTTACAGACCCTATACCCTGGATTAATTCAGCCTATCCCACACACTGTGACACTGTGTTCCAGACACTAACCCCTGTATTAAACCGACCACCACCATTCTCTCAGACACTGTGTTTCCGACAATAAACCCTGGATTGACCCGGCCTATCGTACACTCTCAGACACTGTGTTCCAGACCCAAACCCCTGGATTAATCCGGCCTATCCCACAGTCTCAGGCACTGTGTTCCAGAGCCTAACCCCTGGATTAAGCCGGCCTAACCCACCTTCTCAGACACTGTGTTCCAGACCCTAACCCCTGGATTAATCCGGCCTATCCCACACTCTCAGGCACTGTGTTCCTGACCCTAACCCCTTGATTAATCCGGCCCATCCCACACTCTCAGACACTGTGTTCCAAACCCTAACCCCTGGATGAATCCGGCCTAACCCACATTCTCAGACACTATGTTCCAGACCCTAACCCCTGGATTACTCCAGCCTATCCCACACTCTCAGGCACTGTGTTCCCGACCCTAACACCTGGATTAATCCAGCCAATCCCACACACTCAGGCACTGTGTTCCAGACCCGAAGCCTTCGATTAATCCAGCCAAACCCACACCCTCAGACACTATTTTACAGACCCTTAATCCTGGATTATTTCAGCCTATCCCACACTCTCAGACACTGTGTTCCAGATTCTAACCCCTGGATTAATCCGACCTATCCAATTCTCTCAGGCACTGTGTTCCAGACCCTGAATCCTTGAATTAATCTGGTCTATCCCACGCTCTCAGGCACTTTGTTCCACACCCTAACCCCGGATTAATCCAGCCACTCTGTTTCAGACCCTAAACCCTGCATTAATCTGGCCCATCCCACACTCTCAGAAACTGTATTACAGACTAAAACCCCTGGATTAATCCGCCCTATTCCATACTCTCAGACACTGTGTTCCAGACACTAACCCCTGGATTAACTGGGCCTACCCCACATTCTCAGGCACTGTATTCCAGACCCTAACACCTGGATCAATCCGGCCAATCCCACACTGTCAGGCAGTGTGTTCCTGACCCTAAACCTTCGATTAATCCAGCCAAACCCACAACCTCAGACACTGTGTTCCAGATCCTAACCCCTGGATTAATCTGGCCTATCCCACACTCTCAGGCACTGTGTTCCAGAGCCTAACCCCTGGATTAAGCCGGCCTAACCCACCTTCTCAGACACTGTGTTCCAGACCCTAACCCCTGGATTAATCTGGCCTATCCCACACTCTCAGGCACTGTGTTCCTGACCCTAACCCCTTGATTAATCCGGCCCATCCCACACTCTCAGACACTGTGTTCCAAACCCTAACCCCTGGATGAATCCGGCCTAACCCACATTCTCAGACACTATGTTCCAGACCCTAACCCCTGGATTACTCCAGCCTATCCCACACTCTCAGGCACTGTGTTCCCGACCCTAACACCTGGATTAATCCAGCCAATCCCACACACTCAGGCACTGTGTTCCAGACCCGAAGCCTTCGATTAATCCAGCCAAACCCACACCCTCAGACACTATTTTACAGACCCTTAATCCTGGATTATTTCAGCCTATCCCACACTCTCAGACACTGTGTTCCAGATTCTAACCCCTGGATTAATCCGACCTATCCAATTCTCTCAGGCACTGTGTTCCAGACCCTGAATCCTTGAATTAATCTGGTCTATCCCACGCTCTCAGGCACTTTGTTCCACACCCTAACCCCGGATTAATCCAGCCACTCTGTTTCAGACCCTAAACCCTGCATTAATCTGGCCCATCCCACACTCTCAGAAACTGTATTACAGACTAAAACCCCTGGATTAATCCGCCCTATTCCATACTCTCAGACACTGTGTTCCAGACACTAACCCCTGGATTAACTGGGCCTACCCCACATTCTCAGGCACTGTATTCCAGACCCTAACACCTGGATCAATCCGGCCAATCCCACACTGTCAGGCAGTGTGTTCCTGACCCTAAACCTTCGATTAATCCAGCCAAACCCACAACCTCAGACACTGTGTTCCAGATCCTAACCCCTGGATTAATCTGGCCTATCCCACACTCTCAGGCACTGTGTTCCAGAGCCTAACCCCTGGATTAAGCCGGCCTAACCCACCTTCTCAGACACTGTGTTCCTGACCCTAACCCCTTGATTAATCCGGCCCATCCCACACTCTCAGACACTGTGTTCCAAACCCTAACCCCTGGATGAATCCGGCCTAACCCACATTCTCAGACACTATGTTCCAGACCCTAACCCCTGGATTACTCCAGCCTATCCCACACTCTCAGGCACTGTGTTCCCGACCCTAACACCTGGATTAATCCAGCCAATCCCACACACCCAGGCACTGTGTTCCAGACCCGAAGCCTTCGATTAATCCAGCCAAACCCACACCCTCAGACACTATTTTACAGACCCTTAATCCTGGATTATTTCAGCCTATCCCACACTCTCAGACACTGTGTTCCAGATTCTAACCCCTGGATTAATCCGACCTATCCAATTCTCTCAGGCACTGTGTTCCAGACCCTGAATCCTTGAATTAATCTGGTCTATCCCACGCTCTCAGGCACTTTGTTCCACACCCTAACCCCGGATTAATCCAGCCACTCTGTTTCAGACCCTAAACCCTGCATTAATCTGGCCCATCCCACACTCTCAGAAACTGTATTACAGACTAAAACCCCTGGATTAATCCGCCCTATTCCATACTCTCAGACACTGTGTTCCAGACACTAACCCCTGGATTAACTGGGCCTACCCCACATTCTCAGGCACTGTATTCCAGACCCTAACACCTGGATCAATCCGGCCAATCCCACACTGTCAGGCAGTGTGTTCCTGACCCTAAACCTTCGATTAATCCAGCCAAACCCACAACCTCAGACACTGTGTTCCAGATCCTAATCCCTGGATTAATCTGGCCTATCCCACACTCTCAGGCACTTTGTTCCACACTCTAACCCCTGGATTAATCCAGCTTCCCCCACACTCTCAGACACTCTGTTCCAAAACGTAACCCGTGGATTAATCTGGCCTATCCCACATTCTCAGGCACTGTGTTCCAGACCCTAACCCCTGGATTAATCCGGCCAATCCCACACCCTCAGACACTGTTTTACAGACCCTATACCCTGGATTAATTCAGCCTATCCCACACACTGTGACACTGTGTTCCAGACACTAACCCCTGTATTAAACCGACCACCACCATTCTCTCAGACACTGTGTTCCCGACAATAAACCCTGGATTGACCCGGCCTATCATACACTCTCAGACACTGTGTTCCAGACCCAAACCCCTGGATTAATCCAGCCTATCCCACAGTCTCAGGCACTGTGTTCCAGACCCTAACCTCTGGATTAATCCGGCCTATCCCACACTCTCAGTCAATGTGTTCCAGACCCTAACCCCTGGATTAATCCGGCCTATCCCACACTCTCAGGCACTGTGTTCCAGACCCAAACCCCTGTATTAATCCAGCCTACCCCACACTCTCAGGCAATGTGTTCCAGACCCTAACCGCTGGATTAATCTGGCCTATCCCTGACTCTCGGGCCCTCTCTTTCAGACCCTAAACCCTGAATTAATCTGGCCTATCCTACAGTCTCATACTATATTCCAGACCAAAACCCCTGATAAATCCGCCCTATCCCGCACTGTCAGGCACTGCGTTCCAGACTCTAACCCCTGGATTGACCCGACCTATCCCACATTCTCAGACACTGTGTTCTAATCCCGAACCCCTGGATTAATCCGGCATCCCCACACTCTCAAATCCTGTGTTCCAGACACTAACTCCAGCATTAAACCGACCATCACCACACTCTCAGGCACTGTGTTCCAGGCATAATCCCTGGATGAATCCGGCCTATCCCACACTCTCAGGCACTGTTTTCCAGACCCTAACCCCTGGATTACTCCGGCCTATCCCAATCTCTAAGGCACTGTGTTCCAAACCCTAACACCTGAATTAATTTGGCATCCCGCACACTCTCAGGCACTGTGTTCCAGAGCATAACCCCTGGATTAATCCACCTAACCCACATTCTTTGACACTGTGTTCCAGACCCTAACACCTGGATTAATCCACCCTATCCCGCTCGATCAGGCACTGTGTTCCAGACACTAACCCCTGGATTGACCCGGCCTATCATACACTCTCAGGCACTGCATTCCAGACACTAACCCCTGGATTGACCGGCCTATCCTACACTCTCAGGCACTGCATTCCAGATACTAACCCCTGTATTGACCGGCCTATCCCACAGTCTCAGACACTGTGTTCCACACCTTAACCCCTGGATTATTCCGGCGTATCCCACGCACTCAGGCACTGTGTTCCAGACCCTAACCTCTGGATTAATCCGTCCTATCCCACACAATCAGGCACTCTGTTCCAGACCCTAACCCCCAAATTAATCCAGCCTATCCCACACTCTCAGGCGTTGTGTTCCAGACCCTAACCCCTGGATTAATCCGGCCAAACCCACTCCCTCAGACACTGTTTCACAGACCCTTAACCCTGGATTAATTCAGCCTATCCCACATTCTCAGACACTGTGTTTCAGATTCTAACCCCTGGATTAATCCGGCCTATCCCACTCTCTCAGGCACGGTGTTCCAGACCCTAAATCCTTGAATTAATCTGGTCTATCCCACGCTCTCAGGCACTTTGTTCCACACCCTAACCCCTGGATTAATCCAGCCTCCCCCTCATTCACCAGCACTGTGTTCCAGAACATAATCCATGGATTAATCCGGCCTAACCCACATTCTCAGACACTGTGTTCCAGACCCTAACACCTGGATTAATCTAGCCTGTCCCTGACTCTCAGGCACTCTCTTTCAGACCCTAAACCCTGCATTAATCTGGCCCATCCCACACTCTCAGAAACTGTATTCCAGACCAAAACCCCTGGATTAATCTGGCCTATCCCACACTCTCAGGCACTGTGTTCCAGACACTAACCCCTGGATTAACTGGGCCTATTCCACACTCTCAGGCACTGTATTCCAGACCCTAACCCCTGGAGTAATCCGGCCAAACCCACACTATCAGGCACTGTGTTCCAGACCCTAAACCATCCATTAATCCAGCCAAACCCACACACTCAGACACTGTGTTCCAGACACTAACCCCTGGATTAATCCGGCCTATCCCACTCTCTCAGGCACTGTTTTCCAGGCCATAACCTCTGGATTAATCTGGCCTACCCCTGACTCTCAGGCACTCTCCTTCAAACCCTAAACCCTGCATTAATCTGGCCCATCCCACACTCTCAGAAACTGTATTCCAGACCAAAACCCCTGGATTAATCCAGCCTATCCCACACTCTCAGGCACTGTGTTTCAGAGCCTAACCCATGGATTAATCCGGCCTATCCCACTCTCTCAGGCACTGTGTTCCAGGCCATAACCCTTGGATTAATCTGGCCTATCCCTGACTCTCAGCCACTCTGTTTCAGACCCTAAACCCTGCATTAATCTGGCCCATCCCATACTCTCAGAAGCTGTATTACAGACTAAAACCCCTGGATTAATCCACCATATCCCACACTCTCAGGCACTGTGTCCCAGACACTAACCCCTGGATTGACCGGCCTATTCCACACTCTCAGACACTGTGTTCCAGACCCTAACACCTGGATTAATCCGGCGTATCGCACACTTTCAGGCACTGTGTTCCATACCCTAACAGTGGATTAATCCGGCCTATCCCACACTCTCAGGCACTTTGTTCTACACCCTAACCCCTGGATTAATCTGGCCTCCCCCACACTCTCAGGCACTGTGTTCCACAGCCTAACCCCTGGATTAAGCCGGCGTAACCCACATTCTCAGACACTGTGTTCCAGACCTTAACCCCTGGATTAATCCGGCCTATCCCACATTCTCAGGCACTGTGTTCCAGACCCTAACCCCTGGATTAATCCGGCCTATCCCACACTCTCAGACACTGTGTTCCAGACCCTAACCCCTGGATTAATCCTACCTCCCCACACTCTCAGGCACTGTGTTCCAGACACTAAACCCAGCATTAAACCAACCACCACCATACTCTCTGGCACTGTGTTCCAGACATAATCCCTGGATGAATCTGCCCTATCCCACACTCTCAGGCACTGTTTTCCTGACCCTAACCCCTGGATTAATCCGGCCTATCCAAATCTCTCAGGCACTGTGTTCCAGAGCCTAACCCCTGAATTAATTCGGCCTCCCGCACACTCTCAGGCACTGTGTTCCAGAGCCTAACCCCTGGGTTAATCTGGCCTAACCCACATTCTCAGACACTGTGTTCCAGACCCTAACCCCTAGATAAATCCGGCCTATCCCACTCTCTCAGGCACTGTATTCCAGACCCTAACCCCTGAATTAAAACAGCCTAACCCATACTCTCAGGCACTGTGTTCCAGAATCTAACCCCTGGATTAATCCAGTCTATCCCACACTCTCAGGCACTGTGTTCCAGAGCCTAACCCCTGGATTAATCCGGCCTATCCCACACTCTCAGACACTGTGTTCCAGACCCTAACCCCTGGATTAATCCTGCCTCCCCACACTCTCAGACACTGTGTTCCAGACCCTAACCCCTTGATTAATTCTGCCTCCCCACACTCTCAGGCACTGTGTTCCATACACTAACCCCTGGATTAATCTGGCCTAACCCACATTCTCAGACACTGTGTTCCAGACCCTAACCCCTAGATAAATCCGGCCTATCCCACTCTCTCAGGCACTGTATTCCAGACCCTAACCCCTGAATTAAAACGGCCTAACCCATACTCTCAGGCACTGTGTTCCAGAATCTAACCCCTGGATTAATCCAGCCTATCCCACACTCCTAGGCACTGTGTTCCAGACTCTAACCGCTGGATTAATCCGACCTATCCCAAATTCTCAGGAACTGTGTTACAGATCCTAAACCCCGGATTATTCCCACCTCTCCCACATCTCTCAGGCACTGTGTTCCAGACCCTAACCCCTGGATTACGCCGGCCTAATTTACATTCTCAGACACTGTGTTCCAGACCCTAACCCCTGGATTAATCCGGTCTATCCCACACTCTCAGGCACTGTGTTCCAGACCCTAACCCCTGGACTAATCCAGCCTCACCCACACTCTCAGGCACTGTGTTCCAGACTCTAACCCCTGGATTAATCCAGCCAATCCCACACTCTCGGATAATGTATTCCAGACCCCCAACCCTGGATTGACCTGGCCTATCCCACTCCCTCAGGCATGTATTCCAGACCCTAACTCCTGGATTAAAACGGCCTATCCCACACTCTCAGGCACTGTTCCTGACCATAACCACTGGATTGACCTGGCCTCCCGCACACTCTCAGGCACTGTTTTCCAGACCCTAACCCCTGGATTAATCTGGCCTAACCCACATTCTCAGACACTGTGTTCCAGAGCCTAACCCCTGGATTGATCCGGCCTATCCCATACTCTTAGACACTCTATTCCAGACCCTAACACCTGGATTGACCTGGCCTACCCCACACTCTCAGGCACTGTGTTCCAGAACCTAACCCCTGGACTAATCCAGCCTATCCCACTCTCTCAGACAATGTATTCCAGACCCTCAACCCTGGATTGACCTGGCCTATCCCACTCTCTCAGGCTCGTATTCCAGACCCTAACTCCTGGATTAAAACAGCCTATCCCACACTCTCAGGCACTGTTCCTGACCATAACCACTGGATTGACTCGGCCTTCCCACACTCTCAGACACTGTGTTCCAGACTAACACCTGGATTGACCTGGCCTACCCCACACTCTCAGACACTGTGTTCCAGACCCTAACCTATGGTTTAATCAGGCCTATCCCACACTGTCAGGCACTCTGTTCGAGACCCTAACCCCTGGATTAATCCAGCCTATCCCACTCTCTCAGACAATGTATTCCAGACCCTCAACCCTGGATTGACCTGGCCTCTCCCACTCCGTCAGGCACTGTGTTCCAGACCCTAACCCTTGGATTAAAACGGCCTATCCCAAATTCTCAGGAACTGTGTTCATTAGCGTTCATTAGCAGAGGGATTGAATTCAAGAGTCGTGAAGTGATGTTGCAACTGTGCAGGACTTTGGTTTGGCCACATTTGGAGTACTGTGTGCAGTTCTGGTCGCCTCACTTTAGGAAAGATGTGGAAGCTTTGGAGAGGGTGCAGAGAAGATTTACCAGGATGTTGCCTGGAATGGAGAATAGGTCGTACGAGGATAGGTTGAGAGTGCTAGGCCTTTTCTCGTTGGAACGGCGAAGGATGAGGGGTGACTTGATAGAGGTTTATAAGATGATCAGAGGAATAGATAGAGGAGACAGTCAGAAACTTTTTCCCCGGGTACAACAGAGTGTTACAAGGGGACATAAATTTAAGGTGAAGGGTGGAAGGTGTAGGGGAGATGTCAGAGAGTGGTGGGGGCATGGAATGCGCTGCCTGTGGGAGTGGTAGAGTCAGAATCATTAGTGACCTTTAAGCAGCAATTGGATGGGTGCTTAAGCTAGGACAAATGTTCGGCACAACATCGTGGGCCGAAGGGCCTGTTCTGTGCTGTATTGTTCTATGTTCTATGTAGACCCTAAGCCCTGGATTGACTCGGTCTCCCGAACACTCTCAGACACTGTGTTACAGATCCTAATCCCCGGATTATTCCCACCTCTCCCACACTCTCAGGCACTGTTTTCCAGACCCTCACCCCTGGATTTATCCGGCCAATCCCACACTCTCAGGCACTGTTTTCCTGACCCTATCCTCTGGATTAATCTGGTCTATTCCACACTCTCAGACACTGTGTTCCAGACCCTAACCCCTGGATTAATCCGGCCTATCCCATACTCTCAGACACTGTGTTCCAGACCCCAACCTCTGGATGAATCCGGCCTAACCCATATTTTTAGACACTGTGTTCCAGACACTAACCCCAGCATTAAACCGACCACCACCATACTCTCAGGCACTGTTTTCCAGACCCTAACCCATGGATTAATCTGGCCTATCCCAATCTCTCAGGCACTGTGTTCCAGACCCTAACCCCTGAATTAATTCGGCCTCCCGCATACTCTCAGGCACTGTGTTCCAGACCCTAACCCCTAGATTAATCCGGCCTCCCCACACTCTCAGGCACTGTTTTCCAGACACTAACTCCGGATTAATCCAGCCTATCCCACTCTCTCAGACAATGTATTCCAGACCCTCAACCCTGGATTGACCTGGCCTATCCCACTCTCTCAGGCACTGTGTTCCAGACCCTAACCCCTGGATTAATCCAGTCTATCCCACACTCCTAGGCACTGTGTTCCATGCACTAACCCCTGGATTGATCCGGCCTATCCCATACTCTCAGACACTGTATTCGAGAACCTAACACCTGGATTGACCTGGCCTATCCCACTCTCTCAGGCTCGTATTCCAGACCCTAACTCCTGGATTAAAACAGCCTATCCCACACTCTCAGGCACTGTTCCTGACCATAACCACTGGATTGACTCGGACTACCCACACTCTCAGACACTGTGTTCCAGACCCTAACACCTGGATTGACCTGGCCTACCCCACACTCTCAGACACTGTGTTCCAGACCCGAACCTATGGTTTAATCAGGCCTATCCCACACTCTCAGGCACTCTGTTCGAGACCCTAACTCCTGGATTAATCCAGCCTATCCCACTCTCTCATGCACTGTATTCCAGACCCTAACCCCCTGGATTAAAACGGCCTCTCCCACACTCTCAGACACTGTTCCAGACCATAACCACTGGATTGACTCGGCCTACCCCACACTCTCAGACACTGTGTTCCAGACCCTAACACCTGGATTGACCTGGCCTACCCCACACTCTCAGGCACTGTGTTCCAGACCCTAACCTATGGATTAATCCGGCCGATCCCACGCTCTCAGGCACTGTGTTCCAGACCCTATCCTCTGGATTAAACCGGCCTATCCCACACTCTCAGGCACTGTGTTCCAGACCCTAACCCCTGGATGTTTCCAGCCTATCCCACACTCTGAGACATTGAGTCCCAGACCCTAACCCCTGGATTAACCCGGCCTACCCCACACTCTCAGGCACGGTGTTCCAGGCCCTAACCCCTGGATTTTTCCAGCCTATCCCACACTCTGAGACATTGTGTCCCAGACCCTAACCCCTGGATTAACCCGGCCTACCCCACACTCTCAGGCACTGTGTTCCACGCCCTAACCACTGGATTAATTCAGCCTATCCCATACTCTCAGGTACTGTGTTACTAAACCATAACCCCTGGATTACCCCGGCCTATCGCATACGCACAGACTCTGTATTCCAGAAGCTAACACCTGGATTGACCCGGCCTATTCCACATTCTCCGACACTTTGTTCCAGACCCAAACTACTGGTTTAATCCGGCCTTCCCCGTACTCTCGGAGACTGTGTTCCAGACCCTAACCCCTGTATTCATCCGGCCTTTACTACACTCTCAGGCACTGTGTTCCAGACCCTAACCCCTGAATTAATCCGGCCTATCCCACTCTCTCAGGCACTGTGTTCCAGACCTGGACTTTCAGAAAGCTTTTGATAAAGTCCCAAATAGGAGTTTAGTGAGCAAAATTATGGTGCATTCTATTGGGGAAAAGTACTAAATTGGATTGAAAGTTGGTTGACTGACAGGAAACAATGAGTAGTGATAAACGGCTCCATTTTGGAATGGCAGGCAGTGACCAGTGGGGTACCGCAGAGATCCGTGCTGGGACTGCAGCTTTTTACAATATACGTTAATGATAGAGAAGATGGTATTAGTAATAACATTAGCAAATTTGCTGATGATACTAAGCTGGGGGCAGGGTGAAATGTGAGGAGGATGTTAGGAGATTACAGGGTGACCTGGCCAGGTTAGGTGAGTGGTCAGATGCATGGTAGATGCAGTTTAATGTGGATAAATGTATGGTTATAACTTTGGTGGCAAGAACAGGAAGGCAGATTACTACCTCAATGGAATCAATTTAGGTAAAGGAGCAGTACAGAGAGATCTGGGTGTTCTTGTACACCAGTCAATGAAGGTAAGCATGCAGGTACACCAGGTAGTGAAGAAGGCTAATAGCATGCTGGCATTCATAACAAGAGGGATTGAGTATAGAAGCAAAGAGGTGCTTCTGCAGCTGTACAGGGCCCTGGTGAGACCACACCTGAAGTACTGTGTGCAGTTCTGGTCTCCAAATTTGAGGAAAGACATTCTGGCTATTGAGGGAGTGCAACGTAGGTTCACGAGGTCAATTCCTGGAATGGCGGGATTACCTTACGCTGAAAGACTGGAGCGACTGGGCTTTGTATACCCTTGAGTTTAGAAGACTGAGAGGGGATCCGATTGAGACATATAAGATTATTAAAGGATTGGACACTCTGGCAGCAGGAAACATATTCCCGCTGATGGGTGAGTGCCGAACCAGAGGACACAGCTTAAAAATACGGGGTAGACCATTTAGGACAGAGATGAGGAGGAACCTCTTCACCCAGAGAGTGGTGACTGTGTGGAATGCTCTGCCCCAGAGGGCAGTGGATCCCCAGTCTCTGGATTCATTTAAGAAAGAGTTGGATAGAGCTCTCAAGGATAGTGGAATCAAGGGTTATGGAGATAAGGCAGGAACAGGATACTGATTAGGAATGATCAGCTATGATCATATTGAATGGCGGTGCAGGCTCGAAGGGCAGAATGGCCTACTCCTGCACCTATTGTCTATTGTCTATTGTCTTATCAAAGGCTTTACTGAAGTCCATGTACACCACGTCAACTGCCCGACCCTCATCTACATGCTTGGACACCTTCTCAAAAAACTCACTGAGGTTGGTGAGACACGACCTGCCCTTGACGAAACCATGTTGACTCCCTGAAATCAAATTGTTGCTTGCTGGATGATTATAAATCTTATCTCTTATAATCCTTTCCAAAGCCTTACCTACAACCGAAGTAAGGCTCACTGGTCTATAATTACCTGGATCATCTCTGCTGCCCTTCTTGAATAAGGGCCCAACATTTACAATCCTCCAGTCCCCTGGTACTGAACCTTTAGATACTGACGACTCAAATCTCCCCTTCCCCAGAATGAGCCCCAATTATCCAAGTACCTGAAACCCTCCCTCCTGCACCATCCTTGCAGCCACGTGTTCAGCTGATATCTCTCCCTATTCCTTGCCTCGATATCACGTGGCACGGGGAACAAACCAGAGATAACAACTCTGTTTGTTCTAGCTCTCAGCTTCCACCCTAGCTCCCAAAATCCTGCCTTACATCCCTATCCCTCTTTCTATCTATGTCGTTGGTACCTACATGGACCACGACTTGAGGCTGGTCACCGTCTCCCTTCAGGACCCCAGAGATACGATCCAAGACATCACAGACCCTGGCACTGGGGGGCAACACACCAACCGCGAGTCTCTTTCGTTTCCAACAAACCTTCTATCTCAGCCTCTAACTATTGAGTCCCCAATGACTAACACTCTCCTCCTTTCCCTCCTTCCCTTCTGTGCAACAGGGACAGGCTCTGTGCCAGAGACCTGGGCCCCACTGCATACCCCTCAACAGTATCCAAACCGGTATACATGTTTTTCAGGGGAACGACCACAGGGGATCCCTCCACTGACTGTTTTTTCCCCTTCAAACAGTCACCCAGCTCTCTCCATGCCTAAGAGTAACACTTCCCTGCAACTCTAACCTATCCCATCCTCTGCCTCCCGAGTGATCCGACGTTCATCCAGCTCCCGCTCCAGTTACCTAACACGGTCTTGGAGGAGCGAGAGCTGAGTGCACTTCCTGCAGATGTACTTAGGATGGGACACTAATGGCATCCCTCACCTCAAACATCATGCAGGAGGAACATTGCTCTCCCTGCACTGCCATCCCTGCTTGTCCCCTTATCAGAAAGTCAAAAAGAAGAGACACTTAGCTGATGTGTCCCTGGTCTCTAAGGTTAGAGGAGGTGGTTGGGTGGGAGGCCCTACAATGGTAGGGTCTCAGGTTTTGAAAACACTGACTGATCTTTCTGGATGGAACAAGTCCCTCCTTTCCCAGAAACCTCTGCTCTCTGATTTCAAATGTGAAAGCTCAACGTAGTGACTGACCACTCCCGACAGGCCCCTAGTGCAAGCTCCCGCCCTTCACACTGCTGCTGCGGCTGCAAAACAGAAATGGAGGACTCCCACACTCAAGGTAAGTCTTTAAGGGTATATATGAGGGCATCAGGGTGATAGTGACGCAGTAAGTGTGATAGCATCAGGCTGATAGTGACACAGTAAGTGTGAGATGGTCAGGCTGATAGTGACACAGTAAGTGTGAGGCTGTCAGGCTGATAGTGACACAGTAAGTGTGAGAGCATCAGCCTGATAGTGACAAAGTAAGTGTGAGGCAGTCTGTCTGATGGTGACGCAGTAAGTGTGAGATGGTCAGCCTGATAGTGACACAGTAAGTGTGAGGCTGCCAGGCTGAGAGTGACGGAATAAGTGTGAGGGCAGCGGGCTGATAGTGAGGAAGAAGGTGTGACGGGGTCAGGCTGATAGTTATGCCATAAGTGTGAGGGGGTCAGGGTGATAGTGATGTAATGAGTGTGAGGGGGTCAGGGTGATAGTGATGTAATGAGTGTGAGGGGATCAGGGAGCTAGTGACCCGATTAGTGTGTGGGGTGGTGTGGGGGTGTCAGGCTGATAGTGACACAGTAATTGTGATGCAGTAAGTTTGAGGCGGTCAGGGTGATAGTGATGTAATGAGTGTGAGGCGGTCAGGGTGATAGTGATGTAATGAGTGTGAGGGGGTCAGGGTGATAGTGATGTAATGAGTGTGAGGGGGTCAGGGTGCTAGTGATGTAATGAGTGTGAGGGGGTCAGGGTGATAGTGATGTAATGAGTGTGAGGGGATCAGGGTGCTAGTGATGTAATGAGTGTGAGGGGGTCAGGGTGATAGTGATGTAATGAGTGTGAGGGGGTCAGGGTGCTAGTGACCCGATTAGTGTGTGGGGGGGTGGGGGGGTGTCAGGCTGATAGTGACACAGTAATTGTGATGCAGTAAGTTTGAGGCGGTCAGGGTGATAGTAACATAGTACGTGTGAGGTAGTAAGTCCGATAATAACGCAATAAGTGTGAGGGGGGTCAAGCTGATAGTGACTCAGTAAGTGTGAGCAGTCTCGCAGATATTGATGCAGCAAGTGAGAGATGGTCAGTCTGATAGTGACACAGTAAGTGTGATGGTATCAGGGAGATACTGACGCAGTGAGTGTAAGGGATCAGTCTGATAGTGACGCAGTAAGTGTGATGGTATCAGGGAGATACTGACGCAGTGAGTGTAAGGGGTCAGGGTGATAGTGACATAGTAAGTGTGATGGTATCAGGGAGATACTGACGCAGTGAGTGTAAGGGGTCAGGGTGATAGTGACACAGTAAGTGTGATGGTATCAGGGAGATACTGACGCAGTGAGTGTAAGGGGTCAGTCTGATAGTGACGCAGTAAGTGTGATGGTATCAGGGAGATACTGACGCAGTGAGTGTAAGGGGTCAGGGTGATAGTGACACAGTAAGTGTGATGGTATCAGGGAGATACTGACGCAGTGAGTGTAAGGGGTCAGGGTGATAGTGACGCAGTAAGTGTGAGAGCATCAGGCTGATAGTGACACAGTAAGTGTGAGATGGTCAGGCTGATAGTGACACAGTAATTGTGAGAGCATCAGCCTGATAGTGACACAGTAAGTGTGAGGCAGTCTGTCTGATGGTGACGCAGTAAGTGTGAGATGGTCAGCCTGATAGTGACACAGTAAGTGTGAGGCTGCCAGGCTGAGAGTGACGGAATAAGTGTGAGGGCAGCGGGCTGATAGTGAGGAAGAAGGTGTGACGGGGTCAGGCTGATAGTTATGCCATAAGTGTGAGGGGGTCAGGGTGATAGTGATGTAATGAGTGTGAGGGGGTCAGGGTGATAGTGATGTAATGAGTGTGAGGGGATCAGGGAGCTAGTGACCCGATTAGTGTGTGGGGGGGTGGGGGGGTGTCAGGCTGATAGTGACACAGTAATTGTGATGCAGTAAGTTTGAGGCGGTCAGGGTGATAGTGATGTAATGAGTGTGAGGCGGTCAGGGTGATAGTGATGTAATGAGTGTGAGGGGGTCAGGGTGCTAGTGATGTAATGAGTGTGAGGGGGTCAGGGTGATAGTGATGTAATGAGTGTGAGGGGATCAGGGTGCTAGTGATGTAATGAGTGTGAGGGGGTCAGGGTGATAGTGATGTAATGAGTGTGAGGGGGTCAGGGTGCTAGTGACCCGATTAGTGTGTGGGGGGGTGGGGGGGTGTCAGGCTGATAGTGACACAGTAATTGTGATGCAGTAAGTTTGAGGCGGTCAGGGTGATAGTAACATAGTACGTGTGAGGTAGTAAGTCCGATAATAACGCAATAAGTGTGAGGGGGGTCAAGCTGATAGTGACTCAGTAAGTGTGAGCAGTCTCGCAGATATTGATGCAGCAAGTGAGAGATGGTCAGTCTGATAGTGACACAGTAAGTGTGATGGTATCAGGGAGATACTGACGCAGTGAGTGTAAGGGGTCAGTCTGATAGTGACGCAGTAAGTGTGATGGTATCAGGGAGATACTGACGCAGTGAGTGTAAGGGGTCAGGGTGATAGTGACACAGTAAGTGTGATGGTATCAGGGAGATACTGACGCAGTGAGTGTAAGGGGTCAGGGTGATAGTGACACAGTAAGTGTGATGGTATCAGGGAGATACTGACGCAGTGAGTGTAAGGGGTCAGTCTGATAGTGACGCAGTAAGTGTGATGGTATCAGGGAGATACTGACGCAGTGAGTGTAAGGGGTCAGGGTGATAGTGACACAGTAAGTGTGATGGTATCAGGGAGATACTGACGCAGTGAGTGTAAGGGGTCAGGGTGATAGTGACGCAGTAAGAGTGAGAGCATCAGGCTGACAGTGACACAGTAAGTGTGAGATGGTCAGGCTGATAGTGACACAGTAAGTGTGAGGCTGTCAGGCTGATAGTGACACAGTAAGTGTGAGAGCATCAGCCTGATAGTGACACAGTAAGTGTGAGGCAGTCTGTCTGATGGTGACGCAGTAAGTGTGAGATGGTCAGCCTGATAGTGACACAGTAAGTGTGAGGCTGCCAGGCTGAGAGTGACGGAATAAGTGTGAGGGCAGCGGGCTGATAGTGAGGAAGAAGGTGTGACGGGGTCAGGCTGATAGTTATGCCATGAGTGTGAGGGGGTCAGGGTGATAGTGATGTAATGAGTGTGAGGGGGTCAGGGTGATATTGATGTAATGAGTGTGAGGGGATCAGGGAGCTAGTGACCCGATTAGTGTGTGGGGGGGTGGGGGGGTGTCAGGCTGATAGTGACACAGTAATTGTGATGCAGTAAGTTTGAGGCGGTCAGGGTGATAGTGATGTAATGAGTGTGAGGCGGTCAGGGTGATAGTGATGTAATGAGTGTGAGGGGGTCAGGGTGATAGTGATGTAATGAGTGTGAGGGGGTCAGGGTGCTAGTGATGTAATGAGTGTGAGGGGGTCAGGGTGATAGTGATGTAATGAGTGTGAGAGGATCAGGGTGCTAGTGATGTAATGAGTGTGAGGGGGTCAGGGTGATAGTGATGTAATGAGTGTGAGGGGGTCAGGGTGCTAGAAACCCGATTAGTGTGTGGGGGGGGTGGGGGGGTGTCAGGCTGATAGTGACACAGTAATTGTGATGCAGTAAGTTTGAGGCGGTCAGGGTGATAGTAACATAGTACGTGTGAGGTAGTAAGTCTGATAATAACGCAATAAGTGTGAGGGGGGTCAAGCTGATAGTGACTCAGTAAGTGTGAGCAGTCTCGCAGATATTGATGCAGCAAGTGAGAGATGGTCAGTCTGATAGTGACACAGTAAGTGTGATGGTATCAGGGAGATACTGACGCAGTGAGTGTAAGGGGTCAGTCTGATAGTGACGCAGTAAGTGTGATGGTATCAGGGAGATACTGACGCAGTGAGTGTAAGGGGTCAGGGTGATAGTGACACAGTAAGTGTGATGGTATCAGGGAGATACTGACGCAGTGAGTGTAATGGGTCAGGGTGATAGTGACACAGTAAGTGTGATGGTATCAGGGAGATACTGACGCAGTGAGTGTAAGGGGTCAGTCTGATAGTGACGCAGTAAGTGTGATGGTATCAGGGAGATACTGACGCAGTGAGTGTAAGGGGTCAGGGTGATAGTGACACAGTAAGTGTGATGGTATCAGGGAGATACTGACGCAGTGAGTGTAAGGGGTCAGGGTGATAGTGACGCAGTAAGTGTGATGGTATCAGGGAGATACAGACGCAGTGAGTGTAAGGGGTCAGTCTGATAGTGACGCAGTAAGTGTGATGGTATCAGGGAGATACTGACGCAGTGAGTGTAAGGGGTCAGGGTGATAGTGACACAGTAAGTGTGATGGTATCAGGGAGATACTGACGCAGTGAGAGTAAGGGGTCAGGGTGATAGTGACGCAGTAAGTGTGATGGTATCAGGGAGATACTGACGCAGTGAGTGTAAGGAGTCAGGGTGATAGTGACACAGTAAGTGTGATGGTATCAGGGAGATACTGACGCAGTGAGTGTAAGGGGTCAGGGTGATAGTGACACAGTAAGTGTGATGGTATCAGGGAGATACTGACGCAGTGATTGTAAGGGGTCAGTCTGATAGTGACGCAGTAAGTGTGATGGTATCAGGGAGATACTGAAGCAGTGAGTGTAAGGGGTCAGGGTGATAGTGACACAGTAAGTGTGATGGTATCAGGGAGATACTGACGCAGTGAGTGTAAGGGGTCAGGGTGATAGTGACACAGTAAGTGTGATGGTATCAGGGAGATACTGACGCAGTGAGTGTAAGGGGTCAGTCTGATAGTGACGCAGTAAGTGTGATGGTATCAGGGAGATACTGACGCAGTGAGTGTAAGGGGTCAGGGTGATAGTGACACAGTAAGTGTGATGGTATCAGGGAGATACTGACGCAGTGATTGTAAGGGGTCAGTCTGATAGTGACGCAGTAAGTGTGATGGTATCAGGGAGATACTGAAGCAGTGAGTGTAAGGGGTCAGGGTGATAGTGACACAGTAAGTGTGATGGTATCAGGGAGATACTGACGCAGTGAGTGTAAGGGGTCAGGGTGATAGCGACGCAGTAAGTGTGATGGTATCAGGGAGATACTGACGCAGTGAGTGTAAGGGGTCAGGGTGATAGTGACGCAGTAAGTGTGATGGTATCAGGGAGATACTGACGCAGTGAGTGTAAGGGGTCAGGGTGATAGTGACACAGTAAGTGTGATGGTATCAGGGAGATAGTGACGCAGTGAGTGTAAGGGGTCAGGGTGATAGTGACACAGTAAGTGTGATGGTATCAGGGAGATACTGACGCAGTGAGTGTAAGGGGTCAGTCTGATAGTGACGCAGTAAGTGTGATGGTATCAGGGAGATACTGACGCAGTGAGTGTAAGGGGTCAGGGTGATAGTGACGCAGTAAGTGTGAGAGCATCAGGCTGATAGTGACACAGTAAGTGTGAGATGGTCAGGCTGATAGTGACACAGTAAGTGTGAGATGGTCAGGCTGATAGTGACACAGTAAGTGTGAGAGCATCAGCCTGATAGTGACACAGTAAGTGTGATGGTATCAGGGAGATACTGACGCATTGAGTGTAAGGGGTCAGGGTGATAGTGACACAGTAAGTGTGATGGTATCAGGGAGATACTGACACAGTGAGTGTAAGGGGTCAGGGTGATAGTGACGCAGTAAGTGTGATGGTATCAGGGAGATACTGACGCAGTGAGTGTAAGGGGTCAGGGTGATAGTGACGCAGTAAGTGTGATGGTATCAGGGAGATACTGACGCAGTGAGTGTAAGGGGTCAGGGTGATAGTGACACAGTAAGTGTGATGGTATCAGGGAGATACTGACGCAGTGAGTGTAATGGGTCAGGGTGATAGTGACACAGTAAGTGTGATGGTATCAGGGAGATACTGACGCAGTGAGTGTGATGGGATCTGGGTGATAGTGATGCAGTAAGTGTGATGGTATCAGGGAGATACTGACGCAGTGAGTGTAAGGGGTCAGGGTGATAGTGACACAGTAAGTGTGATGGTATCAGGGAGATACTGACGCAGTGAGTGTAAGGGGTCAGTCTGATAGTGACACAGTAAGTGTGATGGTATCAGGGAGATACTGACGCAGTGAGTGTAAGGGGTCAGTCTGATAGTGACGCAGTAAGTGTGATGGTATCAGGGAGATACTGACGCAGTGAGTGTAAGGGGTCAGGGTGATAGTGACACAGTAACTGTGATGGTATCAGGGAGATACTGACGCAGTGAGTGTAAGGGGTCAGGGTGATAGTGACGCAGTAAGTGTGATGGTATCAGGGAGATACTGACGCAGTGAGTGTAAGGGGTCAGGGTGATAGTGACACAGTAAGTGTGATGGTATCAGGGTGATAGTGACGCAGTGAGTGTAAGGGGTCAGGGTGATAGTGACGCAGTAAGTGTGATGGTATCAGGGAGATACTGACGCAGTGAGTGTAAGGGGTCAGGGTGATAGTGACACAGTAAGTGTGATGGTATCAGGGAGATACTGACGCAGTGAGTGTAAGGGGTCAGTCTGATAGTGACGCAGTAAGTGTGATGGTATCAGGGAGAAACTGACGCAGTGAGTGTAAGGGGCCAGTCTGATAGTGACACAGTTTGTGTGATGGTATCAGGGAGATACTGACGCTGTGAGTGTAAGGGGTCAGTCTGATAGTGACGCAGTAAGTGTGATGGTATCAGGGAGGTACTGACGCAGTGAGTGTAAGGAGTCAGGGTGATAGTGACACAGTAAGTGTGACGGTATCAGGGAGATACTGACGCAGTGAGTGTAAGGGGTCAGGGTGATAGTGACGCAGTAAGTGTGATGGTATCAGGGAGATACTGACGCAGTGAGTGTAAGGGGTCAGGGTAATAGTGACACAGTAAGTGTGATGGTATCAGGGAGATAGTGACGCAGTGAGTGTAAGGGGTCAGGGTGATAGTGGCACAGTAAGTGTGACGGTATCAGGGAGATACTGACGCAGTGAGTGTAAGGGGCAGGGTGATAGTGACACAGTAAGTGTGACGGTACCAGGGAGATACTGACGCAGTGAGTGTAAGGGGTCAGGGTGAATGTGACACAGTAAGTGTGATGGTATCAGGGAGATACTGACGCAGTGAGTGTAAGGGGTCAGGGTGATAGTGACGCAGTAAGTGTGATGGTATCAGGGAGATACTGACGCAGTGAGTGTAAGGTGTCAGGGTGATAGTGACGCAGTAAGTGTGACGGTATCATGGAGATACTGACGCAGTGAGTGTAAGGGGTCAGGGTGATAGTGACTCAGTAAGTGTGACGGTATCAGGGAGATACTGACGCAGTGAGTGTAAGGGGTCAGGGTGATGGTGACACAGTAAGTGTGACGGTACCAGGGAGATACTGACGCAGTGAGTGTAAGGGGTCAGGGTGATAGTGATGCAGTAAGTGTGATGGTATCAGGGAGATACTGACGCAGTGAGTGTAAGGGGTCAGGGTGATAGTGACGCAGGAAGTGTGATGGTATCAGGGAGATACTGACGCAGTGAGTGTAAGGGGTCAGGGTGATAGTGACACAGTAAGTGTGATGGTATCAGGGTGATAGTGACACATTAAGTGTGAGGGTGTCAGGGAGATAGTGACTCAATAAGTGTGAGGGGATCAGGGTGTTAGTGACGCAGTAAGTGTGACGGGATCAGGGAGATAGTGACGCAGTAAGTGTGAGGGTGTCAGGGAGATAGTGACTCAATAAGTGTGAGGGGATCAGGGTGTTAGTGACGCAGTAAGTGTGAGGGGATCAGGATGATAGTGACGCAGTAAGTGTGATGGGATCAGGGAGATAGTGACGCAGTAAGTGTGAGGGTGTCAGGGAGATAGTGACTCAATAAGTGTGACGTGACAGGGTGATGGTGATGAAGTAAGTGTGATGTGGTCAGGGTGATAGTGATGCAGTAAATGTGAGGGGATCAGGGTGATAGTGACGCATTAAGTGTGAAGGGATCAGGGTGATAGAGAAGCAGTAAGGGTGAGGGGGTCAGGGTGATAGTGACGCAGTAAGTGTGAGTTGGTCAGGGTGATAGTGACGCAGTAAGTGTGATGGGATCAGGGTGATAGTGATGCAGTAAGTGTGATGGGGTCAGGGTGATAGTGACGCAGTAAGTGTGATTGGGTCATGATGATAGTGCCGCGATAAGTGTGATGGGGTGAGGGTGGTAGTGACGCAGTAAGTGTGATGGGATCAGGGAGATAGTGACGCAGTAAGTGTGATGGGATCAGGGTGATAGTGACGCAGTAAGTGTGATGGGATCAGGGTAATAGTGACACAGTACGTGTGATAGGGTCAGGGTGATAGTGATGCAGTAAGTGTGATGGGATCAGGGTGATAGTTACGCACTAAATGTGAGGGAAACAGGGCAATAGTGACACAGTAAGTGTGATGGGGTCAGGGTGTTAGTGATGCAGTAAGTGTGATGGGGTCAGGGTAATAGTGACACAGTAATTGTGATTGGGTCATGGTGATAGTGCCGTGATAAGTGTGATGGGGTCAGGGTGATAGTGACACAGTAAGTGTGATGGGGTTAGACTGATAGTGGTGCAGTAAGTGTGATGGGGTCAGGGTGATAGTGACACAATAAGTGTGATGGGGTCAGGGTGTTAGTGATGCAGTAAGTGTGATGGGATCAGGGTGATAGTGATGCAGTAAGTGTGATGGGGTCAGGCTGATAGTGACGCAGTAAGTGTGATTGGGTCATGGTGATAGTGCCGCGATAAGTGTGATGGGGTCAGGCTGATAGTGACACAGTAAGTGTGATGGGGTTAGATTGATAGTGTGCAGTAAGTGTGATGGGGTCATGGTGAAATTGACGCAGTAAGTGTGATGGGGTCAGGGTGATAGTGACGCAATAAGTGTGATGGGGTCAGAGTGATTGTGACACAGCAAGTGTGATGGGGTGAGACTGATAGCCATGCAGTAAGTGTGAGGGGGTCAGGGTGGTAGTGTTACAGTAAGTGTGAGGGGGTCATGGTGATAGTCACGCAGTAAGTGTGAGGGTGTCAGGGTGATAGTGACACAGTAAGTGTGATGGGGCCAGCGTGATAGTGACGCACTAAGTGTGAGGGGATCAGGGTGATAGTGACACAGTGAGTGTGATGGGTTTAGACTGATAGTGGTGTAGTAAGTGTGATGGGGTCAGGGTGTTAGTGCCGCAGTAAGTGTGATGGGGTCAGGGTGAAATTAACGCAGTAAGTGTGATGGGGTCAGGGTGTTAGTGACGCAATAAGTGTGAGGGGGTCAGGGTGGTAGTGACACAGTAAGTGTGAGGGGGCCATGGTGATAGTGACGCCGTAAGTGTGAGGGTGTCAGGGAGATCGTGAGGCATTAAGTGTGAGGGGATCAGTGTGATAATGATACAGTAAGTGCAAGGGGGTCATGGTGGTAATGACGCAGTAAGTGTGAGGGGGTCAGTGTGATTGCGACTCAGTAAGTGTAAGGGGGTCAGGGTGTTAGTGACGCAGTAAGTGTGATGGGGTCAGGGTGATATTGACACAGTAAGTGTGAGGGGGGCAGGGTGATAGTGACACAGTAAGTGTGAGGCTGTCAGGCTGATAGTGACACAGTAAGTGTGAGAGCATCAGCCTGATAGTGACACAGTAAGTGTGAGGCAGTCTGTCTGATGGTGACGCAGTAAGTGTGAGATGGTCAGCCTGATAGTGACACAGTAAGTGTGAGGCTGCCAGGCTGAGAGTGACGGAATAAGTGTGAGGGCAGCGGGCTGATAGTGAGGAAGAAGGTGTGACGGGGTCAGGCTGATAGTTATGCCATAAGTGTGAGGGGGTCAGGGTGACAGTGATGTAATGAGTGTGAGGGGGTCAGGGTGATAGTGATGTAATGAGTGTGAGGGGATCAGGGTGCTAGTGACCCGATTAGTGTGTGGGGGGGTGGGGGGGTGTCAGGCTGATATTGACAAAGTACGTGTAGGTACTAAGGCCGATAATAACGCAATAAGTGTGAGGGGGGTCAAGCTGATAGTGACTCAGTAAGTGTGAGCAGTCTCGCAGATATTGATGCAGCAAGTGAGAGATGGTCAGTCTGATAGTGACGCAGTGAGTGTAAGGGGTCAGGGTGATAGTGACACAGTAAGTGTGATGGCATCAGGGAGATACTGACGCAGTGAGAGTGAGGGGTCAGTCTGATAGTGACGCAGTAAGTGTGATGGTATCAGGGAGATACTGACGCAGTGAGTGTGAGGGGTCAGGGTGATCGTGACACAGTAAGTGTGATGGTATCAGGGAGATACTGACGCAGTGAGTGTAAGGGGTCAGGGTGATAGTGACACAGTAAGTATGATGGTATCAGGGAGATACTGACGCAGTGAGTGTAAGGGGTCAGGGTGAGAGTGACACAGTAAGTGTGATGGTATCAGGGTGATACTGACGCAGTGAGTGTAAGGGGTCAGGGTGATAGAGAAGCAGTAAGTGTGATGGTATCAGGGAGATACTGACGCAGTGAGTGTAAGGGGTCAGGGTGACAGTGACACAGTAAGTGTGATGGTATCAGGGAGATACTGACGCAGTGAGTGTAAGGGGTCAGGGTGAGAGTGACACAGTAAGTGTGATGGTATCAGGGTGATACTGACGCAGTGAGTGTAAGGGGTCAGGGTGATAGAGAAGCAGTAAGTGTGATGGTATCAGGGAGATACTGACGCAGTGAGTGTAAGGGGTCAGGGTGATAGTGACGCAGTAAGTGTGATGGTATCAGGGTGATACTGACGCAGTGAGTGTAAGGGGTCAGGGTGATAGTGACGCAGTAAGTGTGATGGTATCAGGGAGATACTGACGCAGTGAGTGTAAGGGGTCAGGGTGATAGTGACACAGTAAGTGTGATGGTATCAGGGAGATACTGACGCAGTGAGTGTAAGGGGTCAGGGTGATAGTGACACAGTAAGTGTGATGGTATCAGGGAGATACTGACGCAGTGAGTGTAAGGGGTCAGGGTGATAGAGAAGCAGTAAGTGTGATGGTATCAGGGAGATACTGACGCAGTGAGTGTAAGGGGTCAGGGTGATAGAGAAGCAGTAAGTGTGATGGTATCAGGGAGATACTGACGCAGTGAGTGTAAGGGGTCAGGGTGATATGACACAGTAAGTGTGATGGTATCAGGGAGATACTGACGCAGTGAGTGTAAGGGGTCAGGGTGATAGTGACGCAGTAAGTGTGATGGTATCAGGGAGATACTGACGCAGTGAGTGTAAGGGGTCAGGGTGATAGTGACACAGTAAGTGTGATGGTATCAGGGAGATACTGACGCAGTGAGTGTAAGGGGTCAGGGTGATAGTGACGCAGTAAGTGTGATGGTATCAGGGAGATACTGAAGCAGTGAGTGTAAGGGGTCAGGGTGATCGTGACACAGTAAGTGTGATGGTATCAGGGAGATACTGACGCAGTGAGTGTAAGGGGTCAGGGTGATAGTGACACAGTAAGTGTGATGGTATCAGGGAGATACTGACGCAGTGAGTGTAAGGGGTCAGGGTGATAGTGACGCAGTAAGTATGATGGTATCAGGGAGATACTGACGCAGTGAGTGTAAGGGGTCAGGGTGATAGTGACACAGTAAGTGTGATGGTATCAGGGAGATACTGACGCAGTGAGTGTCAGGGGTCAGGATGATAGTGACACAGTAAGTGTGATGGTATCAGGGAGATACTGACGCAGTGAGTGTAAGGGGTCAGGGTGATAGTGACACAGTAAGTGTGATGGTATCAGTGTGATAGTGACGCATTAAGTGTGAGGGTGTCAGGGAGATAGTGACTCAATAAGTGTGAGGGGATCAGGGTGTTAGTGATGCAGTAAGTGTGATGGGATCAGGGAGATAGTGACGCAGTAACTGTGAGGGTGTCAGGGAGATAGTGACTCAATAAGTGTGAGGGGATCAGGGTGTTAGTGACGCAGTAAGTGTGATGGGATCAGGGAGATAGTGACGCAGTAAGTGTGAGGGTGTCAGGGAGATGGTGACTCAATAAGTGTGACGTGACAGGGTGATGGTGATGAAGTAAGTGTGATGTGGTCAGGGTGATAGTGCCGCAGTAAGTGTGATGGGGTCAGGGTGATAGTGACGCACTAAGTGTGAAGGGATCAGGGTGATAGTGACACAGTAAGTGTGAGGGGGTCAGGGTGATAGTGACGCAGTAAGTGTGATTGGGTCATGATGATAATGCCGCGATAAGTGTGATGGGGTCAGGGTGGTAGTGACACAATAAGTGTGATGGGGTTAGACTGATAGTGATGCAGTAAGTGTGATTGGGTCAGGATGATAGTGCCGCAGTAAGTGTGATGGGGTCAGGATGAAATTGACGCAGTAAGTGTGATGGGACCAGGGTGATAGTGACGCAGTAAGTGTGATGGGGTCAGTGTGATAGTGACGCAGTAAGTGTGATGGGATCAGGGTAATAGTGACATTTTACGTGTGATAGGGTCAGGGTGATAGTGATGCAGTAAGTGTGATGGGATCAGGGTGATAGTTACGCAGTAAGTGTGATGGGGTCAGGGTGATAGTGACGCACTAAATGTGATGGGAACAGGGCAATAGTGACACAGTAAGTGTGATGGGGTCAGGGTGTTAGTGATGCAGTAAGTGTGATGGGGTCAGGGTAATAGTGACACAGTAAGTGTGATTGGGTCATGGTAAAAGTGCCGTGATAAGTGTGATGGGGTCAGGGTGATAGTGATACAGTAAGTGTGATGGGATCACGGTGATAGTGATGCAGTAAGTGTGATGGGGTCAGGCTGATAGTGACGCAGTAATTGTGATTGGGTCATGGTGATAGTGCCGCGATAAGTGTGTTGGGGTCAGGGTGATAGTGGTGCAGTAAGTGTGATGGGGACAGGGTGATAGTGACACAGTAAGTGTGATGGGGTTAGACTGATAGTGGTGCCGTAAGTGTGATGGGGTCAGGGTGAAATTGACGCAGTAAGTGTGATGGGATCAGGGTGATAGTTATGCAGGAAGTGTGATGGGGTCAGGGTGATAGTGACGCACTAAATGTGAGGGGAACAGGGCAATAGTGACACAGTAAGTGTGATGGGGTCATGGTGATAGTGATGCAGTAAGTGTGATGGGATCAGGGTGATAGTTACGCAGTAAGTGTGATGGGGTCAGGGTGATTGTGACGCACTAAATGTGATGGGAACAGGGCAATAGTGACACAGTAAGTGTGATGGTGTCAGGGTGTTAGTGATGCAGTAAGTGTGATGGGGTCAGGGTAATAGTGACACAGTAAGTGTGATTGGGTCATGGTAAAAGTGCCGTGATAAGTGTGATGGGGTCAGGGTGATAGTGATACAGTAAGTGTGATGGGGTTAGACTGATAGTGGTGCAGTAAGTGTGATGGGGTCAGGGTGATAGTGACACAATACGTGTGATGGGGTCAGGGTGTTAGTGATGCAGTAAGTGTGATGGGATCACGGTGATAGTGATGCAGTAAGTGTGATGGGGTCAGGCTGATAGTGACACAGTAATTGTGATTTGGTCATGGTGATAGTGCCGCGATAAGTGTGATGGGGTCAGGATGATAGTGGTGCAGTAAGTGTGATGGGGTCAGGGTGATAGTGACACAGTAAGTGTGATGGGGTTAGACTGATAGTGGTGCCGTAAGCGTGATGGGGTCAGGGTGAAATTGACGCAGTAAGTGTGATGGGGTCAGGGTGATAGTGACGCAATAAGTGTGATGGGGTCAGAGTGATTGTGACACAGCAAGTGTGATGGGGTGAGACTGATAGCCATGCAGTAAGTGTGAGGGGGTCAGGGTGGTAGTGTTACAGTAAGTGTGAGGGGGTCATGGTGATAGTGACGCAGGAAGTGTAAGGGTGTCAGGATGATCGTGATGCAGTAAGTATGTGGGTGTCAGGGATATAGTGACGCAGTAAATGTGTGGGGATAAGGGTGATAGTGACGCAGTAAGTGTGAGGGATCAGGCTGATACTGACGCAATAAGTGTGATGGGATAAGGCTGATAGTGATGCAGTAAGTGTGAGGGGTCAGGATGATAGTGATGCAGTAATTGTGAGTGGATCAGGGTGATAGTGATGCATTAAGTGTGATGGGATCAGGGTGATAGTGACACAGAAAGTGTGAGGGGATCAGGGTAATAGTGACACAGTAAGTGTGATGGGGTCAGGGTGTTAGTGATGCAGTAAGTGTGATGGAATCAGGTTGACAGTGACACATTAAGTGTGATGGGGTCAGGGTGATAGTGACGCACTAAGTGTGAGGGGATCAGAGTGATCGTGACACAGTAAATGTGATGGGGTCAGTGTGATAGTGACGCAGTAAGTGTGATTGGGTCATGGTGATTGTGCCGTGATAAGTGTGATGGGGGCAGGGTGATAGTGACACAGTAAGTGTGATGGGGTTAGACTGATAGTAGTGCTGTAAGTGTGATTGGGTCAGGGTGATAGTGCCACAGTAAGTGTGATGGGGTCAGGGTGAAATTAATGCAGTAAGTGTGATGGGGTCAGGGTGATAGTGACGCAATAAGTGTGATGGGGTCAGAGTGATAGTGACGCAGTAAGTGTGAGGGGGTCAGGGTGGTAGTGTCACAGTCAGTGTGAGGGGGCCATGGTGATAGTGACGCAGTAAGTGTGAGGGTGTCAGGGAGATCGTGAGGCATTAAGTGTGAGGGGATCAGTGTGATAATGATACAGTAAGTGCAAGGGGGTCATGGTGGTAATGACGCAGTAAGTGTGAGGGGGTCAGTGTGATTGCGACTCAGTAAGTGTAAGGGGGTCAGGGTGTTAGTGACGCAGTAAGTGTGATGGGGTCAGGGTGATATTGACACAGTAAGTGTGAGGTGGGCAGGGTGATAGTGACGCAGTAAGTGTGAGGGTGTCAGGGAGATAGTGACTCAATAAGTGTGATGGGGTCAGGGTGATAGTGGTGCCGTAAGTGTGATGGGGTCAGGGTGAAATTGACGCAGTAAGTGTGATGGGGTCAGGGTGATAGTGACGCAATAAGTGTGATGGGGTCAGAGTGATTGTGACACAGCAAGTGTGATGGGGTGAGACTGATAGCCATGCAGTAAGTGTGAGGGGGTCAGGGTGGTAGTGTTACAGTAAGTGTGAGGGGGTCATGGTGATAGTGACGCAGGAAGTGTAAGGGTGTCAGGGTGATCGTGATGCAGTAAGTATGAGGGTGTCAGGGATATAGTGACGCAGTAAATGTGTGGGGATAAAGGTGATAGTGACGCAGTAAGTGTGAGGGATCAGGCTGATACTGACGCAATAAGTGTGATGGGATAAGGCTGATAGTGATGCAGTAAGTGTGAGGGGTCAGGATGATAGTGATGCAGTAATTGTGAGTGGATCAGGGTGATAGTGATGCATTAAGTGTGATGGGATCAGGGTGATAGTGACGCAGAAAGTGTGAGGGGATCAGGGTAATAGTGACACAGTAAGTGTGATGGGGTCAGGGTGTTAGTGATGCAGTAAGTGTGATGGAATCAGGTTGACAGTGACACATTAAGTGTGATGGGGTCAGGGTGATAGTGACGCACGAAGTGTGAGGGGATCAGGGTGATCGTGACACAGTAAATGTGATGGGGTCAGTGTGATAGTGACGCAGTAAATGTGATTGGGTCATGGTGATTGTGCCGTGATAAGTGTGATGGGGTCAGGGTGATAGTGACAAAGTAAGTGTGATGGGGTTAGACTGATAGTAGTGCAGTAAGTGTGATTGGGTCAGGGTGATAGTGCCACAGTAAGTGTGATGGGGTCAGGGTGAAATTAACGCAGTAAGTGTGATGGGGTCAGGGTGATAGTGACGCAATAAGTGTGATGGGGTCAGAGTGATAGTGACGCAGTAAGTGTGAGGGGGTCAGGGTGGTAGTGTCACAGTAAGTGTGAGGGGGCCATGGTGATAGTGACGCAGTAAGTGTGAGGGTTTCAGGGAGATCGTGAGGCATTAAGTGTGAGGGGATCAGTGTGATAATGATACAGTAAGTGCAAGGGGGTCATGGTGGTAATGACGCAGTAAGTGTGAGGGGGTCAGTGTGATTGCGACTCAGTAAGTGTAAGGGGGTCAGGGTGTTAGTGACGCAGTAAGTGTGATGGGGTCAGGGTGATATTGACACAGTAAGTGTGAGGTGGGCAGGGTGATAGTGACGCAGTAAGTGTGAGGGTGTCAGGGAGATAGTGACTCAATAAGTGTGAGGGGCTCAGGGTGTTAGTGACGCAGTAAGTGTGAGGAGATCAGGATGATAGTGACGCAGTAAGTGTGATGGGATCAGGGAGATAGTGATGCAGTAAGTGTGAGGGTGTCAGGGAGATGGTGACTCAATAAGTGTGACGTGACAGGGTGATGGTGATGCAGTAAGTGTGATGTGGTCAGGGTGATAGTGATGCAGTAAGTGTGAGGGGATCAGGGTGATAGTGATGCAGTAAGTGTGATGGGATCAGGGTGATAGTTACGCAGTAAGTGTGATGGGGTCAGGGTGATAGTGACGCACTCAATGTGATGGGAACAGGGCAATAGTGACACAGTAAGTGTGATGGGGTCAGGGTGTTAGTGATGCAGTAAGTGTGATGGGGTCAGAGTAATAGTGACACAGTAAGTGTGATTGGGTCATGGTGAAAGTGCCGTGATAAGTGTGATGGGGTCAGGGTGATAGTGACACAGTAAGTGTGATGGGGTTAGACTGATAGTGGTGCAGTAAGTGTGATGGGGTCAGGGTGATAGTGACACAATAAGTGTGATGGGGTCAGGGTGTTAGTGATGCAGTAAGTGTGATGGGATCACGGTGATAGTGATGCAGTAAGTGTGATGGGGTCAGGCTGATAGTGACGCAGTAAGTGTGATTGGGTTATGGTGATAGTGCCGCGATAAGTGTGATGGGGTCAGGGTGATAGTGGTGCAGTAAGTGTGATGGGGTCAGGGTGATAGTGACACAGTAAGTGTGATGGGGTCAGGGTGATAGTGACACAGTAAGTGTGATGGGGTTAGACTGATAGTGGTGCCGTAAGTGTGATGGGGTCAGGGTGAAATTGACGCAGTAAGTGTGATGGGGTCAGGGTGATAGTGACGCAATAAGTGTGATGGGGTCAGAGTGATTGTGACACAGCAAGTGTGATAGGGTGAGACTGATAGCCATGCAGTAAGTGTGAGGGGGTCAGGGTGGTAGTGTTACAGTAAGTGTGAGGGGGTCATGGTGATAGTGACGCAGGAAGTGTGAGGGTGTCAGGGTGATCGTGATGCAGTAAGTATGAGGGTGTCAGGGATATAGTGACGCAGTAAATGTGTGGGGATAAGGGTGATAGTGACGCAGTAAGTGTGAGGGATCAGGCTGATACTGACGCAATAAGTGTGATGGGATAAGGCTGATAGTGATGCAGTAAGTGTGAGGGGTCAGGATGATAGTGATGCAGTAATTGTGAGTGGATCAGGGTGATAGTGATGCAGTAAGTGTGATGGGATCAGGGTAATAGTGACACAGTAAGTGTGAGGGGGTCAGGGTGATAGTGACGCAGGAAGTGTGAGTGGATCAGGGTAATAGTGACACAGTAAGTGTAATAGGGTCAGTGTGTTAGTGATGCAGTAAGTGTGATAGAATCAGGTTGACAGTGACACATTAAGTGTGATGGGGTCAGGGTGATAGTGACGCACTAAGTGTGAGGGGATCAGGGTGATCGTGACACAGTAAATGTGATGGGGTCAGTGTGATAGTGACGCAGTAAGTGTGATTGGGTCATGGTGATTGTGCCGTGATAAGTGTGATGGGGTCAGGGTGATAGTGACACAGTAAGTGTGATGGGGTTAGACTGATAGTAGTGCAGTAAGTGTGATTGGGTCAGGGTGATAGTGCCACAGTAAGTGTGATGGGGTCAGGGTGAAATTAACGCAGAAATTGTGATGGGGTCAGGGTGATAGTGACGCAATAAGTGTGATGGGGTCAGAGTGATAGTGACGCAGTAAGTGTGAGGGGGTCAGGGTGGTAGTGTCACAGTAAGTGTGAGGGGGCCATGGTGATAGTGACGCAGAAAGTGTGAGGGTGTCAGGGAGATCGTGAGGCATTAAGTGTGAGGGGATCAGTGTGATAATGATACAGTAAGTGCAAGGGGGTCATGGTGGTAATGACGCAGTAAGTGCGAGGGGGTCAGTGTGATTGCGACTCCGTAAGTGTAAGGGGGACAGGGTGTTAGTGACGCAGTAAGTGTGATGGGGTCAGGGTGATATTGACACAGAAAGTGTGAGGTGGGCAGGGTGATAGTGACGCAGTAAGTGTGAGGGTGTCAGGGAGATAGTGACTCAATAAGTGTGAGGGGATCAGGGTGTTAGTGATGCAGTAAGTGTGAGGGGATCAAGATGATAGTGACGCAGTAAGTGTGATGGGATCAGGGAGATAGTGATGCAGTAAGTGTGAGGGTGTCAGGGAGATGGTGACTCAATAAGTGTGACGTGACAGGGTGATGGTGATGCAGTAAGTGTGATGTGGTCAGGGTGATAGTGATGCAGTAAGTGTGAGGGGATCAGGGTGATAGTGATGCAGTAAATGTGATGGGATCAGGGTGATAGTTACGCAGTAAGTGTGATGGGGTCAGGGTGATAGTGACGCACTAAATGTGATGGGAACAGGGCAATACTGACACAGTAAGTGTGATGGGGTCAGGGTGTTAGTGATGCAGTAAGTGTGATGGGGTCAGAGTAATAGTGACACAGTAAGTGTGATTGGGTCATGGTGAAAGTGCCGTGATAAGTGTGATGGGGTCAGGGTGATAGTGACACAGTAAGTGTGATGGGGTTAGACTGATAGTGGTGCAGTAAGTGTGATGGGGTCAGGGTGATAGTGACACAATAGGTGTGATGGGGTCAGGGTGTTAGTGATGCAGTAAGTGTGATGGGATCAGGGTGATAGTGATGCAGTAAGTGTGATGGGGTCAGGCTGATAGTGACGCAGTAAGTGTGATTGGGTTATGGTGATAGTGCCGCGATAAGTGTGATGGGGTCAGGGTGATAGTGACACAGTAAGTGTGATGGGGTCAGGGTGATAGTGACACAGTAAGTGTGATGGGGTTAGACTGATAGTGGTGCCGTAAGTGTGATGGGGTCAGGGTGAAATTGACGCAGTAAGTGTGATGGGGTCAGGGTGATAGTGACGCAATAAGTGTGATGGGGTCAGGGTGATATTGACACAGTAAGTGTGAGGGGGGCAGGGTGATAGTGACACTGTAAGTGTGAGGCTGTCAGGCTGTTGGTGACACAGTAAGTCTGAGAGCATCAGCCTGATAGTGACACAGTAAGTGTGAGGCTGTCAGGCTGATAGTGACACAGTAAGTGTGAGAGCATCAGCCTGATAGTGACACAGTAAGTGTGAGGCAGTCTGTCTGACGGTGACGCAGTAAGTGTGAGATGGTCAGCCTGATAGTGACACAGTAAGTGTGAGGCTGCCAGGCTGAGATTGACGGAATAAGTGTGAGTGCAGCGGGCTGATAGTGAGGAAGAAGGTGTGACGGGGTCAGGCTGATAGTTATGCCATGAGTGTGAGGGGGTCAGGGTGATAGTGATGTAATGAGTGTGAGGGGGTCAGGGAGATAGTGGTGTAATGAGTGTGAGGGGGTCAGGGTGCTAGTGACCCGATTAGTGTGTGGAGGGGTGGGGGGGTGTCAGGCTGATAGTGACACAGTAATTGTGATGCAGTAAGTTTGAGGCAGTCAGGGTGATAGTAACATAGTATGTGTAGGTAGTAAGGCCGATAATAATGCAATAATTGTGAGGGGGGTCAAGCTGATAGTGACTCAATAAGTGTGAGCAGTCTCGTAGATATTGATGCAGCAAGTGAGAGATGGTCAGTCTGATAGTGACGCTGAAAGTGTGAGGGTGTCAGGGAGATACTGACGCAGTGAGTGTAAGGGGTCAGGGTGATAGTGACACAGTAAGTGTGATGGTATCAGGGAGATACTGACGCAGTGAGTGTAAGGGGTCAGGGTGATAGTGACACAGTAAGTGTGATGGTATCAGGGAGATACTGACGCAGTGAATGTAAGGGGTCAGTCTGATAGTGACGCAGTAAGTGTGATGGTATCAGGGAGATACTGACGCAGTGAGTGTAAGGGGTCAGGGTGATAGTGACGCAGTAAGTGTGATGGTATCAGGGAGATACTGACGCAGTGAGTGTAAGGGGTCAGGGTGATAGTGACGCAGTAAGTGTGATGGTATCAGGGAGATACTGACGCAGTGAGTGTAAGGGGTCAGGGTGATAGTGACGCAGTAAGTGTGATGGTATCAGGGAGATACTGACGCAGTGAGTGTAAGGGGTCAGGGTGATAGTGACGCAGTAAGTGTGATGGTATCAGGGAGATACTGACGCAGTGAGTGTAAGGGGTCAGGGTGATAGTGACGCAGTAAGTGTGATGGTATCAGGGAGATACTGACGCAGTGAGTGTAAGGGGTCAGGGTGATAGTGACACAGTAAGTGTGACGGTATCAGGGAGATAGTGACGCAGTGAGTGTAAGGGGTCAGGGTGATAGTGACACAGTAAGTGTGACGGTATCAGGGAGATAGTGACGCAGTGAGTGTAAGGGGTCAGGGTGATAGTGACGCAGTAAGTGTGATGGTATCAGGGAGATACTGACGCAGTGAGTGTAAGGGGTCAGGGTGATAGTGACGCAGTAAGAGTGCTGGTATCAGGGTGATAGTGACGCAGTAAGTGTGATGGGATCAGGGAGATAGTGACGCAGTAAGTGTGAGGGTGTCAGGGAGATGGTGACTCAATACGTGTGACGTGACAGGGTGATGGTGATGCAGTAAGGGTGATGTGGTCAGGGTGATAGTGACGCAGTAAGTGTGATGGTATCAGGGTGATAGTGACACAGTGAGTGTAAGGGGTCAGGGTGATACTGACGCAGTAAGTGTGATGGTATCAGGGAGATACTGACGCAGTGAGTGTAAGGGGTCAGGGTGATAGTGACGCAGTAAGTGTGATGGTATCAGGGAGATACTGACGCAGTGAGTGTAAGGGGTCAGGGTGATAGTGACGCAGTAAGTGTGATGGTATCAGGGAGATACTGACGCAGTGAGTGTAAGGGGTCAGGGTGATAGTGACGCAGTAAGTGTGATGGTATCAGGGAGATACTGACGCAGTGAGTGTAAGGGGTCAGGGTGATAGTGACGCAGTAAGTGTGATGGTATCAGGGAGATACTGACGCAGTGAGTGTAAGGGGTCAGGGTGATAGTGACGCAGTATGTGTGATGGTATCAGGGAGATACTGACGCAGTGAGTGTAAGGGGTCAGGGTGATAGTGACACAGTAAGTGTGATGGTATCAGGGAGATAGTGACGCAGTGAGTGTAAGGGGTCAGGGTGATAGTGACGCAGTAAGTGTGATGGTATCAGGGAGATACTGACGCAGTGAGTGTAAGGGGTCAGGGTGATAGTGACGCAGTAAGTGTGATGGTATCAGGGAGATACTGACGCAGTGAGTGTAAGGGGTCAGGGTGATAGTGACACAGTAAGTGTGATGGTATCAGGGTGATAGTGACGCATTAAGCGTGAGGGTGTCAGGGAGATAGTGACTCAATAAGTGTGAGGGGATCAGGGTGTTAGTGACGCAGTAAGTGTGACGGGATCAGGGAGATAGTGACGCAGTAAGTGTGAGGGTGTCAGGGAGATAGTGACTCAATAAGTGTGAGGGGATCAGGGTGTTAGTGACGCAGTAAGTGTGAGGGGATCAGGATGATAGTGACGCAATAAATGTGATGGGATCATGGAGATAGTGACGCAGTTAGTGTGAGGGTGTCAGGGAGGTGGTGACTCAATACGTGTGACGTGACAGGGTGATGGTGATGCAGTAAGTGTGATGTGGTCAGGGTGATAGTGATGCAGTAAGTGTGAGGGGATCAGGGTGATAGTGACGCAGTAAGTGTGAGGGGGTCAGGGTGATAGTGACGCAGTAAGTGTGATGGGGTCAGGGTGATAGTGATGCAGTAAGTGTGATGGGCTCAGGGTGATAGTGACGCACTAAGTGTGAAGGGATCAGGGTGATAGTGACACAGTAAGTGTGATGGGGTCAGGGTGATAGTGACGCAGTAAGTGTGATTGGGTCATGATGATAGTGCCGCGATAAGTGTGATGGGGTCAGGGTGGTAGTGACGCAGTAAGTGTGATGGGGTTAGACTGATAGTGATGCAGTAAGTGTGATTGGGTCAGGATGATAGTGCCGCAGTAAGTGTGATGGGGTCAGGGTGAAATTGACGCAGTAAGTGTGATGGGACCAGGGTGATAGTGACGCAGTAAGTGTGATGGGGTCAGTGTGATAGTGACACAGTAAGTGTGATGGGATCAGGGTAATAGTGACACAGTACGTGTGATAGGGTCAGGGTGATAGTGATGCAGTAAGTGTGATGGGATCAGGGTGATAGTTACGCAGTAAGTGTGATGGGGTCAGGGTGATAGTGACGCACTAAGTGTGAGGGGAACAGGGCAATAGTGACACAGTAAGTGTGATGGGGTCAGGGTGTTAGTGATGCAGAAAGTGTGATGGGGTCAGGGTAATAGTGACACAGTAAGTGTGATTGGGTCATGGTGATAGTGCCGTGATAAGTGTGATGGGGTCAGGGTGATAGTGACACAGTAAGTGTGATGGGGTTAGACTGATAGTGGTGCAGTAAGTGTGATGGGGTCAGGGTGATAGTGACACAGTAAGTGTGATGGGCTCAGGGTGTTAGTGATGCAGTAAGTGTGATGGGATCAGGGTGATAGTGACGCAGTAAGTGTGATGGGGTCAGGGTGATTGTGACACAGCAAGTGTGATGGGGTGCGACTGATAGCCATGCAGTAAGTGTGAGGGGGTCAGGGTGGTAGTATTACAGTAAGTGTGAGGGGGTCATGATGATAGTTACGCAGTAAGTGTGAGGGTGTCAGGGTGATCGTGATGCTGTAAGTATGAGGGTGTCAGGGATATAGTGACGCTGTAAATGTGTGGGGATAAGGGTGATAGTGACGCAGTAAGTGTGAGGGATCAGGCTGATAGTGACGCAATAAGTGTGATGGGATAAGGCTGATAGTGATGCAGTAAGTGTGAGGGGTCAGGATTATAGTGATGCAGTAATTGCGAGTGGATCAGGGTGATAGTGATGCAGTAAGTGTGATGGGATCAGGGTAATAGTGACACAGTAAGTGTGAGGGGGTCAGGGTGATAGTGACGCATTAAGTGTGAGGGGATCAGGGTGTTAGTGATGCAGTAGTGTGATGGAATCAGGGTGACAGTGACACATTAAGTGTGATGGGGTCAGGGTGATAGTGACGCACTAAGTGTGAGGGGATCAGGGTGATCGTGACACAGTAAATGTGATGGGGTCAGTGTGATAGTGACGCAGTAAGTGTGATGGGGTCAGGGTGTTAGTGATGCAGCAGTGTGATGGAATCAGGGTGACAGTGACACATTAAGTGTGATGGGGTCAGGGTGATAGTGACGCACTAAGTGTGATGGTATCAGGGAGATACTGACGCAGTGGGTGTAAGGGGTCAGGGTGATAGTGACGCAGTAAGTGTGATGGTATCAGGGAGATACTGACGCAGTGAGTGTAAGGGGTCAGGATGATAGTGACGCAGTAAGTGTGATGGTATCAGGGAGATACTGACGCAGTGAGTGTAAGAGGTCAGGGTGATAGTGACGCAGGAAGTGTGATGGTATCAGGGAGATACTGACGCAGTGAGTGTAAGGGGTCAGGGTGATAGTGACACAGTAAGTGTGATGGTATCAGGGTGATAGTGACGCAGTGAGTGTAAGGGGTCAGGGTGATAGTGACGCAGTAAGTGTGATGGTATCAGGGAGATACTGACGCAGTGAGTGTAAGGGGTCAGGGTGATAGTGACGCAGTATGTGTGAGTGTATCAGGGAGATACTGACGCAGTGAGTGTAAGGGGTCAGGGTGATAGTGACACAGTAAGTGTGATGGTATCATGGTGATAGTGACGCAGTGAGTGTAAGGGGTCAGGGTGATAGTGACGCAGTAAGTGTGATGGTATCAGGGAGATACTGACGCAGTGAGTGTAAGGGGTCAGGGTGATAGTGACGCAGTAAGTGTGATGGTATCAGGGAGATACTGACGCAGTGAGTGTAAGGGGTCAGGGTGATAGTGACGCAGTAATTGTGATGGTATCAGGGAGATACTGACGCAGTGAGTGTAAGGGGTCAGGGTGATAGTGACGTAGTAAGTGTGATGGTATCAGGGAGATACTGACGCAGTGAGTGTAAGGGGTCAGGGTGATAGTGACACAGTAAGTGTGATGGTATCAGGGTGATAGTGACGCAGTGAGTGTAAGGGGTCAGGGTGATAGTGACGCAGTAAGTGTGATGGTATCAGGGAGATACTGACGCAGTGAGTGTAAGGGGTCAGGGTGATAGTGACGCAGTATGTGTGATGGTATCAGGGAGATACTGACGCAGTGAGTGTAAGGGGTCAGGGTGATAGTGACACAGTAAGTGTGATGGTATCAGGGTGATAGTGACGCAGTGAGTGTAAGGGGTCAGGGTGATAGTGACGCAGTAAGTGTGATGGTATCAGGGAGATACTGACGCAGTGAGTGTAAGGGGTCAGGGTGATAGTGACGCAGTAAGTGTGATGGTATCAGGGAGATACTGACGCAGTGAGTGTAATAGGTCAGGGTGATAGTGACGCAGTAAGTGTGATGGTATCAGGGAGATACTGACGCAGTGAGTGTAAGGGGTCAGGGTGATAGTGACACAGTAAGTGTGATGGTATCAGGGAGATACTGACGCAGTGAGTGTAAGGGGTCAGGGTGATAGTGACACAGTAAGTGTGATGGTATCAGGGTGATAGTGACGCAGTAAGTGTGATGGTATCACGGAGATAGTGACGCAGTAAGTGTGATGGTATCAGGGAGATACTGACGCAGTGAGTGTAAGGGGTCAGGGTGATAGTGACGCAGTAAGTGTGATGGTATCAGGGAGATACTGACGCAGTGAGTGTAAGGGGTCAGGGTGATAGTGACGCAGTAAGTGTGATGGTATCAGGGAGATACTGACGCAGTGAGTGTAAGGGGTCAGAGTGATAGTGACGCAGTAAGTGTGATGGTATCAGGGAGATACTGACGCAGTGAGTGTAAGGGGTCAGGGTGATAGTGACGCAGTAAGTGTGATGGTATCAGGGAGATACTGACGCAGTGGGTGTAAGGGGTCAGGGTGATAGTGATGCAGTAAGTGTGATGGTATCAGGGAGATACTGACGCAGTGAGTGTAAGGGGTCAGGGTGATAGTGACACAGTAAGTGTGATGGTATCAGGGAGATACTGACGCAGTGAGTGTAAGGGGTCAGGGTGATAGTGACGCAGGAAGTGTGATGGTATCAGGGAGATACTGACGCAGTGAGTGTAAGGGGTCAGGGTGATAGTGACACAGTAAGTGTGATGGTATCAGGGTGATAGTGACGCAGTGAGTGTAAGGGGTCAGGGTGATAGTGACGCAGTAAGTGTGATGGTATCAGGGAGATACTGACGCAGTGAGTGTAAGGGGTCAGGGTGATAGTGACGCAGTATGTGTGATGGTATCAGGGAGATACTGACGCAGTGAGTGTAAGGGGTCAGGGTGATAGTGACACAGTAAGTGTGATGGTATCAGGGTGATAGTGACGCAGTGAGTGTAAGGGGTCAGGGTGATAGTGACGCAGTAAGTGTGATGGTATCAGGGAGATACTGACGCAGTGAGTGTAAGGGGTCAGGGTGATAGTGACGCAGTAAGTGTGATGGTATCAAGGAGATACTGACGCAGTGAGTGTAAGGGGTCAGGGTGATAGTGACACAGTAAGTGTGATGGTATCAGGGAGATACTGACGCATTAAGCGTGAGGGTGTCAGGGAGATAGTGACTCAATAAGTGTGAGGGGATCAGGGTGTTAGTGACGCAGTAAGTGTGACGGGATCAGGGAGATAGTGACGCAGTAAGTGTGAGGGTGTCAGGGAGATAGTGACTCAATAAGTGTGAGGGGATCAGGGTGTTAGTGACGCAGTAAGTGTGAGTGGATCAGGATGATAGTGACGCAATAAATGTGATGGGATCATGGAGATAGTGACGCAGTTAGTGTGAGGGTGTCAGGGAGATGGTGACTCAATACGTGTGACGTGACAGGGTGATGGTGATGCAGTAAGTGTGATGTGGTCAGGGTGATAGTGATGCAGTAAGTGTGAGGGGATAGGGTGATCGTGACGCAGTAAGTGTGAGGGGGTCAGGGTGATAGTGACGCAGTAAGTGTGATGGGATCAGGGTGATAGTGATGCAGTAAGTGTGATGGGCTCAGGGTGATAGTGACGCACTAAGTGTGAAGGGATCAGGGTGATAGTGACACAGTAAGTGTGATGGGGTCAGGGTGATAGTGACGCAGTAAGTGTGATTGGGTCATGATGATAGTGCCGCGATAAGTGTGATGGGGTCAGTGTGGTAGTGACGCAGTAAGTGTGATGGTGTTAGACTGATAGTGATGCAGTAAGTGTGATTGGGTCAGGATGATAGTGCCGCAGTAAGTGTGATGGGGTCAGGGTGAAATTGACACAGTAAGTGTGATGGGACCAGGGTGATAGTGACGCAGTAAGTGTGATGGGGTCAGTGTGATAGTGACACAGTAAGTGTGATGGGATCAGGGTAATAGTGACACAGTACGTGTGATAGGGTCAGGGTGATAGTGATGCAGTAAGTGTGATGGGATCAGGGTGAGAGTTACGCAGTAAGTGTGATGGGGTCAGGGTGATAGTGACGCACTAAGTGTGAGGGGAACAGGGCAATAGTGACACAGTAAGTGTGATGGGGTCAGGGTGTTAGTGATGCAGAAAGTGTGATGGGGTCAGGGTAATAGTGACACAGTAAGTGTGATTGGGTCATGGTGATAGTGCCGTGATAAGTGTGATGGGGTCAGGGTGATAGTGACACAGTAAGTGTGATGGGGTTAGACTGATAGTGGTGCAGTAAGTGTGATGGGGTCAGGGTGATAGTGACACAGGAAGTGTGATGGGCTCAGGGTGTTAGTGATGCAGTAAGTGTGATGGGATCAGGGTGATAGTGACGCAGTAAGTGTGATGGGGTCAGGGTGATTGTGACACAGCAAGTGTGATGGGGTGTGACTGATAGCCATGCAGTAAGTGTGAGGGGGTCAGGGTGGTAGTGTTACAGTAAGTGTGAGGGGGTCATGGTGATAGTTACGCAGTAAGTGTGAGGGTGTCAGGGTGATCGTGATGCTGTAAGTATGAGGGTGTCAGGGATATAGTGACGCAGTAAATGTGTGGGGATAAGGGTGATAGTGATGCAGTAAGTGTGAGGGTGTCAGGGTGATCGTGATGCTGTAAGTATGAGGGTGTCAGGGATATAGTGACGCAGTAAATGTGTGGGGATAAGGGTGATAGTGACGCAGTAAGTGTGAGGGATCAGGCTGATAGTGATGCAATAAGTGTGATGGGATAAGGCTGATAGTGATGCAGTAAGTGTGAGGGGTCAGGATTATAGTGATGCAGTAATTGTGAGTGGATCAGGGTGATAGTGATGCAGTAAGTGTGATGGGATCAGGGTAATAGTGACACAGTAAGTGTGAGGGGGTCAGGGTGATAATGACGCATTAAGTGTGAGGGGATCAGGGTTATAGTGACACAGTAAGTGTGATGGGGTCAGGGTGTTAGTGATGCAGTAGTGTGATGGAATCAGGGTGACAGTGACACATTAAGTGTGATGGGGTCAGGGTGATAGTGACGCACTAAGTGTGAGGGGATCAGGGTGATCGTGACACAGTAAATGTGATGGGGTCAGTGTGATAGTGATGCAGTAAGTGTGATGGGGTCAGGGTGTTAGTGATGCAGTAGTGTGATGGAATCAGGGTGACAGTGACACATTAAGTGTGATGGGGTCAGGGTGATAGTGACGCACTAAGTGTGATGGTATCAGGGAGATACTGACGCAGTGGGTGTAAGGGGTCAGGGTGATAGTGACGCAGTAAGTGTGATTGTATCAGGGAGATACTGACGCAGTGAGTGTAAGGGGTCAGGGTGATAGTGACGCAGTAAGTGTGATTGTATCAGGGAGATACTGACGCAGTGAGTGTAAGGGGTCAGGGTGATAGTGACGCAGGAAGTGTGATGGTATCAGGGAGATACTGACGCAGTGAGTGTAAGGGGTCAGGGTGATAGTGACACAGTAAGTGTGATGGTATCAGGGTGATAGTGACGCAGTGAGTGTAAGGGGTCAGGGTGATAGTGACACAGTAAGTGTGATGGTATCAGGGTGATAGTGACGCAGTAAGTGTGATGGTATCAGGGAGATAGTGACGCAGTAAGTGTGATGGTATCAGGGAGATACTGACGCAGTGAGTGTAAGGGGTCAGGGTGATAGTGACGCAGTAAGTGTGATGGTATCAGGGAGATACTGACGCAGTGAGTGTAAGGGGTCAGGGTGATAGTGACGCAGTAAGTGTGATGGTATCAGGGAGATACTGACGCAGTGAGTGTAAGGGGTCAGAGTGATAGTGACGCAGTAAGTGTGATGGTATCAGGGAGATACTGACGCAGTGAGTGTAAGGGGTCAGGGTGATAGTGACGCAGTAAGTGTGATGGTATCAGGGAGGTACTGACGCAGTGGGTATAAGGGGTCAGGGTGATAGTGATGCAGTAAGTGTGATGGTATCAGGGAGATACTGACGCAGTGAGTGTAAGGGGTCAGGGTGATAGTGACGCAGTAAGTGTGATGGTATCAGGGAGAGACTGACGCAGTGAGTGTAAGCGGTCAGGGTGATAGTGACGCAGGAAGTGTGATGGTATCAGGGAGATACTGACGCAGTGAGTGTAAGGGGTCAGGGTGATAGTGACACAGTAAGTGTGATGGTATCAGGGTGATAGTGACGCAGTGAGTGTAAGGGGTCAGGGTGATAGTGACGCAGTAAGTGTGATGGTATCAGGGAGATACTGACGCAGTGAGTGTAAGGGGTCAGGGTGATAGTGACGCAGTATGTGTGATGGTATCAGGGAGATACTGACGCAGTGAGTGTAAGGGGTCAGGGTGATAGTGACACAGTAAGTGTGATGGTATCAGGGTGATAGTGACGCAGTGAGTGTAAGGGGTCAGGGTGATAGTGACGCAGTAAGTGTGATGGTATCAGGGAGATACTGACGCAGTGAGTGTAAGGGGTCAGGGTGATAGTGACGCAGTAAGTGTGATGGTATCAGGGAGATACTGACACAGTGAGTGTAAGGGGTCAGGGTGATAGTGACACAGTAAGTGTGATGGTATCAGGGTGATAGTGACGCATTAAGCGTGAGGGTGTCAGGGAGATAGTGACTCAATAAGTGTGAGGGGATCAGGGTGTTAGTGACGCAGTAAGTGTGAGGGGGTCAGGGTGATAGTGACGCAGTAAGTGTGATGGGATCAGGGTGATAGTGATGCAGTAAGTGTGATGGGCTCAGGGTGATAGTGACGCACTAAGTGTGAAGGGATCAGGGTGATAGTGACACAGTAAGTGTGATGGGGTCAGGGTGATAGTGATGCAGTAAGTGTGAGGGGATCAGGGTGATAGTGACGCAGTAAGTGTGAGGGGGTCAGGGTGATAGTGACGCAGTAAGTGTGATGGGATCAGGGTGATAGTGATGCAGTAAGTGTGATGGGCTCAGGGTGATAGTGACGCACTAAGTGTGAAGGGATCAGGGTGATAGTGACACAGTAAGTGTGATGGGGTCAGGGTGATAGTGACGCAGTAAGTGTGATTGGGTCATGATGATAGTGCCGCGATAAGTGTGATGGGGTCAGCGTGGTAGTGACGCAGTAAGTGTGATGGGGTTAGACTGATAGTGATGCAGTAAGTGTGATTGGGTCAGGATGATAGTGCCGCAGTAAGTGTGATGGGGTCAGGGTGAAATTGATGCAGTAAGTGTGATGGGACCAGGGTGATAGTGACGCAGTAAGTGTGATGGGGTCAGTGTGATAGTGACACAGTAAGTGTGATGGGATCAGGGTAATAGTGACACAGTACGTGTGATAGGGTCAGGGTGATAGTGATGCAGTAAGTGTGATGGGATCAGGGTGATAGTTACGCAGTAAGTGTGATGGGGTCAGGGTGATAGTGACGCACTAAGTGTGAGGGGAACAGGGCAATAGTGACACAGTAAGTGTGATGGGGTCAGGGTGTTAGTGATGCAGAAAGTGTGATGGGGTCAGGGTAATAGTGACACAGTAAGTGTGATTGGGTCATGGTGATAGTGCCGTGATAAGTGTGATGGGGTCAGGGTGATAGTGACACAGTAAGTGTGATGGGGTTAGACTGATAGTGGTGCAGTAAGTGTGATGGGGTCAGGGTGATAGTGACACAGTAAGTGTGATGGGCTCAGGGTGTTAGTGATGCAGTAAGTGTGATGGGATCAGGGTGATAGTGACGCAGTAAGTGTGATGGGGTCAGGGTGATTGTGACACAGCAAGTGTGATGGGGTGCGACTGATAGCCATGCAGTAAGTGTGAGGGGGTCAGGGTGGTAGTATTACAGTAAGTGTGAGGGGGTCATGGTGATAGTTACGCAGTAAGTGTGAGGGTGTCAGGGTGATCGTGATGCTGTAAGTATGAGGGTGTCAGGGATATAGTGACGCTGTAAATGTGTGGGGATAAGGGTGATAGTGACGCAGTAAGTGTGAGGGATCAGGCTGATAGTGACGCAATAAGTGTGATGGGATAAGGCTGATAGTGATGCAGTAAGTGTGAGGGGTCAGGATTATAGTGATGCAGTAATTGTGAGTGGATCAGGGTGATAGTGATGCAGTAAGTGTGATGGGATCAGGGTAATAGTGACACAGTAAGTGTGAGGGGGTCAGGGTGATAGTGACGCATTAAGTGTGAGGGGATCAGGGTGTTAGTGATGCAGTAGTGTGATGGAATCAGGGTGACAGTGACACATTAAGTGTGATGGGGTCAGGGTGATAGTGACGCACTAAGTGTGAGGGGATCAGGGTGATCGTGACACAGTAAATGTGATGGGGTCAGTGTGATAGTGACGCAGTAAGTGTGATGGGGTCAGGGTGTTAGTGATGCAGCAGTGTGATGGAATCAGGGTGATAGTGACGCACTAAGTGTGATGGTATCAGGGAGATACTGACGCAGTGGGTGTAAGGGGTCAGGGTGATAGTGACGCAGTAAGTGTGATGATATCAGGGAGATACTGACGCAGTGAGTGTAAGGGGTCAGGGTGATAGTGACGCAGTAAGTGTGATGGTATCAGGGAGATACTGACGCAGTGAGTGTAAGGGGTCAGGGTGATAGTGACGCAGGAAGTGTGATGGTATCAGGGAGATACTGACGCAGTGAGTGTAAGGGGTCAGGGTGATAGTGACACAGTAAGTGTGATGGTATCAGGGAGATACTGACGCAGTGAGTGTAAGGGGTCAGGGTGATAGTGACACAGTAAGTGTGATGGTATCAGGGTGATAGTGACGCAGTAAGTGTGATGGTATCACGGAGATAGTGACGCAGTAAGTGTGATGGTATCAGGGAGATACTGACGCAGTGAGTGTAAGGGGTCAGGGTGATAGTGACGCAGTAAGTGTGATGGTATCAGGGAGATACTGACGCAGTGAGTGTAAGGGGTCAGGGTGATAGTGACGCAGTAAGTGTGATGGTATCAGGGAGATACTGACGCAGTGAGTGTAAGGGGTCAGAGTGATAGTGACGCAGTAAGTGTGATGGTATCAGGGAGATACTGACGCAGTGAGTGTAAGGGGTCAGGGTGATAGTGACGCAGTAAGTGTGATGGTATCAGGGAGATACTGACGCAGTGGGTGTAAGGGGTCAGGGTGATAGTGACGCAGTAAGTGTGATGGTATCAGGGAGATACTGACGCAGTGAGTGTAAGGGGTCAGGGTGATAGTGACGCAGTAAGTGTGATGGTATCAGGGAGATACTGACGCAGTGAGTGTAAGGGGTCAGGGTGATAGTGACGCAGGAAGTGTGATGGTATCAGGGAGATACTGACGCAGTGAGTGTAAGGGGTCAGGGTGATAGTGACACAGTAAGTGTGATGGTATCAGGGTGATAGTGACGCAGTGAGTGTAAGGGGTCAGGGTGATAGTGACGCAGTAAGTGTGATGGTATCAGGGAGATACTGACGCAGTGAGTGTAAGGGGTCAGGGTGATAGTGACGCAGTATGTGTGATGGTATCAGGGAGATACTGACGCAGTGAGTGTAAGGGGTCAGGGTGATAGTGACACAGTAAGTGTGATGGTATCAGGGTGATAGTGACGCAGTGAGTGTAAGGGGTCAGGGTGATAGTGATGCAGTAAGTGTGATGGTATCAGGGAGATACTGACGCAGTGAGTGTAAGGGGTCAGGGTGATAGTGACACAGTAAGTGTGATGGTATCAGGGTGATAGTGACGCATTAAGCGTGAGGGTGTCAGGGAGATAGTGACTCAATAAGTGTGAGGGGATCAGGGTGTTAGTGACGCAGTAAGTGTGACGGGATCAGGGAGATAGTGACGCAGTAAGTGTGAGGGTGTCAGGGAGATAGTGACTCAATAAGTGTGAGGGGATCAGGGTGTTAGTGACGCAGTAAGTGTGAGGGGATCAGGATGATAGTGACGCAATAAATGTGATGGGATCATGGAGATAGTGACGCAGTTAGTGTGAGGGTGTCAGGGAGATGGTGACTCAATACGTGTGACGTGACAGGGTGATGGTGATGCAGTAAGTGTGATGTGGTCAGGGTGATAGTGATGCAGTAAGTGTGAGGGGATAGGGTGATCGTGACGCAGTAAGTGTGAGAAGGTGGTGGGTGATAGTGACGCAGTAAGTGTGATGGGATCAGGGTGATAGTGATGCAGTAAGTGTGATGGGCTCAGGGTGATAGTGACGCACTAAGTGTGAAGGGATCAGGGTGATAGTGACACAGTAAGTGTGATGGGGTCAGGGTGATAGTGACGCAGTAAGTGTGATTGGGTCATGATGATAGTGCCGCGATAAGTGTGATGGGGTCAGGGTGGTAGTGACGCAGTAAGTGTGATGGTGTTAGACTGATAGTGATGCAGTAAGTGTGATTGGGTCAGGATGATAGTGCCGCAGTAAGTGTGATGGGGTCAGGGTGAAATTGACGCAGTAAGTGTGATGGGACCAGGGTGATAGTGACGCAGTAAGTGTGATGGGGTCAGTGTGATAGTGACACAGTAAGTGTGATGGGATCAGGGTAATAGTGACACAGTACGTGTGATAGGGTCAGGGTGATAGTGATGCAGTAAGTGTGATGGGATCAGGGTGATAGTTACGCAGTAAGTGTGATGGGGTCAGGGTGATAGTGACGCACTAAGTGTGAGGGGAACAGGGCAATAGTGACACAGTAAGTGTGATGGGATCAGGGTGTTAGTGATGCAGAAAGTGTGATGGGGTCAGGGTAATAGTGACACAGTAAGTGTGATTGGGTCATGGTGATAGTGCCGTGATAAGTGTGATGGGGTCAGGGTGATAGTGACACAGTAAGTGTGATGGGGTTAGACTGATAGTGGTGCAGTAAGTGTGATGGGGTCAGGGTGATAGTGACACAGTAAGTGTGATGGGCTCAGGGTGTTAGTGATGCAGTAAGTGTGATGGGATCAGGGTGATAGTGACGCAGTAAGTGTGATGGGGTCAGGGTGATTGTGACACAGCAAGTGTGATGGGGTGTGACTGATAGCCATGCAGTAAGTGTGAGGGGGTCAGGGTGGTAGTGTTACAGTAAGTGTGAGGGGGTCATGGTGATAGTTACGCAGTAAGTGTGAGGGTGTCAGGGTGATAGTGATGCTGTAAGTATGAGGGTGTCAGGGATATAGTGACGCAGTAAATGTGTGGGGATAAGGGTGATAGTGACGCAGTAAGTGTGAGGGTGTCAGGGTGATCGTGATGCTGTAAGTATGAGGGTGTCAGGGATATAGTGACGCAGTAAATGTGTGGGGATAAGGGTGATAGTGATGCAGTAAGTGTGAGGGTGTCAGGGTGATCGTGATGCTGTAAGTATGAGGGTGTCAGGGATATAGTGACGCAGTAAATGTGTGGGGATAAGGGTGATAGTGACGCAGTAAGTGTGAGGGATCAGGCTGGTAGTGATGCAATAAGTGTGATGGGATAAGGCTGATAGTGATGCAGTAAGTGTGAGGGGTCAGGATTATAGTGATGCAGTAATTGTGAGTGGATCAGGGTGATAGTGATGCAGTAAGTGTGATGGGATCAGGGTAATAGTGACACAGTAAGTGTGAGGGGGTCAGGGTGATAATGACGCATTAAGTGTGAGGGGATCAGGGTTATAGTGACACAGTAAGTGTGATGGGGTCAGGGTGTTAGTGATGCAGTAGTGTGATGGAATCAGGGTGACAGTGACACATTAAGTGTGATGGGGTCAGGGTGATAGTGACGCACTAAGTGTGAGGGGATCAGGGTGATCGTGACACAGTAAATGTGATGGGGTCAGTGTGATAGTGATGCAGTAAGTGTGATGGGGTCAGGGTGTTAGTGATGCAGTAGTGTGATGGAATCAGGGTGACAGTGACACATTAAGTGTGATGGGGTCAGGGTGATAGTGACGCACTAAGTGTGATGGTATCAGGGAGATACTGACGCAGTGGGTGTAAGGGGTCAGGGTGATAGTGACGCAGTAAGTGTGATTGTATCAGGGAGATACTGACGCAGTGAGTGTAAGGGGTCAGGGTGATAGTGACGCAGTAAGTGTGATGGTATCAGGGAGATACTGACGCAGTGAGTGTAAGGGGTCAGGGTGATAGTGACGCAGTAAGTGTGATGGTATCAGGGAGATACTGACGCAGTGAGTGTAAGGGGTCAGGGTGATAGTGACACAGTAAGTGTGATGGTATCAGGGTGATAGTGACGCAGTGAGTGTAAGGGGTCAGGGTGATAGTGACGCAGTAAGTGTGATGGTATCAGGGAGATACTGACGCAGTGAGTGTAAGGGGTCAGGGTGATAGTGACGCAGTATGTGTGATGGTATCAGGGAGATACTGACGCAGTGAGTGTAAGGGGTCAGGGTGATAGTGACACAATAAGTGTGATGGTATCAGGGTGATAGTGACGCAGTGAGTGTAAGGGGTCAGGGTGATAGTGACGCAGTAAGTGTGATGGTATCAGGGAGATACTGACGCAGTGAGTGTAAGGGGTCAGGGTGATAGTGACGCAGTAAGTGTGATGGTATCAGGGAGATACTGACGCAGTGAGTGTAAGGGGTCAGGGTGATAGTGACACAGTAAGTGTGATGGTATCAGGGAGATAGTGACGCAGTGAGTGTAAGGGGTCAGGGTGATAGTGACACAGTAAGTGTGATGGTATCAGGGAGATACTGACGCAGTGAGTGTAAGGGGTCAGGGTGATAGTGACGCAGGAAGTGTGATGGTATCAGGGAGATACTGACGCAGTGAGTGTAAGGGGTCAGGGTGATAGTGACGCAGTAAGTGTGATGGTATCAGGGAGATACTGACGCAGTGGGTGTAAGGGGTCAGGGTGATAGTGACGCAGTAAGTGTGATGGTATCAGGGAGATACTGACGCAGTGAGTGTAAGGGGTCAGGGTGATAGTGACGCAGTAAGTGTGATGGTATCAGGGAGATACTGATGCAGTGAGTGTAAGGGGTCAGGGTGATAGTGACGCAGTATGTGTGATGGTATCAGGGAGATACTGACGCAGTGAGTGTAAGGGGTCAGGGTGATAGTGACACAGTAAGTGTGATGGTATCAGGGTGATAGTGACGCAGTGAGTGTAAGGGGTCAGGGTGATAGTGACGCAGTAAGTGTGATGGTATCAGGGAGATACTGACGCAGTGAGTGTAAGGGGTCAGGGTGATAGTGACGCAGTAAGTGTGATGGTATCAGGGAGATACTGACGCAGTGAGTGTAAGGGGTCAGGGTGATAGTGACACAGTAAGTGTGATGGTATCAGGGTGATAGTGACGCATTAAGCGTGAGGGTGTCAGGGAGATAGTGACTCAATAAGTGTGAGGGGATCAGGGTGTTAGTGACGCAGTAAGTGTGACGGGATCAGGGAGATAGTGACGCAGTAAGTGTGAGGGTGTCAGGGAGATAGTGACTCAATAAGTGTGAGGGGATCAGGGTGTTAGTGACGCAGTAAGTGTGAGGGGATCAGGATGATAGTGACGCAATAAATGTGATGGGATCATGGAGATAGTGACGCAGTTAGTGTGAGGGTGTCAGGGAGATGGTGACTCAATACGTGTGACGTGACAGGGTGATGGTGATGCAGTAAGTGTGATGTGGTCAGGGTGATAGTGATGCAGTAAGTGTGAGGGGATCAGGGTGATAGTGACGCAGTAAGTGTGAGGGGGTCAGGGTGATAGTGACGCAGTAAGTGTGATGGGATCAGGGTGATAGTGATGCAGTAAGTGTGATGGGCTCAGGGTGATAGTGACGCACTAAGTGTGAAGGGATCAGGGTGATAGTGACACAGTAAGTGTGATGGGGTCAGGGTGATAGTGACGCAGTAAGTGTGATTGGGTCATGATGATAGTGCCGCGATAAGTGTGATGGGGTCAGGGTGGTAGTGACGCAGTAAGTGTGATGGGGTTAGACTGATAGTGATGCAGTAAGTGTGATTGGGTCAGGATGATAGTGCCGCAGTAAGTGTGATGGGGACAGGGTGAAATTGACGCAGTAAGTGTGATGGGACCAGGGTGATAGTGACGCAGTAAGTGTGATGGGGTCAGTGTGATAGTGACACAGTAAGTGTGATGGGATCAGGGTAATAGTGACACAGTACGTGTGATAGGGTCAGGGTGATAGTGATGCAGTAAGTGTGATGGGATCAGGGTGATAGTTACGCAGTAAGTGTGATGGGGTCAGGGTGATAGTGACGCACTAAGTGTGAGGGGAACAGGGCAATAGTGACACAGTAAGTGTGATGGGGTCAGGGTGTTAGTGATGCAGAAAGTGTGATGGGGTCAGGATAATAGTGACACAGTAAGTGTGATTGGGTCATGGTGATAGTGCCGTGATAAGTGTGATGGGGTCAGGGTGATAGTGACACAGTAAGTGTGATGGGGTTAGACTGATAGTGGTGCAGTAAGTGTGATGGGGTCAGGGTGATAGTGACACAGTAAGTGTGATGGGCTCAGGGCGTTAGTGATGCAGTAAGTGTGATGGGATCAGGGTGATAGTGACGCAGTAAGTGTGATGGGGTCAGGGTGATTGTGACACAGCAAGTGTGATGGGGTGTGACTGATAGCCATGCAGTAAGTGTGAGGGGGTCAGGGTGGTAGTGTTACAGTAAGTGTGAGGGGGTCATGGTGATAGTTACGCAGTAAGTGTGAGGGTGTCAGGGTGATCGTGATGCTGTAAGTATGAGGGTGTCAGGGATATAGTGACGCAGTAAATGTGTGGGGATAAGGATGATAGTGACGCAGTAAGTGTGAGGGATCAGGCTGATAGTGACGCAATAAGTGTGATGGGATAAGGCTGATAGTGATGCAGTAAGTGTGAGGGGTCAGGATTATAGTGATGCAGTAATTGTGAGTGGATCAGGGTGATAGTGATGCAGTAAGTGTGATGGGATCAGGGTAATAGTGACACAGTAAGTGTGAGGGGGTCAGGGTGATAGTGACGCATTAAGTGTGAGGGGATCAGGGTTATAGTGACACAGTAAGTGTGATGGGGTTAGACTGATAGTGGTGCAGTAAGTGTGATGGGGTCAGGGTGATAGTGACACAGTAAGTGTGATGGGCTCAGGGTGTTAGTGATGCAGTAAGTGTGATGGGATCAGGGTGATAGTGACGCAGTAAGTGTGATGGGGTCAGGGTGATTGTGACACAGCAAGTGTGATGGGGTGTGACTGATAGCCATGCAGTAAGTGTGAGGGGGTCAGGGTGGTAGTGTTACAGTAAGTGTGAGGGGGTCATGGTGATAGTTACGCAGTAAGTGTGAGGGTGTCAGGGTGATCGTGATGCTGTAAGTATGAGGGTGTCAGGGATATAGTGACGCAGTAAATGTGTGGGGATAAGGGTGATAGTGACGCAGTAAGTGTGAGGGATCAGGCTGATAGTGACGCAATAAGTGTGATGGGATAAGGCTGATAGTGATGCAGTAAGTGTGAGGGGTCAGGATTATAGTGATGCAGTAATTGTGAGTGGATCAGGGTGATAGTGATGCAGTAAGTGTGATGGGATCAGGGTGATAGTGATGCAGTAAGTGTGATGGGCTCAGGGTGATAGTGACGCACTAAGTGTGAAGGGATCAGGGTGATAGTGACACAGTAAGTGTGATGGGGTCAGGGTGATAGTGACGCAGTAAGTGTGATTGGGTCATGATGATAGTGCCGCGATAAGTGTGATGGGGTCAGGGTGGTAGTGACGCAGTAAGTGTGATGGGGTTAGACTGATAGTGATGCAGTAAGTGTGATTGGGTCAGGATGATAGTGCCGCAGTAAGTGTGATGGGGACAGGGTGAAATTGACGCAGTAAGTGTGATGGGACCAGGGTGATAGTGACGCAGTAAGTGTGATGGGGTCAGTGTGATAGTGACACAGTAAGTGTGATGGGATCAGGGTAATAGTGACACAGTACGTGTGATAGGGTCAGGGTGATAGTGATGCAGTAAGTGTGATGGGATCAGGGTGATAGTTACGCAGTAAGTGTGATGGGGTCAGGGTGATAGTGACGCACTAAGTGTGAGGGGAACAGGGCAATAGTGACACAGTAAGTGTGATGGGGTCAGGGTGTTAGTGATGCAGAAAGTGTGATGGGGTCAGGATAATAGTGACACAGTAAGTGTGATTGGGTCATGGTGATAGTGCCGTGATAAGTGTGATGGGGTCAGGGTGATAGTGACACAGTAAGTGTGATGGGGTTAGACTGATAGTGGTGCAGTAAGTGTGATGGGGTCAGGGTGATAGTGACACAGTAAGTGTGATGGGCTCAGGGTGTTAGTGATGCAGTAAGTGTGATGGGATCAGGGTGATAGTGACGCAGTAAGTGTGATGGGGTCAGGGTGATTGTGACACAGCAAGTGTGATGGGGTGTGACTGATAGCCATGCAGTAAGTGTGAGGGGGTCAGGGTGGTAGTGTTACAGTAAGTGTGAGGGGGTCATGGTGATAGTTACGCAGTAAGTGTGAGGGTGTCAGGGTGATCGTGATGCTGTAAGTATGAGGGTGTCAGGGATATAGTGACGCAGTAAATGTGTGGGGATAAGGATGATAGTGACGCAGTAAGTGTGAGGGATCAGGCTGATAGTGACGCAATAAGTGTGATGGGATAAGGCTGATAGTGATGCAGTAAGTGTGAGGGGTCAGGATTATAGTGATGCAGTAATTGTGAGTGGATCAGGGTGATAGTGATGCAGTAAGTGTGATGGGATCAGGGTAATAGTGACACAGTAAGTGTGAGGGGGTCAGGGTGATAGTGACGCATTAAGTGTGAGGGGATCAGGGTTATAGTGACACAGTAAGTGTGATGGGGTTAGACTGATAGTGGTGCAGTAAGTGTGATGGGGTCAGGGTGATAGTGACACAGTAAGTGTGATGGGCTCAGGGTGTTAGTGATGCAGTAAGTGTGATGGGATCAGGGTGATAGTGACGCAGTAAGTGTGATGGGGTCAGGGTGATTGTGACACAGCAAGTGTGATGGGGTGTGACTGATAGCCATGCAGTAAGTGTGAGGGGGTCAGGGTGGTAGTGTTACAGTAAGTGTGAGGGGGTCATGGTGATAGTTACGCAGTAAGTGTGAGGGTGTCAGGGTGATCGTGATGCTGTAAGTATGAGGGTGTCAGGGATATAGTGACGCAGTAAATGTGTGGGGATAAGGGTGATAGTGACGCAGTAAGTGTGAGGGATCAGGCTGATAGTGACGCAATAAGTGTGATGGGATAAGGCTGATAGTGATGCAGTAAGTGTGAGGGGTCAGGATTATAGTGATGCAGTAATTGTGAGTGGATCAGGGTGATAGTGATGCAGTAAGTGTGATGGGATCAGGGTAATAGTGACACAGTAAGTGTGAGGGGGTCAGGGTGATAGTGACGCATTAAGTGTGAGGGGATCAGGGTTATAGTGACACAGTAAGTGTGATGGGGTCAGGGTGTTAGTGATGCAGTAGTGTGATGGAATCAGGGTGACAGTGACACAGTAAGTGTGATGGGGTCAGGGTGATAGTGACGCACTAAGTGTGAGGGGATCAGGGTGATCGTGACACAGTAAATGTGATGGGGTCAGTGTGATAGTGACGCAGTAAGTGTGATGGCGACAGGGTGTTAGTGATGCAGTAGTGTGATGGAATCAGGGTGACAGTGACACATTAAGTGTGATGGGGTCAGGGTGATAGTGACGCACTAAGTGTGAGGGGATCAGGGTGATAGTGCCACAGTAAGTGTGATTGGGTCAGGCTGATAGTGCCGCAGTAAGTGTGATGGGGTCAGGGTGATAGTGATGCAATAAGTGTGATGGGGTCAGAGTGATAGTGACGCAGTAAGTGTGATGGGGTCAGGGTGGTAGTGTCACAGTAAGTGTGAGGGGGCCATGGTGAGAGTGACGCAGTAAGTGTGAGGGTGTCAGGGAGATCGTGAGGCATTAAGTGTGAGGGGATCAGTGTGATAATGATACAGTAAGTGCTAGGGGGTCATGGTGGTAATGACGCAGTAAGTGTGAGGGGGTCAGTGTGATTGCGACTCAGTAAGTGTAAGGGGGTCAGGGTGTTAGTGACGCAGTAAGTGTGATGGGGTCAGGATGATATTGACACAGTAATTGTGAGGTGGGCAGGGTGATATTGACACAGTAAGTGTGAGGGGGGCAGGGTGATAGTGATGCAGTAAGTGTGAGGGGGTCAGGGTCGTAGTTATGCAGTAAGTGTGATGGGGTCAGGGTGATAGTTACACAGTAAGTGTGAGGGGGACAGGGTGATAGTGATGCCTTAAGTGTGAGAGGGCAATGGTGATAATGGCGCAGTAAATGTGATGGGGTCAGGGTGATAGTGATGCAGTAAGTGTGATGGGATCAGGGTGATATTGACACAGTAAGTGTGAGGGGGTCATGGTGATAATGACGCAGTAAGTGTGATGGGGTCAGGTTGATAGTGACGCAATAAGTGTGATGGGGTCAGAGTGATAGCCATGCAGTAGATGTGATGGGATCAGGGTGATAGTGCCGCAGTAAGTGTGATGGGGTCAGGGTGATAGTGACACAATAATTGTGAGGGGGCCAGGTGATATTGACGCAGTAAGTGTGATAGGGTCAGGGTGATAGTGATGCTTTAAGTGTGAGGGGTAAGGGTGATAAGTGACGCAGTAAGTGTGATGGGGTCAGGGTGATAATGATGCAATAAGTGTGAAGGGATCAGGGGTGATGGTGATGCAGTAAGTGTGCTGGGGTCAGGGTGACAGTGACTCAGTAAGTGTGAGCGGGCCATGGTGATAATGACGCAGTAAATGTGATGGGGTCAGGGTGATAGTGATGCAGTAAGAGTGATGGGGTCAGGGTGACCGTGACTCAGTAAGTGTGAGAGGGCCATGTTTTGAAAGATGCAGTAAATGTGAGGGGGTCAGAGTGATAATGACACAGTAATTGTGAGGGGGTCCTTGGGGATAGTTATGCAGTAAGTGTGAGGGTGTCAGAGAGATCGCGATGCAGAAAGTGTGAGGGGGTCAGGGATATAATGACGCAGTAAATGTGAGGGGGTCAGGGATATAATGACGCAGTAAGTTTAAGGGCGTCAGGGAGATAGTGACAGAGTAAGTGTGAGGGGATCAGGGTAATAGTGACGCAGTAAGTGTGAGGGATCAGGCTGATAGTGACACAGTAAGTGTGATGGGGTCAGGGAGATAGTGACACAGTAAGTGTGATGGGGTCAGGGAGATAGTGACGCAGTAAATGTGATGGGGTTAGACTGATAGTGATGCAGTAAGTGTGATGGGGTCAGGGTGATAGTGATGCAGTAAGTGTGAGGGGGTCAGTGTGATAGTGACGCAGTAAGTGTGAGTGGCTCTGGGTGATTTGGAGCAGTGAGTGTGATGGGATCAGTGTGATAGTGACGCAGTAAGTGTAAGGGGGTCAGAGAGATAGTGACAGAGTAAGTGTGAGGGGATCAGGGTAATAGTGACGCAGTAAGTGTGAGGGATCAGGGTGATAGTGACACAGTAAGTGTGTTGGGATCAAGGTGATAGTGACACAGTAAGTGTGATGGGGTCAGGGTGATAGTGACGCAGTAAGTGTGATGGGGTCAGGGTGACAGTGACGCAGTAAATGTGATGGGGTTAGACTGATAGTGATGCAATAAGTGTGATGGGGTCAGGGTGATAGTGCCGCAGTAATTGTGATGGGGTTAGACTGATAGTGACACAGTAAGTGTGATGGGGTCAGGGTGACAGTGACGCAGTAAGTGTGATGGGGTCAGGGTGACAGTGATGCAGTAAGTGTGAGGGGGTCAGTGTGAAAGTGACGCAGTATGTGTGAGTGGCTCTGGGTGATTTGGAGCAATGAGTGTGATGGGATCAGTGTGATAGTGACGCAGGAAGTGTGAGGGTGTCAAGGAGATCGTGACGCAGTAAGTTTAAGGGGGTCAGGGTGATAGTGACCCAGTAAGTGTGAGGCAGTCAGGGTGGTAGTGTCACAGTAAGTGTGAGAGGTTCATGGTGATAGTGACGCAGTAAGTGTAAGGGTGTCAGGGAGATTGTGCCGCAGTAAGTGTGAGGGGTCTGGAATAAAGTGACGCAGAAAATGTGAGGGGATCAGGTTGATAGTGACACAGTAAGTGTGAGTAGGTCAGGGTAGTAGTGATGCAGTAAGTGTGAGGGGATCAGGGTGATAATGACACAGTAAGTGTGATGGGGTCAGTATGAGAGTGAGGCAGTAAGTGTGATGGGATCAGGGTAATCGTGACGCACTAAGCGTGAGGGTTCAGAGTGATAGTGATGCAGTAAGTGTGAGCGGCTCAGGGTGATAGTGAGGCAGTAAGTGTGATGGGGTCAGGGAAATAATGTCGTAGTAAGTGTGATGGGGTCAGGATGATAGTGATGCAGTAAGTGTGAGGGGATCAGGATGATAGTGATGCAGTAAGTGTGAGGGGATCAGGATGATAGTGATGCAGTAAGTGTGAAGGGTTCAAGGTGATAGTGACTCAGTAAGAGTAAGCGGGTCAGGGCGACAGTGACTCAGTAAGTGTGATGGGGTCAGGGTGATAGTGATGCAGTAAGTGTGAGGGTCAGGATGATAGTGACGCAGGAAGTGTAATGGGGTCAGTGTGGTAGCGTCACAGTAAGTATGGTGATAATGACACAATAAGTGTGAGTGGCTCTGGGTGGTTTTGACGCAGTGAGTGTGAGGGGGGCAGGGTGATAGTGATGCCTTAAGTGTGAGAGGTCCATGGAGATAATAACGCAGTAAATGTGATGGGATCAGGCGTGATAGTGATGCAGTAAGTGTGATGGGATCAGCGTGATAGTGACACAGTAAGTGTGATGGGGTCAGGGTGATAGTGAAGCAGTAAGTGAGAGGGGATCAGGGTGATAGTGACGCAGTAAGTGTGATGGGGTCATGGTGATCGTGACGCAGTAAGTGTGATGGGATCTGCGTGATAGTGACGCAGTAACTGTGATGGGGTCAGGGTGATCGTGATGTAGTAAGTGTGAGGGGATCAGGGTGATAGTGACTCAGTACGTGTGATGGGATCAGTGTGATAGTGACTCAGTACGTGTGAGGAGGTAAGGGAGACAGTGACCCATAATTTGGATGGGGTCAGGGTGTTAGTGACGCAGTAAGTGTGAGGGATCTGGGTGATAGTGATGCAGTCAGTATGATGGGTTCAGGGTGATAGCGACACACTAAGTGTGAGGGTTCAGGGTGATATTCGATGCAGTAAGTGTGAGTGGGTCAGGGTGACAATGTCGCAGTAAGTGTGATTGTGTCAGGGTGATAGTGATGCATTAAGTGTCATGGGTACAGGTTGATAACAACACACTAAGTGTGAGGGTTAATGGTGACAATAACGCAGTAAGTGTGATGGGGTCAGGGTGATAGTGACGCAGTAAGTGTGATGGGGTCTGGGTGATTTTGATGCACTAAGTGTGATGGGGTCAGGGTGACAATAACGCAGTAAGTGTGATGGCGTCAGGGTGATAGTGACGCAGTAAGTGTGAGGGGATCAGGGTGATAGTGACTCAGTACGTGTGATGGGATCAGTGTGATAGTGATTTAGTAAGTGTGAGGTGGTCAGGGAGACAGTGACCCAGTAATTGTGATGGGGTCAGGCTGTTAGTAACGCAGTAAGTGTGATGGGGTCAGGGTGATCGTGACGCAGTATGTGTGATGGTTTCAGGGTGATAGCGACACACTAATTGTGAGGGTTCAGGGTGATATCGATGCAGTAAGTGTGAGCGGGTCAGGGTGACAATGACCCAGTAAGTGTGATGGGGTCAGGGTGATAGTGACACATTTAGTGTGATGGGGTCAGGGTGATATTGCCACAATAATTGTGAGGGGGCCGGGTGATATTGACGCAGTAAGTGTGATAGGGTCAGGGTGATAGTGATGCCTTAAGTGTGAGGGGTCAGGGTGATAGTGACGCAGTAAGTGTGATGGGGTCAGGGTGATAATGATGCAGTAAGTGTGAAGGGATCAGGGGTGATGGTGATTCAGTAAGTGTGCTGGGGTCAGGGTGACAGTGACTCAGTAAGTGTGAGCGGGCCATGGTGATAATGACGCAGTAAATGTGATGGGGTCAGGGTGATAGTGATGCAGTAAGAGTGATGGGGTCAGGGTGACCGTGACTCAGTAAGTGTGAGAGGGCCATGTTTTGAAAGATGCAGTAAATGTGAGGGGGTCAGAGTGATAATGACACAGTAATTGTGAGGGGGTCCTTGGGGATAGTTATGCAGTAAGTGTGAGGGTGTCAGAGAGATCGCGATGCAGAAAGTGTGAGGGGGTCAGGGATATAATGACGCAGTAAATGTGAGGGGGTCAGGGATATAATGACGCAGTAAGTTTAAGGGCGTCAGGGAGATAGTGACAGAGTAAGTGTGAGGGGATCAGGGTAATAGTGACGCAGTAAGTGTGAGGGATCAGGGTGATAGTGACACAGTAATTGTGATGGGGTCAGGGTGATAGTGACACAGTAATTGTGAGGGGGTCCTTGGGGATAGTTATGCAGTAAGTGTGAGGGTGTCATAGAGATCGCGATGCAGAAAGTGTGAGGGGGTCAGGGATATAATGACGCAGTAAATGTGAGGGGGTCAGGGATATAGTGACAGAGTAAGTGTGAGGGGATCAGGGTAATAGTGACGCAGTAAGTGTGAGGGATCAGGGTGATAGTGACACAGTAATTGTGATGGGGTCAGGGTGATAGTGACACAGTAAGTGTGATGGGGTCAGGGAGATAGTGATGCAGTAAGTGTGATGGGGTCAGGGTGACAGTGACGCAGTAAGTGTGATGGGGTCAGGGTGACAGTGATGCAGTAAGTGCGAGGGGGTCAGTGTGATAGTGACGCAGTAAGTGTGAGTGGCTATGGGTGATTTGGAGCAGTGAGTGTGGTGGGATCAGTGTGATAGTGACGCAGTAAGTGTAAGGGCGTCAAGGAGATAGTGACAGAGTAAGTGTGAGGGGATCAGGGTAATAGTGACGCAGTAAGTGTGAGGGATCAGGGTGATAGTGACACAGTAAGTGTGTTGGGATCAGGTTGATAGTGACACAGTAAGTGTGATGGGGTCAGGGTGATAGTGATGCAGTAAATGTGATGGGGTTAGACTGATAGTGATGCAATAAGTGTGATGGGGTCAGGGTGATAGTGACGCAGTAAGTGTGATGGGGTCAGGGTGACAGTGATGCAGTAAGTGTGAGGGGGTCAGTGTGAAAGTGACGCAGTAAGTGTGAGTGGCTCTGGGTGATTTGGAGCAATGAGTGTGATGGGATCAGTGTGATAGTGACGCAGGAAGTGTGATGGGGTCAGGGTGATAGTGATGCAGTAAGTGTGAGGGTCAGGATGATAGTGACGCAGAAGTGTAATGGGGTCAGTGTGGTAGTGTCACAGTAAGTGTGAGGAGGTCATGGTGATAATGACACAATAAGTGTGAGTGGCTCTGGGTGGTTGTGACGCAGTGAGTGTGATGGGATCATGGTGATAGGGACGCAGTAAGTGTGAGGGGGTCAAGGAGATCATGACGCAGTAAGTTTAAGGGGGTCAGGGTGATAGTGACCCAGTAAGTGTGAGGCAGTCAGGGTGGTAGTGTCACAGTAAGTGTGAGGGGTTCATGTTGATAGTGACGCAGTAAGTGTAAGGGTGTCAGGGAGATTGTGCCGCAGTAAGTGTGAGGGGTCAGGAATAAAGTGACGCAGTAAATGTGAGGGGATCAGGGTGATAGTGACGCAGTAAGTGTGAGGGGGTCAGGGTGGTAGTGTCACAGTAAGTATGAGGGGGTTATGGTGATAGTGACGCAATAAGTGTGAGGGTGTCTGGGAGATCGCAATGCATTAAGTGTGAGGCGATCAGTGTGATAGTTACATCGTAAGTGCGAGGGGGTCATGGTAATAATGATGCAGGAAGTGTGAGGGGGTCAGTGTGATTGCGACTCAGTAAGTGTGAGGGTGTCGAGGAGACAATGACGCAGCAATTGTGATGGGGTCAGGGTGTTAGTGACGCAGTAAGTGTGTAGGGGTCAGGGAGATAATGGCGCAATATGTGTAAGGGGTCAGGGATATAGTGATGCAGGAAATGTGAGGGGATCTGGGTGATAGTGATGCAGTAAGTGTGATGGGGTCAGGGTGATAGTGATGCAGTAAGTGTGATGGGATCAGGTATGATAGTGACGCAGTAAGTGTGATGGGGTCAGGGTGACAGTGACTCAGTAAGTGTGAGAGGGCCATGGTGATAATGGCGCAGTAAATGTGATGGGGTCAGGGTGATAGTGATGCAGTAAGTGTGATGGGATCAGGATGATAGTGACGCAGTAAGTGTGAGGGGGTTATGGTGATAGTGACGCAATAAGTGTGAGGGTGTCTGGGAGATCGTGATGCATTAGGTGTGAGGCGATCAGTGTGATAGTGACACCGTAAGTGCAAGGGGGTCATGGTGATAATGATGCAGTAAGTGTGAGGGGGTCAGTGTGATTTTGACTCAGTAAGAGTGAGGGGGTCAGGGAGACAGTGACGCAGTAATTGTGATGGTGTCGGCGTGTTAGTGATGCAGTTAGTGTGCAGGGGTCAGGGAGATTATGGCGCAATAAGTGTAAGGGGTCAGGGATATAGTGATGCAGGAAATGTGAGGGGATCTGGGTGATAGTGACACAGTAAGTGTGATGGGGTCAGGGTGACATTGACACAGTAAGTGTGAGGGGGGCAGGGTGATAGTGACGCAGTTAGTGCGATGGGGTCAGGGTGATAGAGATGCAGTAAGTGTGATGGGGTCAGGGTGATAGTGATGCAGTAAGTGTGATGGGATCAGACGTGATAGTGACGCAGTAAGTGTGATGGGGTCAGGGTGACAGAGACGCAGTAAATGTGTGAGGGGGTCATAGTGATAATGACGCAGTAAATGTGAGCGGGTCAGGGTGATAGTGACACAGTAAGTGTGAGGGGGTCATGGTGATAATGACGCTGTAAGTGTGAGGGGGTCAGGGTGATAGTGACACAGTAAGTGTGAGGGGCTCAGGATGATAGTGATGCAGTAAGTGTGATGGGGTCAGGGTGATCGTGACGCTGTAAGTGTGAGCGGGTCAGGGCGACAGTGACGCAGTAAGTGTGATGGTGTCAGGGTGATAGCGCTGCAGTAAGTGTGAGCGGGTCAGGGTGACAGTGACGCAGTAAGTGTGATGGGGTCAAGGAGATAGTGACGCAGTAAGAGTGAATGGATCAGGATGATGTTTGATGCAATAAGTGTGATGGGGTCAGGGTGATAGTGATGCAGTAAGTGAGAGGGGATCAGGGTGATAGTGACGCAGTAAGTGTGAAGGGGTCAGGCTAATAATGACGCACTAAGAGTGAGGGTTCAGGGTGATAGCAATGCAGTAAGTGTGAGCGGGTCAGGGTGATAGTGACGCATTAAGTGTGATGGGGTCAGGGTGACAGTGACTCAGTAAGTGTGAGAGGGCCATGGTGATAATGGCGCAGTAAATGTGATGGGGTCAGGGTGATAGTGATGCAGTAAGTGTGATGGGATCAGGATGATAGTGACGCAGTAAGTGTGAGGGGGTCAGGTTGATAGTGACGCAGTAAGTGTGAGGGGGTTATAGTGATAGTGACGCAATAAGTGTGAGGGTGTCTGGGAGATCGTGATGCATTAAGTGTGAGGCGATCACTGTGATAGTGACACCGTAAGTGCAAGGGGGTCATGGTGATAATGATGCAGTAAGTGTGAGGGGGTCAGTGTGATTTCGACTCAGTAAGTGTGAGGGGGTCAGGGAGACAGTGATGGGGTCAGGGTGTTAGTGACGCAGTAAGTGTGCAGGGGTCAGGGAGATTATGCCGCAAAAAGTGTATGGGGTCAGGGATATAGTGATGCAGGAAATGTGAGGGGATCTGGGTGATAGTGACGCAGTAAGTGTGAGGGGGTCAGGCTGATAATGACGCAGTAAGTGTGAGGGGATCAGGATGATAGTGACACAGTAAGTGTGATGGGGTCAGGGTGATATTGACACAGTAAGTGGGATGGGATCAGGCGTGATAGTGACGCAGTAAGTTTGATGGGGTCAGGGTGACAGTGATGCAGTAAGTGTGATGGGATCAGGCGTGATAGTGACGCAGTAAGTGTGATGGGGTCAGGGTGACAGTGACGCAGTGAATGTGTGAGGGGGTCATAGTGATAATGACGCAGTAAATGTGAGGGGGTCAGGGTGATAGTGTTGCAGTAAGTGTGATGGGGTCAGGGTGATAGTGATGCAGTAAGTGTGATGGGATCAGGCGTGATAGTGACGCAGTAAGTGTGATGGGGTCAGGGTGACAGTGACGCAGTGAATGTGTGAGGGGGTCATAGTGATAATGACGCAGTAAATGTGAGGGGGTCAGGGTGATCGTGACACAGTAAGTGTGAGGGGGTCATGGTGATAATGACGCTGTAAGTGTGAGGGGGCCAGTGTGATAGTGACACAGTAAGTGTGAGGGGATCAGCATGATAGTGATGCAGTAAGTATGATGCGGTCAGGGTGATCGTGACTCAGTAAGTGTGAGCGGGTCAGGGCGACAGTGACGCAGTAAGTGTGATGGTGTCAGGGTGATAGTGATGCAGTAAGTGTGAGGGTTCAGGGTGATAGCGATGCAGTAAGTGTGAGCGGGTCAGGGTGACAGTGACGCAGTAAGTGTGATGGGGTCAAGGAGATAGTGACGCAGTAAGAGTGAGTGGATCAGGATGATGGCGATGCAATAAGTGAAATGGGGTCAGGATGATAGTGACAAAGTAAGTGTGAGGGTTCAGGGTGATAGCAATGCAGTAAGTGTGAGGGGGAGCAGGGTGATAGTGACGCAGTAAGTGTGAGAGGGCCATGGTGATAATGGCGCAGGAAATGTGATGGGGTCAGGGTGATAGTGATGCAATAAGTGAGAGGGGATCAGGGTGACAGTGACACAGTAAGTGTGATGGTGTCAGGGTGATAGTGATGCATTAAGTGTGATTGTGTCAGGGTGATAGTGATGCAGTAAGTGAGAGGGGAACAGGGTGATAATGACGCAGTAAGTGTGATGGGGTCAGGGTGACAATGACTCAGTAAGTGTAAGAGGGCCATGGTGATAATGGAGCAGTAAATGTGATGGGGTCAGGGTGATAGTGATGCAATAAGTGAGAGGGGATCAGGGTGACAGTGACACAGTAAGTGTGATGGTGTCAGGGTGATAGTGATGCATTAAGTGTGATTGTGTCAGGGTGATAGTGATGCAGTAAGTGTGATGGGTTCAGGGTGATAGCGACACACTAAGTGTGAGGATTCAGGGTGATATTCGATGCAGTAAGTGTGAGCGAGTCAGGGTGACAATGATGCAGTCAGGGTGATAGTGATGCATTAGGTGTGAGGGGATCAGGGTGATAGTGATGCAGTAAGTGTCATGGGGTCAGGGTGATTTTGATGCACTAAGTGTGATGGGGTCAGGGTGACAATAACGCAGTAAGTGTGATGGTGTCAGGATGATAGTGACGCAGTAAGTGTGAGTGGATCAGGGTGATAGTGACTCAGTACGTGTGATGGGATCAGTGTGATAGTGATTTAGTAAGTGTGAGGGTGTCAGGGAGACAGTGACCCAGTAATTGTGATGGGGTCAGGCTGTTAGTAACGCAGTAAGTGTGATGGGGTCAGGGTGATCGTGACGCAGTATGTGTGATGGTTTCAGGGTGATAGCGACACACTAATTGTGAGGGTTCAGGGTGACAATGATGCAGTAAGTGTGATGGGGTCAACGAGATAGTGACGCAGTAAGTGTGATGGGGTCAAGCTAATAGTGATGCACTAAGTGTGAGGGTTCAGGATGATTGTGATGCAGAAAGTGAGAGGGGTCAGGGTGATCGTGACGCAGTAAGTGTGAGGGGATCAGGGTGACAGTGACTCAGTAAGTGTGAGAGGGCCATGGTGATAATGGCGCATTAAATGTGATGGGGTCAAGGTGACAGTGACTCAGTAAGTGTGAGAGGGCCATGGTGATAATGGCGCAGTAAATGTGATGGGGTCAGGGTGATAGTGATGCAGTAAGTGTGATGGGATCAGGGCGGCACGGTGGCACAGTGGTTAGCACTGCTGCCTCACAGCGCCAGAGGCCCCGGTTCAATTCCCGCCTCAGACAACTGACTATGTGGAGTTTGCACGTTCTCCCCGTGTCTGCGTGGGTTTCCTCCAGGTGCTCCAGTTTTCTCCCACAGTCCAAAAATGTGCAGGTTAGGTGAATTGGCCATGCTAAATTGCCGTAGTGTTTGGGGCAGGGGTAAATGTAAGGGAATGGGTCTGGGTGGGTTGGGCTTCAATTTGGGCGGCATGGTGGCACAGTGGTTAGCACTGCTGCCTCACAGTGCCAGAGACCCGGGTTCAATTCCCGCCTCAGGTGACTGACTGTGTGGAGTTTGCACATTCTCCCCGTGTCTGCGTGGGTTTCCTCCGGGTGCTCCGGTTTCCTCCCACAGTCCAAAGATGTGCAGGTCAGGTGAATTGGCCATGCTAAATTGCCCGTAGTGTTAGGTAAGGGGTAGATGTAGGAGTATGGGTGGGTTGCGCTTCGGCGGGTCGGTGTGGACTTGTTGGGCCGAAGGGCCTGTTTCCACACTGTAAGTAATCTAATCTAATCTAATCTAATTCTGATAGTGACGCAGTAAGTGTGAGGGGGTCAGGTTGATAGTGACGCATTAAGTGTGAGGGGGTTATGGTGATAGTGACACAATAAGTGTGAGGGTGTCTGGGAGATCGTGATGCATTAAGTGTGAGGTGATCAGTGTGATAGTGACACCGTAAGTGCAAGGGGGTCATGGTGATAATGATGCAGTAAGTGTGAGGGGGTCAGTGTGATTTCGACTCAGTAAGTGTGAGGGGATCAGGGAGAGAGTGACGCAGTAATTGTGATGGGGTCAGGGTGTTAGTGACGCAGTAAGTGTGCAGGGGTCAGGGAGATTATGGCGCAATAAGTGTAAGGGGTCAGGGATATAGTGATGCAGGAAATGTGAGGGGATCTGGGTGATAGTGACGCAGTAAGTGTGAGGGGGTCAGGGTGATAGTGACGCAGTAAGTATGAGGGGATCAGGGTGATAGTGACACAGTAAGTGTGATGGGGTCAGGGTGATATTGACACAGTAAGTGTGAGGGGGTCAGGGTGATAGTGATGCCTTAAGTGTGATGGGATCAGGCGTGATAGTGACACAGTAAGTGTGATGGGGTCAGGGTGACAGTGACGCAGTGAATGTGTGAGGGGGTCATAGTGACAATGACGCAGTAAATGTGAGGGGGTCAGGGTGATCGTGACACAGTAAGTGTGAGGGGGTCATGGTGATAATGATGCTGTAAGTGTGAGGGAACCATTGTGATAGTGACACAGTAAGTGTGAGGGGACCAGGATGATAGTGATGCAGTAAGTGTGATGCGGTCAGGGTGATCGTGACTCAGTAAGTGTGAGCGGGTCAGGGTGACAGTGACGCAGTAAGTGTGATGGTGTCAGGGTGATAGTGAGGCAGTAAGTGTGAGGGTTCAGGGTGATAGCGATGCAGTAAGTGTGAGCGGGTCAGGGTGACCATGACGCAGTAAATGTGATGGGGTCAAGGAGATAGTGACGCAGTACGAGTGAGTGGATCAGGATGATGGTGATGCAATAAGTGAAATGGGGTCAGGATGATAGTGATGCAGTAAGTGAGAGGAGATCAGGGTGATAGTGACACAGTAAGTGTGATGGGGTCAGGGTGATAGTGACACACTAAGTGTGAGGGTTCAGGGTGATAGCAATGCAGTAAGTGAGAGGGGAGCAGGGTGACAGTGACGCAGTAAGTGTGAAGGGGTCAAGGAGATAGTGACGCAGTAAGAGTGATGGGGTCAGGGTGACCGTGACTCAGTCAGTGTGAGAGGGCCATGGTGATAATGGCGCAGTAAATGTGATGGGGTCAGGGTGATAGTGATGCAGTAAGTGAGAGGTGATCAGGGTGATAGTGATGCAGTAAGTGTGATGGTGTCAGGGTGATAGCGATGCAGTAAGTGTGAGCGGGTCGGGGTGACAGTGACGCAGTAAGTGTGAGGGGGTCAAGGAGATAGTGACGCAGTAAGAGTGAATGGATCAGGATGATGGTGATGCAATAAGTGTGATGGGGTCAGAGTGATAGTGACGCAGTAAGTGTGAAGGGGTCAGGCTAATAATGTCGCACTAAGTGTGAGGGTTCAGGGTGATAGCAATGCAGTAAGTGTGAGTGGGTCAGGGTGATAGTGACGCAGTAAGTGTGTTGGGGTCAAGCTAATAGTGACGCACTAAGTGTGAGGGTTCAGAGTGATAGCAATGCAGCAAGTGAGAGGGGATAGGGTGATAGTGACGCAGTAAGTGTGATGGGGTCAGGGTGACCGTGACTCAGTCAGTGTGAGAGGGCCATGGTGATAATGGCGCAGTAAATGTGATGGGGTCAGGGTGATAGTGATGCAGTAAGTGAGAGGTGATCAGGGTGATAGTGACGCAGTAAGTGTGATGGGGTCAGGGTGACAGTGACTCAGTAAGTGTGAGAGGGCCATGGTGATAATGGCGCAATAAATGTGATGGGGTCAGGGTGATAGTGATGCAGTAAGTGTGATGGGGTCAGGGTGATAGTGACGCAGTAAGTGTGAGGGGGTCAGGTTAATAGTGACGCAGTAGTGTGAGGGGGTTATGGTGATAGTGACGCGATAAGTGTGAGGGTGTCTGGGAGATCGTGATGCATTAAGTGTGAGGCGATCAGTGTGATAGTGACACTGTAAGTGCAAGGGGGTCATAGTGATAATGATGCAGTAAGTGTGAGGGGGTCAGTGTGATTTCGACTCAGTAAGTCTGAGGGGGTCAGGGAGACAGTGACGCAGTAATTGTGATGGGGTCAGGGTGTTAGTGACGCAGTAAGTGTGCAGGGGTCAGAGAGATTATGGCGCAATAAGTGTATGGGGTCAGGGATATAGTGATGCAGGAAATGTGAGGGGATCTGGGTGATAGTGACACAGTAAGTGTGAGGGGGTCAGGCTGATAATGACGCAGTAAGTGTGAGGGGATCAGGATGATAGTGACACAGTAAGTGTGATGGGGTCAGGGTGATAGTGACACACTAAGTGTGAGGGTTCAGGGTGATATTCGATGCAGTAAGTGTGAGCGGGTCAGGGTGACAATGTCGCAGTAAGTGTGATGGGGTCAGGGTTTGAGTGACGCAGTAAGTGTGATTGTGTCAGGGTGATAGTGATGCATTAAGTGTCATGGGTACAGGGTGATAACAACACACTAAGTGTGAGGGTTAATGGTGACAATAACGCAGTAAGTGTGATAGGGTCAGGGTGATAGTGACACAGTAAGTGTGAGGGTTCAGGGTGACAATGATGCAGTAAGTGTGATGGGGTCAGGGTGATAGTGATGCAGTAGGTGTCATGGGTTCAGGGTGATAGCGACACACTAAGTGTGAGGGTTCAGGGTGACAATAACGCAGTAAGTGTGTTGGCGTCAGGGTGATAGTGACGCAGTAAGTGTGATGGGGTCAGGGTGACAGTGACTCAGTAAGTGTGAGAGGGCCATGGTGATAATGGCGCAATAAATGTGATGGGGTCAGGGTGATAGTGATGCAGTAAGTGTGATGGGGTCAGGGTGATAGTGACGCAGTAAGTGTGAGGGGGTCAGGTTAATAGTGACGCAGTAGTGTGAGGGGGTTATGGTGATAGTGACGCGATAAGTGTGAGGGTGTCTGGGAGATCGTGATGCATTAAGTGTGAGGCGATCAGTGTGATAGTGACACCGTAAGTGCAAGGGGGTCATAGTGATAATGATGCAGTAAGTGTGAGGGGGTCAGTGTGATTTCGACTCAGTAAGTCTGAGGGGGTCAGGGAGACAGTGACGCAGTAATTGTGATGGGGTCAGGGTGTTAGTGACGCAGTAAGTGTGCAGGGGTCAGAGAGATTATGGCGCAATAAGTGTATGGGGTCAGGGATATAGTGATGCAGGAAATGTGAGGGGATCTGGGTGATAGTGACACAGTAAGTGTGACGGGGTCAGGCTGATAATGACGCAGTAAGTGTGAGGGGATCAGGATGATAGTGACACAGTAAGTGTGATGGGGTCAGGGTGATAGTGACACACTAAGTGTGAGGGTTCAGGGTGATATTCGATGCAGTAAGTGTGAGCGGGTCAGGGTGACAATGTCGCAGTAAGTGTGATGGGGTCAGGGTTTGAGTGACGCAGTAAGTGTGATTGTGTCAGGGTGATAGTGATGCATTAAGTGTCATGGGTACAGGGTGATAACAACACACTAAGTGTGAGGGTTAATGGTGACAATAACGCAGTAAGTGTGATAGGGTCAGGGTGATAGTGACACAGTAAGTGTGAGGGTTCAGGGTGACAATGATGCAGTAAGTGTGATGGGGTCAGGGTGATAGTGATGCAGTAGGTGTCATGGGTTCAGGGTGATAGCGACACACTAAGTGTGAGGGTTCAGGGTGACAATAACGCAGTAAGTGTGTTGGCGTCAGGGTGATAGTGACGCAGTAAGTGTGATGGGGTCAGGGTGATTTTGATGCACTAAGTGTGATGGGGTCAGGGTGACAATAACGCAGTAAGTGTGTTGGAGTCAGGATGATAGCGACGCAGTAAGTGAGAGGGGATCAGGGTGATAGTGACTCAGTACGTGTGATGGGATCAGTGTGATAGTGATTTAGTAAGTGTGAGGGGGTAGGGAGACAGTGACCCAGTAATTGTGATGGGGTCAGGGTGTTAGTAACGCAGTAAGTGTGATGGGGTCAGGGTGATCGTGACGCAGTATGTGTGATGGTTTCAGGGTGATAGCGACACACTAATTGTGATGGTTCAAGGTGATATCGATGCAGTAAGTGTGAGCGGGTCAGGGTGACAATGACCCAGCAAGTGTGAAGGGGTCAGGGTGTTAGTGACGCAGTAAGTGTGCTGGTGTCAGGATGATAGTGATGCATTAAGTGTGAGGGGATCAGAGTGATAGTGACGCAGCAAGTTTGATGGGTTCAGGGTGATAGTGATACAGTAAGTGAGAGGGGATTAGTGTGATAGTGACGCAGTAAATGTGATGGGGTCAGGGTGATCGTGACGCAGTAAGTGTGAGGGGATCAGGGTGATAGTAACTCAGTACGTGTGAGGGGTTAAGGGAGACCGTGACCCATAATTTTGATGGGGTCAGGGTGTTAGTGATGCAGTAAGTGTGATGGTGTCAGGGTGATAGTGATGCATTAAGTGTGAAAGGATCAGGGTGATAGTGATGCAGTCAGTGTGATGGGTACGGGTGATAGCGACACACTAAGTGTGAGGGTTCAGGGTGATATTCGATGCAGTAAGTGTGAGCGGGTCAGGGTGACAATGTCGCAGTAAGTGTGATGGGGTCAAGGTGTTAGTGACACAGTAAGTGTGATTGTGTCAGGGTGATAGTGATGCATTAAGTATCATGGGTTCAGGATGATAGCGACACACTAAGTGTGAGGGTTAATGGTGACAATAATGCAGTAAGTGTGATGGGGTCAGGGTGATAGTGACGCAGTAAGTGTGATGGGGTCAGGGTGATTTTGATGCACTAAGTGTGATGGGGTCAGGGTGACAATAACGCAGTAAGTGTGATGGCGTCAGGGTGATAGTGACGCAGTAAGTGTGAGGGGATCAGGGTGATAGTGACTCAGTACGTGTGATGGGATCAGTGTGATAGTGATTTAGTAAGTGTGAGGGGGTCAGGGAGACAGTGACCCAGTAATTGTGATGGGGTCAGGCTGTTAGTAACGCAGTAAGTGTGATGGTGTTAGGGTGATCGTGACGCAGTAAGTGTGATGTTTTCAGGGTGATAGCGACACACTAATTGTGAAGGTTCAGGGTGATATCGATGCAGTGAGCATGAGCGGGTCAGGGTAACAATGACTCAGCAAGTGTGATGGGGTCAAGGAGATAGTGACACAGTAAGTGTGAGTGGATCAGGATGATGGTGATGCAATAAGTGAGAGGAGATCAGGGTGATCGTGACGCAGTAAGGGTGTGGGGGTCAGGGTGATATTGATACAGTAAGTGTGAGGGGGCCTGGGTGATAGTGACGCAGTAAGTGTGAGGGGGTCAGGGATATAGTGATGCAGGAAATGTGAGGGGATCAGGGTGATAGTGATGCAGTAAGTGTGATGGGATCAGGCGTGGTAGTGACACAGTAAGTGTGATGGGGTCATGGTGATAATGACGCTGTAAGTGTGAGTGGGTCAGTGTGATAGTGACACAGTAAGTGTGAGGGGATCAGGATGATAGTGATGCAGTAAGTGTGATGGGGTCAGGGTGATCGTGACTCAGTAAGTGTGAGCGGGTCAGGGTGACAGTGTCGCTGTAAGTGTGATGTGGTCAGGGTTTTAGTGATGCAGTAAGTGTGATTGTGTCAGGGTGATAGTGATGCATTAAGTGTCATGGATTCAGGGTGATAGCGACACACTAAGTGTGAGGGTTAATGGTGACAATAACGCAGTAAGTGTGATGGGGTCAGGGTGACAATAACGCAGTAAGTGTGATGGCGTCAGGGTGATAATGACGCAGTAAGTGTGAGGGGATCAGGGTGATAGTGACTCAGTACGTGTGATGGGATCAGTGTGATAGTGATTTAGTAAGTGTGAGGGGGTCAGGGAGACAGTGACCCAGTAATTGTGATGGGGTCAGGCTGTTAGTAACGCAGTAAGTGTGATGGTGTTAGGGTGATTGTGACGCAGTAAGTGTGATGTTTTCAGGGTGATAGCGACACACTAATTGTGAGGGTTCAGGGTGATATCGATGCAGTAAGCGTGAGCGGGTCAGGGTAACAATGACTCAGCAAATGTGATGGGGTCAAGGAGATAGTGACGCAGTAAGTGTGAGTGGATCAGGATGATGGTGATGCAATAAGTGTGATGGGGTCAGGATGATAGTGATGCAGTAAGTGAGAGGGGATCAGGGTGATCGTGACGCAGTAAGTGTGTGGGGGTCAGGGTGATATTGACACAGTAAGTGTGAGGGGGCCTGGGTGATAGTGACGCAGTAAGTGTGAGGGGGTCAGGGATATAGTGATGCAGGAAATGTGAGGGGATCTGGGTGATAGTGACGCAGTAAGTGTGATGGGGTCAGGGTGATATTGAACAGTAAGTGTGAGGGGGGAAGGTGATAGTGATGCCTTAAGTGTGATGGGGTCAGGGTGATAGTGATGCAGTAAGTGTGATGGGATCAGGCGTGATAGTGACGCAGTAAGTGTGATGGGGTCATGGTGATAATGACGCTGTAAGTGTGAGTGGGTCAGTTTGATAGTGACACAGTAAGTGTGAGGGGATCAGGATGATAGTGATGCAGTAAGTGTGATGGGGTCAGGGTGATCGTGACTCAGTAAGTGTGAGCGGGTCAGGGCGACAGTGACACAGTAAGTGTAATGGTGTCAGGGTGATAGTGATGCAGTAAGTGTGAGGGTTCAGGGTGATAGCGATGCAGTAAGTGTGAGCGGGTCAGGGTGACAGTGACACAGTAAGTGTGATGGGGTCAAGGAGATAGTGAGTGGATCAGGATGATGGTGATGCAATAAGTGAAACGGGGTCAGATTGATAGTGATGCAGTAAGTGAGAGGGGATCAGGGTAATAGTGACGCAGTAAGTGTGATGGGGTCAGGGTTTTAGTGACGCAGTAAGTGTGATTGTGTCAGGGTGATAGTGATGCATTAAGTGTCATGGGTACAGGGTGATAACAATACACTAAGTGTGAGGGTTAATGGTGACAATAACGCAGTAAGTGTGATAGGGTCAGGGTGATAGTGACGCAGTAAGTGTGAGGGTTCAGGGTGACAATGATGCAGTAAGTGTGATGGGGTCAGGGTGATAGTGATGCATTAAGTGTGAGGGGATCAGGGCGATAGTGATGCAGGAGGTGTCATGGGTTCAGGGTGATAGCGACACACTAAGTGTGAGGGTTCAGGGTGACAATAACGCAGTAAGTGTGTTGGCGTCAGGGTGATAGTGACGCAGTAAGTGTGATGGGGTCAGGGTGATTTTGATGCACTAAGTGTGATGGGGTCAGGGTGACAATAACGCAGTAAGTGTGATGGCGTCAGGATGATAGTGACGCAGTAAGTGAGAGGGGATCAGGGTGATAGTGACTCAGTACGTGTGATGGGATCAGTGTGATAGTGATTTAGTAAGTGTGAGGGTGTCAGGGAGACAGTGACCCAGTAATTGTGATGGGGTCAGGCTGTTTGTAACGCAGTAAGTGTGATGGGGTCAGGGTGATCGTGACGCAGTATGTGTGATGGTTTCAGGGTGATAGCGACACACTAATTGTGATGGTTCAGGGTGATATCGATGCAGTAAGTGTGAGCGGGTCAGGGTGACAATGACGCAGCAAGTGTGATGGGGTCAACGAGATAGAGACGCAGTAAGTGTGATGGGGTCAAGCTAATAGTGACGCACTAAGTGTGATGGGTCAGGATGATAGTGATGCAGTAAGTGAGAGGGTTCAGGCTGATATCGATGCAGTAAGTGTGAGTGGGTCAGGGTGACAATGATGCAGCAAGTGTGATGGGGTCAAGGAGATAGTGACGCAGTAAGTGTGAGTGGATCAGGATGATGGTGATGCAATAAGTGTGATGGGGTCAGGATGATAGTGATGCAGTAAGTGTGAGTGGATCAGGGAGATAGTGACACAGTAAGTGTGAGGGGGTAAGGGAGACAGTGATCCATAATTTTGATGGGGTCAGGGTGTTAGTGACACAGTAAGTGTGAGGGTTCAGGGTGATATCGATGCAGTAAGTGTGAGTGGGTCAGGGTGACAATGATGCAGCAAGTGTGATGGGGTCAAGGAGATAGTGATGCAGTAAGTGTGAGTGGCTCAGGATGATGGTGATGCAATAAGTGTGATGGGGTCAGGATGATAGTGATGCAGTAAGTGAGAGGGGTCAGGGTGATCGTGACGCAGTAACTGTGAGGGGATCAGGGTGATAGTGACTCTGTACGTGTGAGCGGGTCAGGGTGACAATGACCCAGTAAGTGTGATGGGGTCAGGGTGTTAGTGACGCAGTAAGTGTGATGGTGTCAGGGTGATAGTGATGCATTAAGTGTGAGAGGATCAGGGTGATATTGATGCAGTAAGTGTCATGGGTTCAGGGTGATAGCGAAACACTAAGTGTGAGGGTTCAGGTTGACAATAACGCAGTAAGTGTGATGGCGTCAGGGTGATAGTGACTCAGTACGTGTGATGGGATCAGTGTGATAGTGATTTAGTAAATGTGAGGGGGTCAGGGAGACAGTGACCCAGTAATTGTGATGGGGTCAGGGTGTTAGTAATGCAGTAAGTGTGATGGGATCAGGGCGATAGTGACGCTGTAAGTGTGTGGGGGTCAGGTTGATAGTGACGCAGTAAGTGTGAGGGGGTCAGGGTGGTAGTGACGCAGTAAGTGTGAGGGGGGGTCAGGGTGATATTGACACAGTAAGTGTGAGGGTGGCAGGGTGATATTGTCCCGGTAAGTGTGATGAGGTCAGAGTGATATTGACGTGGTAAGTGTGATGGGGTCAGGTTGATAGTGACGCAATAAGTGTGAGGGGGTCAGGGTGGTAGTGTCACAGTAAGTGTGAGGGGGTTATGGTGATAGTGACGCAATAAGTGTGAGGGTGTCTGGGAGAACGCAATGCATTAAGTGTGAGGGCATCAGTGTGATAGTTACATCGTAAGTGCGAGGGTGTTATGGTAATAATGATGCAGTAAATGTGAGGGGGTCAGTGTGATTGCGACTCAGTAAGTGTGAGGGCGTCGAGGAGACAATGACGCAGCAATTGTGATGGGGTCAGGGTGTTAGTGACACAGTGTGATGTGGTCAAGGAGATAGTGACGCAGTAAGTGTGAGTGGATCAGGATGATGGTGATGCAATAAGTGTGATGGGGTCAGGATGATAGTGATGCAGTAAGTGTGAGTGGATCAGGGAGATAGTGACACAGTAAGTGTGAGAGGGCTTTGGTGACAATGATGCAGTAAATGTGAGGGGGTTAGGGTGATAGTGAAAAAGTAAATGTGATGGGGTCAGGGTGATAGTGACGCAATAAGTATGATGGGGTCAGAGTGATCGTGACGCAGCAAGTGTGATGGGGTGAGACTGATAGCCATGCAGTAAGTGTGATGGGGTCAGGGTGATAGTGAAGCAGTAAGTGTGAGGGGATCAGGGTGTTTGTGATTTAGTAAATGTGAGGGGGCCAGGGAGACAGTGACCCAGTAATTGTGAGGGGGCCAGGGTGTTAGTAATGCAGTAAGTGTAATGGGATCAGGGCGATAGTGACGCTGTAAGTGTGTGGGGGTCAGGTTGACAGTGACGCAGTAAGTGTGAGGGGGGTCAGGGTGATATTGACACAGTAAGTGTGAAGGGGGCAGGGTGATATTGACGCGGTAAGTGTGATGGGGTCAGGGTGATATTGACGTGGTAAGTGTGATGGGGTCAGGTTGATAGTGACGCAGTAAGTGTGAGGGGGTCAGGGTGGTAGTGTCACAGTAAGTGTGAGGGGGTTATGGTTATAGTGACGCAATAAGTGTGAGGGTGTCTGGGAGATCGCAATGCATTAAGTGTGAGGGCATCAGTGTGATAGTTACATCGTAAGTGCGAGGGGGTCATGGTAATAATGATGCAGGAAGTGTGAGGGGGTCAGTGTGATTGTGACTCAGTAAGTGTGAGGGGATCAGTGTGATAGCGACTCAGTAAGTGTGAGGGGGTCAGGGAGACAATGACGCAGCAATTGTGATGGGGTCAGGGTGTTAGTGACGCAGTAAGTGTGCAGGGGTCAGGGAGATAATGGCGCAATATGTGTAAGGGGTCAGGGATATAGTGATGCAGGAAATGTGAGGGGATCTGGGTGATAGTGACGCAGTAAGTGTGATGGGGTCAGGGTGACAGTGACTCAGTAAGTGTGAGAGGGCCATGGTGATAATGGCGCAGTAAATGTGATGCGTTCATGTTGATAGAGATGCAGTAAGTGTGATGGGATCAGGGTGATAGTGACGCAGTAAGTGTGATGGGGTCAGGGTGACAGTGAGTCAGTAAGTGTGAGAATGCCATGATGATAATGGTGCAGTAAATGTGATGGGGTCAGGGTGATAGTGACGCAGTAAGTGTGGGGGGGTCAGGTTGATAGTGACACAGTAAGTGTGAGGGGGTCAGGGTGGTAGTGTCTCAATAAGTGTGAGAGGGTTATGGTGATAGTGACGCAATAAGTGTGAGGGTGTCTGGGAGATCGTGATGCATTAAGTGTGAGGCGATCAGTGTGATAGTGACACCGTAAGTGCAAGGGGGTCATGGTGATAATGATGCAGTAAGTGTGAGGGGGTCAGTGTGATTTCGACTCAGTAAGTGTGAGGGGGTCAGGGAGACAGTGACGCAGTAATTGTGATGGTGTCGGGGTGTTAGTGACGCAGTAAGTGTGCAGGGGTCAGGGAGATTATGGCGCAATAAGTGTAAGGGGTCAGGGATATAGTGATGCAGGAAATGTAAGGGGATCTGAGTGATAGTGACACACTAAGTGTGAGGGTTCAGAGTGATAGCAATGCAGTAAGTGAGAGGGCAGCAGGGTGATAGTGACACAGTAAATGTGATGGGGTCAGGGAGAGAGTGACGCAGTAAATGTGAGGGGGTCATGGTGATAATGACGCTGTTAGTGTGAGAGGGTCAGTGTGATAGTGACACAGTAAGTGTGAGGGGATCAGGATGATAGTGATGCAGTAAGTGTGATGGGGTCAGGGTGATAGTGACGCAGTAATTGTGAGGGGGTCAGGGTGATAGTGACGCAGTTAGTGTGAGGGGATCAGGATGATAGTGACACAGTAAGTGTGAGGGGGTCATGGTGATAATGACGCTGTTAGTGTGAAAGGGTCAGTGTGATAGTGACACAGTAAGTGTGAGGGGATCAGGGATATAGTGATGCAGTAAGTGTGATGGGGTCAGGGTGATAGTGACGCAGTAATTGTGAGGGGGTCAGGGTGATAGTGACGCAGTTAGTGTGAAGGGATCAGGATGATAGTGACACAGTAAGTGTGATGGGGTCAGGGTGATATTGACACAGTAAGTGTGAGGGGGGCAGGGTAATAGTGATGCCTTAAGTGTGAGAGGGCCATGGTGATAGTGACGCAGTAAATGTGATGGGGTCAAGGTGATAGTGACGCAGTAAGTGTGATGGGGTCAGGGCGACAGTGACTCAGTAAGTGTGAGAGGGCCATGGTGATAATGACGCAGTAAATGTGATGGCGTCAGGGTGATAGTGATGCAGTAAGTGTGATGGGATCAGGGTGATAGTGACGCAGTAAGTGTGAGGGGGTCAGGTTGATAGTGACGCAGTAAGTGTGAGCGGGTCAGGGTGATAGTGACGCAGTAATTGTGAGGGGGTCAGGATGATAGCGACGCAGTTAGTGTGAGGGGATCTGGATGATAGTGACACAGTAAATGTGATGGGGTCAGGGAGAGAGTGACGCAGTAAATGTGAGGGGGTCATGGTGATAATGACGCTGTTAGTGTGAGAGGGTCAGTGTGATAGTGACACAGTAAGTGTGAGGGGATCAGGATGATAGTGATGCAGTAAGTGTGATGGGGTCAGGGTGATAGTGACGCAGTAATTGTGAGGGGGTCAGGGTGATAGTGACGCAGTTAGTGTGAGGGGATCAGGATGATAGTGACACTGTAAGTGTGAGGGGGTCATGGTGATAATGACGCTGTTAGTGTGAAAGGGTCAGTGTGATAGTGACATAGTAAGTGTGAGGGGATCAGGATGATAGTGATGCAGTAAGTGTGATGGGGTCAGGGTGATAGTGACGCAGTAATTGTGAGGGGGTCAGGGTGATAGTGACGCAGTTAGTGTGAGGGGGTCAGGATGATAGTGACACTGTAAGTGTGAGGGGGTCATGGTGATAATGACGCTGTTAGTGTGAGAGGGTCAGGGTGATAGTGACACAGTAAGTGTGAGGGGATCAGGGTGATAGTGACGCAGTAAGTGTGATGGGGTCAAGCTAATAGTAACGCACTAAGTGTGAGGGTTCAGGGTGATAGCAATGCAGTAAGTGAGAGGGGATCAGGGTGATAGTGACGCAGTAAGTGTGATGGGGTCAGGGTCACAGTGACTCAGTAAGTGTGCGAGGGCCATGGTGATAATGGCGCAGTAAATGTGATGGGGTCAGGGTGATAGTGATGCAGTAAGAGAGAGGGGATCAGGGTGATAGTGACGCAGTAAGTGTGATGGGTTCAGGATGACAGTGACTCAGTAAGTGTGAGAGGGTCATGGTGATAATGGCGCAGTAAATGTGATGGGATCAGGGTGATAGTGACGCAGTAAGTGTGATGGGGTCAGGGTGACAGTGACTCAGTAAGTGTGAGAGGGCCATGGTGATAATGACACAGTAAATGTGATGGGTCATGGTGATAGTGACGCAGTAAGTGTGGGGGGTGGTCAGGTTGATAGTGACGCAGTAAGTGTGAGGGGGCCAGGGTGGTAGTGTCTCAGTAAGTGTGAGGGGGTTATGGTGATAGTGACGGAATAAGAGTGAGGGTGTCTGGGAGATCGTGATGCATTAATTGTGAGGCGATCAGTGTGATCGTGACACCGTAAGTGCAAGGGGGTCATGGTGATAATGATGCAGTAAGTGTGAGGGGGTCAGTGTGATTTTGACTCAGTAAGTGTGAGGGGGTCATGGAGACAGTGACGCAGTAATTGTGATGGTGTCGGCGTGTTAGTGACGCAGTAAGTGTGCAGGGGTCAGGGAGATTATGGCGCAATAAGTGTAAGGGGTCAGGGATATAGTGATGCAGGAAATGTGAGGGGATCTGGCTGATAGTGACGCAGTAAGTGTGAGGGGGTCAGTGTGATAGTGACGCAGTTAGTGTGAGGGGATCAGGATGATATTGACACAGTAAGTGTGATGGGGTCAGGGTGATATTGACACCGTAAGTGTGAGGGGGGCAGGGTGATAGTGATGCCTTAAGTGTGATGGGGTCAGGGTGATAGTGATGCAGTAAGTGTGATGGGATCAGGCGTGATAGTGACGCAGTAAGTGTGATGGGGTCAGGGTGACAGTGACGCAGTAAATGTGTGAGGGGGTCATAGTGATAATGACGCAGTAAATGTGAGGTGGTCAGGGTGATAGTGACACAGTAAGTGTGAGGGGCTCAGGATGATAGTGATGCAGTAAGTGTGATGGGTTCAGGGTGATCGTGATGCAGCAAGTGTGAGCGGGTCAGGGCGACAGTGATGCAGTAAGTGTGATGGTGTCAGGGTGATAGCGATGCAGTAAGTGTGAGCGGGTCAGGGTGACAGTGATGCAGTAAGTGTGATGGGGTCAAGGAGATAGTGACGCAGTAAGAGTGAATGGATCAGGATGATGGTGATGCAATAAGTGTGATGGGGTCAGGGTGATAGTGATGCAGTAAGTGAGAGGGGATCGGGTGATAGTGACGCAGTAAGTGTGAAGGGGTCAGGCTAATAATGACGCACTAAGTGTGAGGGTTCAGGGTGATAGCAATGCAGTAAGTGTGAGCGGGTCAGGGTGATAGTGACGCAGTAAGTGTGATGGGGTCAAGCTAATAGTGACGCACTAAGTGTGAGGGTTCAGGGTGATAGCAATGCAGTAAGTGAGAGGGGATCAGGGTGATAGTGATGCAGTCATTGTGATGGGGTCAGGGTGACAGTGACACAGTCAGTGTGAGAGGGCCATGGTGATAATGACGCAGTAAATGTGATGGCGTCAGGGTGATAGTGATGCAGTAAGTGAGAGGGGATCAGGGTGATAGTGACGCAGTCAGTGTGGTGGGGTCAGGGTGACAGTCACTCAGTTAGTGTGAGAGGGCCATGGTGATAATGACGCAGTAAATGTGATGGGGTCAGGGTGATAGTGATGCAGTAAGTGTGATGGGGTCAGGGTGACAGTGACTCAGTAAGTGTGAGAGGGCCATGGTGATAATGACGCAGTAAATGTGATGGCGTCAGGGTGATAGTGATGCAGTAAGTGTGATGGGATCAGGGTGATAGTGACGCAGTAAGTGTGAGGGGTTCAGGTTGATAGTGACGCAGTAAGTGTGAGCGGGTCAGGGTGATAGTGACACACTAAGTGTGAGGGTTCAGGGTGATAGCAATGCAGTAAGTGAGAGGGGAGCAGGGTGATAGTGACGCAGTAAGTGTGATGGGGTCAGTGTGACAGTGACTCAGTAAGTGTGAGAGGGCCATGGTGATAATGGCGCAGGAAATGTGATGGGGTCAGTGTGATAGTGATGCAGTAAGTGAGAGGGGATCAGGGTGATAGTGACGCATTAAGTGTGATTGGGTCAGGGTGACAGTGACTCAGTAAGTGTGATGGTGTCAGGGTGATAGTGATGCAGTAACTGTGAGGGGATCAGGGTGATAGTGACTCAGTAAGTGTGAGGGTTCAGGGTGATATTCGATGCTGTAAGTGTGAGCGGGTCAGGGTGACAATGATGCAGTAAGTGTGATGGGGTCAGGGTGATAGTGATGCATTAAGCGTGAGGGGATCAGGGTGATAGTGATGCAGTAAGTGTCATGGGTTCAGGGTGATAGCGACACACTAAGTGTGAGGGTTCAGGGTGACAATAACGCAGTAAGTATGTTGGCGTCAGGGTGATACTGACGCAGTAAGTGTGATGGGGTCAGGGTGATTTTGATTCACTAAGTGTGATGGCGTCAGGGTGACAATAACGCAGTAAGTGTGATGAGGTCAGGGTGATATTGACGTGGTAAGTGTGATGGGGTCAGGTTGATAGTGACGCAGTAAGTGTGAGGGGGTCAGGGTGGTAGTGTCACAGTAAGTGTGAGGGGGTTATGGTTATAGTGACGCAATAAGTGTGAGGGTGTCTGGGAGATCGCAATGCATTATGTGTGAGGGCATCAGTGTGATAGTTACATCGTAAGTGCGAGGGGGCCATGGTAATAATGATGCAGGAAGAGTGAGGGGGTCAGTGTGATTGCGACGCAGTAAGTGTGATGGGGTCAGGGAGACAGTGACGCAGTAAATGTGTGAGGGGGTCATAGTGATAATGACGCAGTAAATGTGAGGTGGTCAGGGTGATAGTGACACAGTAAGTGTGAGGGGCTCAGGATGATAGTGATGCAGTAAGTGTGATGGGTTCAGGGTGATCGTGATGCAGCAAGTGTGAGCGGGTCAGGGCGACAGTGATGCAGTAAGTGTGATGGTGTCAGGGTGATAGCGATGCAGTAAGTGTGAGCGGGTCGGGGTGACAGTGATGCAGTAAGTGTGATGGGGTCAAGGAGATAGTGACGCAGTAAGAGTAAATGGATCAGGATGATGGTGATGCAATAAGTGTGATGGGGTCAGGGTGATAGTGATGCAGTAAGTGAGAGGGGATCGGGTGATAGTGACGCAGTAAGTGTGAAGGGGTCAGGCTAATAATGACGCACTAAGTGTGAGGGTTCAGGGTGATAGTGACACAGTAAGTGTGAGGGGATCAGGGTGATAGTGACGCAGTAAGTGTGATGGGGTCAAGCTAATAGTAACGCACTAAGTGTGAGGGTTCAGGGTGATAGCAATGCAGTAAGTGAGAGGGGATCAGGGTGATAGTGACGCAGTAAGTGTGATGGGGTCAGGGTCACAGTGACTCAGTAAGTGTGCGAGGGCCATGGTGATAATGGCGCAGTAAATGTGATGGGGTCAGGGTGATAGTGATGCAGTAAGAGAGAGGGGATCAGGGTGATAGTGACGCAGTAAGTGTGATGGGTTCAGGATGACAGTGACTCAGTAAGTGTGAGAGGGTCATGGTGATAATGGCGCAGTAAATGTGATGGGATCAGGGTGATAGTGACGCAGTAAGTGTGATGGGGTCAGGGTGACAGTGACTCAGTAAGTGTGAGAGGGCCATGGTGATAATGACACAGTAAATGTGATGGGTCATGGTGATAGTGACGCAGTAAGTGTGGGGGGTGGTCAGGTTGATAGTGACGCAGTAAGTGTGAGGGGGCCAGGGTGGTAGTGTCTCAGTAAGTGTGAGGGGGTTATGGTGATAGTGACGGAATAAGAGTGAGGGTGTCTGGGAGATCGTGATGCATTAATTGTGAGGCGATCAGTGTGATCGTGACACCGTAAGTGCAAGGGGGTCATGGTGATAATGATGCAGTAAGTGTGAGGGGGTCAGTGTGATTTTGACTCAGTAAGTGTGAGGGGGTCATGGAGACAGTGACGCAGTAATTGTGATGGTGTCGGCGTGTTAGTGACGCAGTAAGTGTGCAGGGGTCAGGGAGATTATGGCGCAATAAGTGTAAGGGGTCAGGGATATAGTGATGCAGGAAATGTGAGGGGATCTGGCTGATAGTGACGCAGTAAGTGTGAGGGGGTCAGTGTGATAGTGACGCAGTTAGTGTGAGGGGATCAGGATGATATTGACACAGTAAGTGTGATGGGGTCAGGGTGATATTGACACCGTAAGTGTGAGGGGGGCAGGGTGATAGTGATGCCTTAAGTGTGATGGGGTCAGGGTGATAGTGATGCAGTAAGTGTGATGGGATCAGGCGTGATAGTGACGCAGTAAGTGTGATGGGGTCAGGGTGACAGTGACGCAGTAAATGTGTGAGGGGGTCATAGTGATAATGACGCAGTAAATGTGAGGTGGTCAGGGTGATAGTGACACAGTAAGTGTGAGGGGCTCAGGATGATAGTGATGCAGTAAGTGTGATGGGTTCAGGGTGATCGTGATGCAGCAAGTGTGAGCGGGTCAGGGCGACAGTGATGCAGTAAGTGTGATGGTGTCAGGGTGATAGCGATGCAGTAAGTGTGAGCGGGTCAGGGTGACAGTGATGCAGTAAGTGTGATGGGGTCAAGGAGATAGTGACGCAGTAAGAGTGAATGGATCAGGATGATGGTGATGCAATAAGTGTGATGGGGTCAGGGTGATAGTGATGCAGTAAGTGAGAGGGGATCGGGTGATAGTGACGCAGTAAGTGTGAAGGGGTCAGGCTAATAATGACGCACTAAGTGTGAGGGTTCAGGGTGATAGCAATGCAGTAAGTGTGAGCGGGTCAGGGTGATAGTGACGCAGTAAGTGTGATGGGGTCAAGCTAATAGTGACGCACTAAGTGTGAGGGTTCAGGGTGATAGCAATGCAGTAAGTGAGAGGGGATCAGGGTGATAGTGATGCAGTCATTGTGATGGGGTCAGGGTGACAGTGACACAGTCAGTGTGAGAGGGCCATGGTGATAATGACGCAGTAAATGTGATGGCGTCAGGGTGATAGTGATGCAGTAAGTGAGAGGGGATCAGGGTGATAGTGACGCAGTCAGTGTGGTGGGGTCAGGGTGACAGTCACTCAGTTAGTGTGAGAGGGCCATGGTGATAATGACGCAGTAAATGTGATGGGGTCAGGGTGATAGTGATGCAGTAAGTGTGATGGGGTCAGGGTGACAGTGACTCAGTAAGTGTGAGAGGGCCATGGTGATAATGACGCAGTAAATGTGATGGCGTCAGGGTGATAGTGATGCAGTAAGTGTGATGGGATCAGGGTGATAGTGACGCAGTAAGTGTGAGGGGTTCAGGTTGATAGTGACGCAGTAAGTGTGAGCGGGTCAGGGTGATAGTGACACACTAAGTGTGAGGGTTCAGGGTGATAGCAATGCAGTAAGTGAGAGGGGAGCAGGGTGATAGTGACGCAGTAAGTGTGATGGGGTCAGTGTGACAGTGACTCAGTAAGTGTGAGAGGGCCATGGTGATAATGGCGCAGGAAATGTGATGGGGTCAGTGTGATAGTGATGCAGTAAGTGAGAGGGGATCAGGGTGATAGTGACGCATTAAGTGTGATTGGGTCAGGGTGACAGTGACTCAGTAAGTGTGATGGTGTCAGGGTGATAGTGATGCAGTAACTGTGAGGGGATCAGGGTGATAGTGACTCAGTAAGTGTGAGGGTTCAGGGTGATATTCGATGCTGTAAGTGTGAGCGGGTCAGGGTGACAATGATGCAGTAAGTGTGATGGGGTCAGGGTGATAGTGATGCATTAAGCGTGAGGGGATCAGGGTGATAGTGATGCAGTAAGTGTCATGGGTTCAGGGTGATAGCGACACACTAAGTGTGAGGGTTCAGGGTGACAATAACGCAGTAAGTATGTTGGCGTCAGGGTGATACTGACGCAGTAAGTGTGATGGGGTCAGGGTGATTTTGATTCACTAAGTGTGATGGCGTCAGGGTGACAATAACGCAGTAAGTGTGATGAGGTCAGGGTGATATTGACGTGGTAAGTGTGATGGGGTCAGGTTGATAGTGACGCAGTAAGTGTGAGGGGGTCAGGGTGGTAGTGTCACAGTAAGTGTGAGGGGGTTATGGTTATAGTGACGCAATAAGTGTGAGGGTGTCTGGGAGATCGCAATGCATTATGTGTGAGGGCATCAGTGTGATAGTTACATCGTAAGTGCGAGGGGGCCATGGTAATAATGATGCAGGAAGAGTGAGGGGGTCAGTGTGATTGCGACGCAGTAAGTGTGATGGGGTCAGGGAGACAGTGACGCAGTAAATGTGTGAGGGGGTCATAGTGATAATGACGCAGTAAATGTGAGGTGGTCAGGGTGATAGTGACACAGTAAGTGTGAGGGGCTCAGGATGATAGTGATGCAGTAAGTGTGATGGGTTCAGGGTGATCGTGATGCAGCAAGTGTGAGCGGGTCAGGGCGACAGTGATGCAGTAAGTGTGATGGTGTCAGGGTGATAGCGATGCAGTAAGTGTGAGCGGGTCGGGGTGACAGTGATGCAGTAAGTGTGATGGGGTCAAGGAGATAGTGACGCAGTAAGAGTAAATGGATCAGGATGATGGTGATGCAATAAGTGTGATGGGGTCAGGGTGATAGTGATGCAGTAAGTGAGAGGGGATCGGGTGATAGTGACGCAGTAAGTGTGAAGGGGTCAGGCTAATAATGACGCACTAAGTGTGAGGGTTCAGGGTGATAGCAATGCAGTAAGTGTGAGCGGGTCAGGGTGATAGTGACGCAGTAAGTGTGATGGGGTCAAGCTAATAGTGACGCACTAAGTGTGAGGGTTCAGGGTGATAGCAATGCAGTAAGTGAGAGGGGATCAGGGTGATAGTGATGCAGTCATTGTGATGGGGTCAGGGTGACAGTGACACAGTCAGTGTGAGAGGGCCATGGTGATAATGACGCAGTAAATGTGATGGGGTCAGGGTGATAGTGATGCAGTAAGTGTGATGGGGTCAGGGTGACAGTGACTCAGTAAGTGTGAGAGGGCCATGGTGATAATGACGCAGTAAATGTGATGGCGTCAGGGTGATAGTGATGCAGTAAGTGTGATGGGATCAGGGTGATAGTGACGCAGTAAGTGTGAGGGGTTCAGGTTGATAGTGACGCAGTAAGTGTGAGCGGGTCAGGGTGATAGTGACACACTAAGTGTGAGGGTTCAGGGTGATAGCAATGCAGTAAGTGAGAGGGGAGCAGGGTGATAGTGACGCAGTAAGTGTGATGGGGTCAGTGTGACAGTGACTCAGTAAGTGTGAGAGGGCCATGGTGATAATGGCGCAGGAAATGTGATGGGGTCAGTGTGATAGTGATGCAGTAAGTGAGAGGGGATCAGGGTGATAGTGACGCATTAAGTGTGATTGGGTCAGGGTGACTGACTCAGTAAGTGTGATGGTGTCAGGGTGATAGTGATGCAGTAACTGTGAGGGGATCAGGGTGATAGTGACTCAGTAAGTGTGAGGGTTCAGGGTGATATTCGATGCTGTAAGTGTGAGCGGGTCAGGGTGACAATGATGCAGTAAGTGTGATGGGGTCAGGGTGATAGTGATGCATTAAGCGTGAGGGGATCAGGGTGATAGTGATGCAGTAAGTGTCATGGGTTCAGGGTGATAGCGACACACTAAGTGTGAGGGTTCAGGGTGACAATAACGCAGTAAGTATGTTGGCGTCAGGGTGATACTGACGCAGTAAGTGTGATGGGGTCAGGGTGATTTTGATTCACTAAGTGTGATGGCGTCAGGGTGACAATAACGCAGTAAGTGTGATGAGGTCAGGGTGATATTGACGTGGTAAGTGTGATGGGGTCAGGTTGATAGTGACGCAGTAAGTGTGAGGGGGTCAGGGTGGTAGTGTCACAGTAAGTGTGAGGGGGTTATGGTTATAGTGACGCAATAAGTGTGAGGGTGTCTGGGAGATCGCAATGCATTATGTGTGACGGCATCAGTGTGATAGTTACATCGTAAGTGCGAGGGGGCCATGGTAATAATGATGCAGTAAGTGTGAGGGGGTCAGTGTGATTGCGACTCAGTAAGTGTGATGGGGTCAGGGAGACAATGACGCAGCAATTGTGATGGGGTCAGGGTGTTAGTGACGCAGTAAGTGTGCAGGGGTCAGGGAGATAATGGCGCAATATGTGTAAGGGGTCAGGGATATAGTGATGCAGGAAATGTGAGGGGATCTGGGTGATAGTGATGCAGTAAGCGTGAGGGGGTCTGGGTGATAGTGACGCAGTAAGTGTGAGGGGATCAGGATGATAGTGACACAGTATGTATGATGGGGTCAGGGTGATATTGACACAGTAAGTGTGAGGGGGGCAGGGTGATAGTGATGCCTTAAGTGTGAGGGGTCAGGGTGATAGTGACGCAGTAAGTGTGATGTGGTCAGGGTGATAGTGATGCAGTAAGTGTGAAGGGATCAGGCATGATAGTGACGCAGTAATTGTGAGAGGGTCAGGGTGACAGTGACTCAGTAAGTGTGAGAGGGCCATGGTGATAATGGCGCAGTAAATGTGATGGGGTCAGGGTGATAGTGATGCAGTAAGTGTGATGGGATCATGGTGATAGTGACGCAGTACGTGTGATGGGATCAGGGTGATAATGACGCAGTACGTGTGAGGGGTCAGGGTGGTAGTGTCTCAATAAGTGTGAGAGGGTTATGGTGATAGTGACGCAATAAGTGTGAGGGTGTCTGGGAGATCGTGATGCATTAAGTGTGAGGCGATCAGTGTGATAGTGACACCGTAAGTGCAAGGGGGTCATGGTGATACTGATGCAGTAAGTGTGAGGGGGTCAGTGTGATTTCGACTCAGTAAGTGTGAGGGGGTCAGGGAGACAGTGACGCAGTAATTGTGATGGTGTCGGGGTGTTACTGACGCAGTAAGTGTGCAGGGGTCAGGGAGATAATGGCACAATAAGTGTAAGGGGTCAGGGATATAGTGATGCAGGAAATGTGAGGGGATCTGGGTGATAGTGATGCAGTAAGTGTGAGGGGGTCAGGGTGATAGTGACTCAGTAAGTGTGATGGGATCAGGATGATATTGACACAGTAAATGTGATGGGGTCAGGGTGATATTGACACAGTAAGTGTGATGGGGTCAGTGATATAGTGACGCAGTAAATGTGTGAGGGGGTCATAGTGATAATGATGCAGTAAATGTGAGGGGGTCAGGGTGATAGTGACACAGTAAGTGTGAGGGGGTCATGGTGATAATGACACTGTAAGTGTGAGAGGGTCAGTGTGATAGTGACACAGTAAGTGTGAGGGGATCAGGATGATAGTGATGCAGTAAGTGTGATGGGGTCAGGGTGTAGTGACGCAGTAATTGTGATGGGGTCAGGATGATAGTGACGCAGTTAGTGTGATGGGGTCAGGGTGATATTGACACAGTAAGTGTGAGGGGGGCAGGGTGATAGTGATGCCTTAAGTGTGATGGGGTCAGGGTGATAGTGATGCAGTAAGTGTGATGGGATCAGGCGTGATAGTGACGCAGTAAGTGTGATGGGGTCAGGGTGACAGTGACGCAGTAAATGTGTGAGGGGGTCATAGTGATGATGACGCAGTAAATGTGAGGGGGTCAGGGTGATAGTGATACAGTAAGTGTGAGGGGGTCATGGTGATAATGACGCTGTAAGTGTGAGGGGGTCAGTGTGATAGTGACACAGTAAGTGTGAGGGGCTCAGGATGATATTGATGCAGTAAGTGTGATGGGGTCAGGGTGATCGTGACGCAGTAACTGTGAGCGGGTCAGGGCGACAGTGACGCAGTAAGTGTGATGGTGTCAGGGTGATTTTGATGCACTAAGTGTGATGGGGTCAGGGTGACAATAACGCAGTAAGTGTGATGGCGTCAGGGTGATAGTGACGCAGTAAGTGTGAGGGGATCAGGGTGATAGTGACTCAGTAAGTGTGATGGGATCAGTGTGATAGTGATTTAGTAAGTGTGAGGTGGTCAGGGAGACAGTGACCCAGTAATTGTGATGGGGTCAGGCTGTTAGTAACGCAGTAAGTGTGATGGGGTCAGGGTGATCGTGACACAGTATGTGTGATGGTTTCAGGGTGATAGCGACACACTAATTGTGAGGGTTCAGGATGATATCGATGCAGTAAGTGTGAGTGGGTCAGGGTGACAATGACACAGCAAGTGTGATGGGGTCAACGAGATAGTGACGCAGTAAGTGTGATGGGGTCAAGCTAATAGTGATGCAGTAAGTGTGATGGGATCAGTGTGATAGTGACGCAGTAAGTGTGAGGGGGTCAGGTTGATAGTGACGCAGTAAGTGTTATGGTGTCAGGGTGGTAGTGTCTCAGTAAGTGTGAGTGGGTTATGGTGATAGTGACGCAATAAGTGTGAGGGTGTCTGGGAGATCGTGATGCATTAAGTGTGAGGCGATCAGTGTGATCGTGACACCGTAAGTGCAAGGGGGTCATGGTGATAATGATGCAGTAAGTGTGAGGGGGTCAGTGTGATTTCGACTCAGTAAGTGTGAGGGTTCAGGATGATAGTGATGCAGTAAGTGAGAGGGATCAGGGTGATCGTGACGCAGTAAGTGTGAGGGGATCAGGGTGATAGTGACTCAGTAAGTGTAAGAGGGCCATGGTGATAATGGCGCAGTAAATGTGATGTGGTCAGGGTGATAGTGATGCAGTAATTGAGAAGGGATCAGGGTGATAGTGATGCAGTAAGTGTGAGGGGGTCAGGGTGACAGTGACTCAGTAAGTGTGAGAGGGCCATGGTGATAATGGCGCAGTAAATGTGATGGGGTCAGGGTGATAGTGATGCAGTAAGTGTGATGGGATCAGGGTGATCGTGACGCAGTAAGTGTGAGGGGGTCAGGTTGATAGTGACGCAGTAAGTGTTATGGTGTCAGGGTGGTAGTGTCTCAGTAAGTGTGAGTGGGTTATGGTGATAGTGACGCAATAAGTGTGAGGGTGTCAGGTTAATAGTGACGCAGTAGTGTGAGTGGGTTATGGTGATAGTGACGCAATAAGTGTGAGGGTGTCTGGGAGATCGTGATGCATTAAGTGTGAGGCGATCAGTGTGATCGTGACACCGTAAGTGCAAGGGTGTCATGGTGATAATGATGCAGTAAGTGTGAGGGGGTCAGTGTGATTTCGACTCAGTAAGTGTGAGGGGGTCAGGAAGACAGTGACGCAGTAATTGTGATGGTGTCGGGGTGTTAGTGACGCAGTAAGTGTGCAGGGGTCAGGGAGATTATGGCGCAATAAGTGTAAGTGGTCAGGAATCTCGTGATGCAGGAAATGCTAGGGGATATGGGTGATAGTGACGCAGTAAGTGTGAGGGGGTCAGGGTGATAGTGATGCCGTAAGTGTGAGGGGATCAGGATGATAGTGACACAGTAAGTGTGATGGGGTCAGGGTGATATTGACACAGTAAGTGTGAGGGGGGAAGGTGATAGTGATGCCTTAAGTGTGATGGGGTCAGGGTGATAGTGATGTAGTAAGTGTGATGCGGTCAGGGTGATAGTGACGCAGTAAATGTGTGAGGGGGTCATGGTGATAATGACGCAGTAAATATGAGGGGGTCAGGGTGATAGTGACACAGTAAGTGTGATGGGGTCAGGGTGATCGTGACTCAGTAAGTGTGAGCGGGTCAGGGAGACAGTGATGCATTAAGTGTGATGGTGTCAGGGTGATAGTGATGCAGTAAGTGTGAGGGGGTCAGGGTGATAGTGACGCAGTTAGTGTGAGGGGATCAGGATGATAGTGACACAGTTAGTGTGATGGGGTCAGGGTGATATTGACACAGTAAGTGTGAGGGGGGCAGGGTGATAGTGACGCAGTAAGTGTGATGCGGTCAGGGTGACAGTGACGCAGTAAATGTGTGAGGGGGTCATAGTGATAATGACGCAGTAAATGTGAGGGGGTCAGGGTGATAGTGACACAGTAAGTGTGAGGGGGTCATGGTGATAATGACGCTGTAAGTGTGAGGGGGTCAGTGTGATAGTGACACAGTAAGTGTGAGGGGCTCAGGATGATAGTGATGCAGTAAGTGTGATGGGGTCAGGGTGATCGTGATGCAGCAAGTGTGACCGGGTCAGGGCGACAGTGACGCACTAAGTGTGATGGTGTCAGGGTGATAGCGATGCAGTAAGTGTGAGCGGGTCGGGGTGACAGTGATGCAGTAAGTGTGATGGGGTCAAGGAGATAGTGACGCAGTAAGAGTGAATGGATCAGAATGATGGTGATGCAATAAGTGTGATGGGGTCAGGGTGATAGTGATGCAGTAAGTGAGAGGGGATCAGGGTGATAGTGACGCAGTAAGTGTGATGGGGTCAGGCTAATAAAGACGCACTAAGTGTGAGGGTTCAGGGTGATAGCAATGCAGTAAGTGTGAGCGGGTCAGGGTGATAGTGACGCAGTAAGTGTGATGGGGTCAAGCTAATAGTGACGCACTAAGTGTGAGGGTTCAGGGTGATAGCAATGCAGTAAGTGAGAGGGGATCAGGATGATAGTGATGCAGTCATTGTGATGGGGTCAGGGTGACAGTGACGCAGTCAGTGTGGTGGGGTCAGGGTGACAGTCACTCAGTAAGTGTGAGAGGGCCATGGTGATAATGACGCAGTAAATGTGATGGGGTCAGGGTGATAGTGATGCAGTAAGTGAGAGGGGATCAGGGTGATAGTGACGCAGTAAGTGTGATGGGGTCAGGGTGACAGTGACTCAGTAAGTGTGAGAGGGCCATGGTGATAATGGCGCAGGAAATGTGATGGGGTCAGTGTGATAGTGATGCAGTAAGTGAGAGGGGATCAGGGTGATAGTGACGCATTGAGTGTGATGGGGTCAGGGTGAGAGTGACTCAGTAAGTGTGATGGGATCAGTGTGATAGTGACTCAGTACGTGTGAGGGGGTAAGGGAGACAGTGACCCAGTAATTTTGATGGGGTCAGGGTGTTAGTGACGCAGTAAGTGTGAGGGGATCTGGGTGATAGTGACGCAGTAAGTGTGAGGGGGTCAGGGTGATAGTGACGCAGTAAGTGTGATGGGATCAGTGTGATAGTGACTCACTAAGTGTGAGGGGGTCAGGGATCCAGTGACCCAGTAATTGTGATGGGGTAATGGTGTTAGTGACGCAGTAAGTGTGCAGGGGACAGGGAGATTATGCCGCAGTAAGTGCAAGGGGTCAGGGATATAGTGATGCAGTAAATGTGAGGGGATCAGGGTGATAATGACAAAGTAAGTGTGAGGGGGTCAGTGTGATAGTGACACAGTAAGTGTGAGGGGGTCATGCGGATAGTGATGCAGTAAGTGTGATGGGTTCAGGGTGATAGTGACACAGTAAGTGTGATGGGATCAGGGTGATAGTGACACAGTAAGTGTCAAGGGATCAGGGTGATAGTGACGCAGTAAGTGTGATGGGGTCAGGGTGATAATGACGATGTAAGTGTGAGCGGGTCAGGGTGATAGTGACACAGTAAGTGTGAGGGGGTCAGGCGGATAGTGATGCAATAAGTGTGAGGGGGTCAGGGTGATAGTGGCGCAGTAAGTGTGAGGCAGTCAGGGTGATAGTGACACAGTAAGTGTGATGGGTCAGATTGATAGCGATGCAATAAGTGTGTGGGGATCAGGGTAATCGTGACACAGTAGGTGTGATGGGATCAGTGTGATAGTGACTCAGTATGTGTGAGGTTGTCAGGGAGACAGTGACGCAGTAATTGTGATGGGTTCAGGGTGTTAGTGATGCAGTAAGAGTGCAGGGGTCAGGGAGATTATGCTGCAGTAACTGTGAGGGGATCAGGGATATAGTGATGCAGTAAGTGTGATGGGGTCAGGGTAATAGTGATGCAGTAAGTGTGAGGGGATCAGGGTGATAGTGACACAGTAAGTGTGATGGGGTCAGGTTGATAGTGACACAGTAAGTATGAGGGGATCAGTGTGATAGTGACACAGTAAGTGTGATGGGGTCAGGGTGATAGTGACGCAGTAAGTGTGAGCAGGTCAGTGTGATAGTGATGCAGTAAGTGTGATGGGCTCAGGGTGATAGTGATGCATTAAGTGTGAGGGGTCAGAATGATAGTGATGCAGTACGTGTGATGGGGTTATGGATATAGTGATGCAGTAAGTGTGAGGGGATCAGGGTAATCGTGATGCAGTAAGTGTGATGGGGTCAGGGTGATAGTAATGCAGTAAGTGTGATGGGATCAGTTTGATAGTGACGCAGTAAGAGTGCAGGGGTCAGGGAGATTATGCTGCAGTAAATGTGAGGTTATCAGGGATATAGTGATGCAGTAAGTGTGATGTGGTCCGGGTGATAGTGACGCAGTAAGTGTGAGCAGGTCAGTGTGATAGTGACGCAGTAAGTGTGAAGGGCTCAGGTCATAGTGATGCATTAAGTGTGAGGGGTCAGATGATAGTGATGCAGTACCTGTGATGGGGTCCGGGTTATAGTGACGCAGTAAGTGTGATGGGATCAGGGTAATCGTGATGCAGTAAGTGTGATGGGGGTCAGGGTGATAGTAATGCAGTAAGTGTGATGGGATCAGTTTGATAGTGACGCAGTAAGTGTGCAGGTGTCAGGGAGATTGTGCCGCAGTAAGTGTGAGGGGGTCAGGGATACAGTGACGCAGTAAATGTGAGCGGATCAGTGTGATAGTGACGCAGTAAGTGTGAGGGGATCGGGGTGATAGTGACTCAGTAAGTGTGAGAGGATCATGGTGATAAAGACGCAGTAAGTGTGAGGGGGTCATGGTGATAACGATGCAGAAAGTGTGATGGGGTCAGTGTGATATTGACACAGTAAGTGTGAGGCAATCAGGGTGATAGTGACGCAGAAAGTGTAAGGGTGTCAGGGAGATAGTGACAGAGTAAGTGTGAGGGGATCAGTGTGATATTGACGCATTAATTGTGATGGGTTCAGGGTGATAGTGATGCCGTAAGTGGGATGGGGTCAAGGTGATCGTGACGCAGTAAGTGTGATTGGGTCAGGGTGATCGTGACACAGTAAGTGTGAGGGGGTCATGGTGATAATGATGCAGTAAGTGTTAGTGGCTCTGGGTGATTTTGACGCAGTAAGTGTGATGGGATCAGTGTGATAGGGACGCAGTAAGTGTGATGGGATCAGGCTGAGAGTGATGCAGTAAGTGTGAGGGGATCCGGGTGATAGTGACACAGTAAGTGTGAGGGGGTCATGCGGATAGTGATGCAGTAAGTGTGATGGGTTCAGGGTGATAGTGACACAGTAAGTGTGATGGGATCAGGGAGTTAGTGACGCAGTGAGTGTGAGGGTTCAGGGTGATCGCGATGCAGTAAGTGTGAGCGGGTCAGGGTGATAGTGACGGAGTAAGTGTAATGGGGTCAGGCTGATAGTGACGCAGTAACTGTGACGGGGTCAGGGTGATAGTGACGCAGTTAGTGTGAGGCGGTCAGGGTGGTAGTGTCACAGTAAGTGTGAGGGGTTCATGGTGATAGTGACACAGTAAGTGTAAGGGTGTCAGCAAGACAGTGACGCAGTAATTGTGATGGGGTCAGGGTGTTAGTGACGCAGTAAGTGTGCAGGTGTCAGGGAGATTATGCTGCAGTAAATGTGAGGGGATCAGAGATATCGTGATGCAGTAAGTGTGATTAGGTCAGGGTAATAGTAATGCAGTAAGTGTGAGGGGATCAGGGTGATAGTGACACAGTAATTGTGATGGGGTCAGGTTGATAGTGACACAGTAAGTGTGAGGGGATCAGTGTGATAGTGACGCAGTAAGTGTGAGCAGGTCAGGGTGATAGTGACGCAGTAAGTGTGAGCAGGTCAGTGTGATAGTGACACAGTAAGTGTGATGGGCTCAGGGTGATAGTGATGCATTAAGTGTGAGGGGTCAGAATGACAGTGATGCAGTAAGTGTGATGGGGTCAGGGTAATAATTACGAATTAAGTGTGAGGGGATCAGTCTGATAGTGACACAGTAAGTGTGAGGGGGTCATGCGGATAGTGATGCAGTAAGTGTGATGGGTTCAGGGTGATAGTGACGCAGTAAGTGTGATGGGTTCAGGGTGATAGTAATGCATTAAGTGTGAGGGGTCAGAATGATAGTGATGCAGTACGTCTGATGGGGTCAGGGATATAATGATGCAGTAAGTGTGATGGGATCAGGGTAATCGTGATGCAGTAAGTGTGATGGGATCAGTGTGATAGTGACACAGTAAGTATGCAGGTGTCAGGGAGATTGTGCTGCAGTAAGTGTGAGGGGGTCAGGGATATCGTGACGCAGTAAATGTGAGGGGATCAGAGTGATAGTGACACAGTAAGTGTGAGGGGATCAGGGTGATAGTGAAGCAGTAAGTGTGATGGGATCAGGGTGATAATGATGCAGTAAGTGTGATGGGGTCAGTGTGATAGTGATGCAGTAAGTGTGATGGGAACAGAGTGATAGTGACGCAGTACGTGTGCAGGGGTCAGGGAGATTATGCCGGAGTAAGTGCAAGGGGTCAAAGATATAGTGACGCAGTAAATGTGAGGGGATCAGGGTGATAGTGATGCAGTAAGTGTGATGGGGTCAGGGTGATAATGACGAAGTAAGTGTGAGGGGGTCAGGGTGATAGTGACACAGTAAGTGTGAGGGGGTCATGCGGATAGTGATGCAGTAAGTGTGATGTGTTCAGGGTGATAGTGACACAGTAAGTGTGATGGGATCAGGGAGTTAGTGATGCAGTAAGTGTAATGGGATCAGTATGATAGTGACACAGTAAGTGTGATGGGATCAGGGAGTTAGTGACGCAGTAAGTGTGAAGGGATCAGGGTGATAGTGGCGCAGTAAGTGTGATGGGGTCAGGGTGATAATGACGATGTAACTGTGAGGGGGTCAGTGTGATAGTGACACAGTAAGTGTGAGGGGGTCAGGCGGATAGTGATGCAATAAGTGTGAGGGGGTCAGGGTGATAGTGACGCAGTAAGTGTGAGGCAGTCAGGGTGATAGTGACACAGTAAGTGTGAGAGGGTCATGGTGATAGTGACGCAGTAAGTGTGAGGGGGTCAGGGAGACAGTAACCCAGTAATTGTGATGGGGTAATGGTGTTAGTGACGCAGTAAGCGTGCAGGGGATCAGGGAGACTATGCCGCAGTAAGTGCAAGGAGTCAGGGATATAGTGACGCAGTAAATGTGAGGGGATCAGGGTGATAGTGAAGCAGTAAGTGTGATGGGGTCAGGGTGATAATGACGAAGTAAGTGTGAGGGGGTCAGTGTGATAGTGACACAGTAAGTGTGAGGGGGTCATGCAGATAGTGATGCAGTAAGTGTGATGGGTTCAGGGTGATAGTGACACAGTAAGTGTGATGGGATCAGGGAGTTAGTGACGCAGTAAGTGTGAGGGTTCAGGGTGATAGCGATGCAGTAAGTGTGAGCGGGTCAGGGTGATAGTGACGCAGTAAGTGTGATGGGGTGAGGCTGATAGTGACGCAGTAACTGTGAGGGGGTCAGGGTGATATTGACACAGTAAGTGTGATGGGATCAGGGAGTTAGTGATGCAGTAAGTGTAATGGGATCAGGGTGATAGTGACACAGTAAGTGTGATGGGGTGAGGCTGATAGTGACGCAGTAAGTGTGAAGGGATCAGGGTGATAGTGACGCAGTAAGTGTGATGGGGTCAGGGTGATAATGACGATGTAAGTGTGAGGGGGTCAGTCTGATAGTGACACAGTAAGTGTGAGGGGGTCAGGCGGATAGTGATGCAATAAGTGTGAGGGGGTCAGGGTGATAGTGGCGCAGTAAGTGTGAGGCAGTCAGGGTGATAGTGACACAGTAAGTGTGAGAAGGTCATGGTGATAGTGATGCAGTAAGTGTGAGGGGGTCAGGGTGATAGTGGCGCAGTAAGTGTGAGGCAGTCAGGGTGATAGTGACACAGTAAGTATCAGAGGGTCATGGTGATAGTGACTCAGTAAGTGTGAGGGGGTCAGGGAGACAGTAACCCAGTAATTGTGATGGGGTAATGGTGTTAGTGACGCAGTAAGTGTGCAGGGGATCAGGGAGACTATGCCGCAGTAAGTGCAAGGAGTCAGGGATATAGTGACGCTGTAAATGTGAGGGGATCAGGGTGATAGTGAAGCAGTAAGTGTGATGGGGTCAGGGTGATAATGACGAAGTAAGTGTGAGGGGGTCAGTGTGATAGTGACACAGTAAGTGTGAGGGGGTCATGCGGATAGTGATGCAGTAAGTGTGATGGGTTCAGGGTGATAGTGACACAGTAAGTGTGATGGGATCAGGGAGTTAGTGACGCAGTAAGTGTGAGGGTTCAGGGTGATAGCGATGCAGTAAGTGTGAGCGGGTCAGGGTGATAGTGACGCAGTAAGTGTGATGGGGTGAGGCTGATAGTGACGCAGTAACTGTGAGGGGGTCAGGGTGATATTGACACAGTAAGTGTGATGGGATCAGGGAGTTAGTGATGCAGTAAGTGTAATGGGATCAGGGTGATAGTGACACAGTAAGTGTGATGGGGTGAGGCTGATAGTGACGCAGTAAGTGTGAAGGGATCAGGGTGATAGTGACGCAGTAAGTGTGATGGGGTCAGGGTGATAATGACGATGTAAGTGTGAGGGGGTCAGTCTGATAGTGACACAGTAAGTGTGAGGGGGTCAGGCGGATAGTGATGCAATAAGTGTGAGGGGGTCAGGGTGATAGTGGCGCAGTAAGTGTGAGGCAGTCAGGGTGATAGTGACACAGTAAGTGTGAGAGGGTCATGGTGATAGTGATGCAGTAAGTGTGAGGGGGTCAGGGTGATAGTGGCGCAGTAAGTGTGAGGCAGTCAGGGTGATAGTGACACAGTAAGTATCAGAGGGTCATGGTGATAGTGACTCAGTAAGTGTGAGGGGGTCAGGGAGACAGTAACCCAGTAATTGTGATGGGGTAATGGTGTTAGTGACGCAGTAAGTGTGCAGGGGTCAGGGAGACTATGCCGCAGTAAGTGCAAGGGGTCAGGGATATAGTGACGCAGTAAATGTGAGGGGATCAGGGTGATAGTGAAGCAGTAAGTGTGATGGGGTCAGGGTGATAATGACGAAGTAAGTGTGAGGGGGTCAGTGTGATAGTGACACAGTAAGTGTGAGGGGGTCATGCGGATAGTGATGCAGTAAGTGTGATGGGTTCAGGGTGATAGTGACACAGTAAGTGTGATGGGATCAGGGAGTTAGTGACGCAGTAAGTGTGAGGGTTCAGGGTGATCGCGATGCAGTAAGTGTGAGCGGGTCAGGGTGATAGTGACGCAGTAAGTGTGATGGGGTCAGGCTGATAGTGACGCAGTAACTGTGAGGGGGTCAGGGTGATAGTGACGCAGTAAGTGTGAGGCGGTCAGGGTGGTAGTGTCACAGTAAGTGTGAGGGGTTCATGGTGATAGTGACGCAGTAAGTGTAAGGGTGTCAGGGAGATCGTGATGCAGTAAGTGTGTGGGGTCAGGGTGATAGTGACACAGTAAGTGTGATGGGATCAGTGTGATAGTGACTCAGTAAGTGTGAGGGTGTCAGGGAGACAGTGACGCAGTAATTGTGATGGGGTCAGGGTGTTAGTGACGCAGTAAGTGTGCAGGGGTCAGGGAGATTGTGCTGCAGTAAATGTGAGGGGATCAGAGATATAGTGATGCAGTAAGTGTGAGTGGACCAGGGTGATAGTGACACAGTAAGTGTGATGGGATCAGTGTGATAGTGACTCAGTAAGTGTGAGGGTGTCAGGGAGACAGTGACGCAGTAATTGTGATGGGGTCAGGGTGTTAGTGACGCAGTAAGTGTGCTGAGGTCAGGGAGATTCTGCTGCAGTAAATGTGAATGGATCAGGGATATAGTGATGCAGTAAGTGTGAGGGGGTCAGGGTAATAGTGATGCAGTAAGTGTGAGTGGACCAGGGTGATAGTGACACAGTAAGTGTGAGGGGGTCAGGTTGATAGTGACACAGTAAGTGTGAGGGGATCAGTGTTATAGTGACGCAGCAAGTGTGATGGGGTCAGAGAGATAGTGATGCTGTAAGTGTGAGGGGATCAGTGTGATAGTGACTCAGTAAGTGTGAGGGTGTCAGGGAGACAGTGACGCAGTAATTGTGATGGGGTCAGGGTGTTAGTGACGCAGTAAGTGTGCAGGTGTCAGGGAGATTATGCTGCAGTAAATGTGAGGGGATCAGGGATATAGTGATGCAGTAAGTGTAAGGGGGTCAGAGTAATAGTGATGCAGTAAGTGTGAGGGGATCAGGGTGATAGTGTCACAGTAAGTGTGATGGGGTCAGGTTGATAGTGACACAGTAAGTGTGAGGGGATCAGTGTGATAGTGGCGCAGTAAGTGTGATGGGGTCAGGGTGATAGTAATGCATTAAGTGTGAGGGGTCAGAATGATAGTGATGCAGTAAGTGTGATGGGGTTAGGGATATAGTGATGCAGTAAGTGTGATGGGATCAGGTTAATCGTGATGCAGTAAGTGTGATGGGGTCAGGGTGATAATGACGATGTAACTGTGAGGGGGTCAGTGTGATAGTGACACAGTAAGTGTGAGGGGGTCAGGCGGATAGTGATGCAATAAGTGTGAGGGGGTCAGGGTGATAGTGACGCAGTAAGTGTGAGGCAGTCAGGGTGATAGTGACACAGTAAGTGTGAGAGGGTCATGGTGATAGTGACGCAGTAAGTGTGAGGGGGTCAGGGAGACAGTAACCCAGTAATTGTGATGGGGTAATGGTGTTAGTGACGCAGTAAGCGTGCAGGGGATCAGGGAGACTATGCCGCAGTAAGTGCAAGGAGTCAGGGATATAGTGACGCAGTAAATGTGAGGGGATCAGGGTGATAGTGAAGCAGTAAGTGTGATGGGGTCAGGGTGATAATGACGAAGTAAGTGTGAGGGGGTCAGTGTGATAGTGACACAGTAAGTGTGAGGGGGTCATGCAGATAGTGATGCAGTAAGTGTGATGGGTTCAGGGTGATAGTGACACAGTAAGTGTGATGGGATCAGGGAGTTAGTGACGCAGTAAGTGTGAGGGTTCAGGGTGATAGCGATGCAGTAAGTGTGAGCGGGTCAGGGTGATAGTGACGCAGTAAGTGTGATGGGGTGAGGCTGATAGTGACGCAGTAACTGTGAGGGGGTCAGGGTGATATTGACACAGTAAGTGTGATGGGATCAGGGAGTTAGTGATGCAGTAAGTGTAATGGGATCAGGGTGATAGTGACACAGTAAGTGTGATGGGGTGAGGCTGATAGTGACGCAGTAAGTGTGAAGGGATCAGGGTGATAGTGACGCAGTAAGTGTGATGGGGTCAGGGTGATAATGACGATGTAAGTGTGAGGGGGTCAGTCTGATAGTGACACAGTAAGTGTGAGGGGGTCAGGCGGATAGTGATGCAATAAGTGTGAGGGGGTCAGGGTGATAGTGGCGCAGTAAGTGTGAGGCAGTCAGGGTGATAGTGACACAGTAAGTGTGAGAAGGTCATGGTGATAGTGATGCAGTAAGTGTGAGGGGGTCAGGGTGATAGTGGCGCAGTAAGTGTGAGGCAGTCAGGGTGATAGTGACACAGTAAGTATCAGAGGGTCATGGTGATAGTGACTCAGTAAGTGTGAGGGGGTCAGGGAGACAGTAACCCAGTAATTGTGATGGGGTAATGGTGTTAGTGACGCAGTAAGTGTGCAGGGGATCAGGGAGACTATGCCGCAGTAAGTGCAAGGAGTCAGGGATATAGTGACGCAGTAAATGTGAGGGGATCAGGGTGATAGTGAAGCAGTAAGTGTGATGGGGTCAGGGTGATAATGACGAAGTAAGTGTGAGGGGGTCAGTGTGATAGTGACACAGTAAGTGTGAGGGGGTCATGCGGATAGTGATGCAGTAAGTGTGATGGGTTCAGGGTGATAGTGACACAGTAAGTGTGATGGGATCAGGGAGTTAGTGACGCAGTAAGTGTGAGGGTTCAGGGTGATAGCGATGCAGTAAGTGTGAGCGGGTCAGGGTGATAGTGACGCAGTAAGTGTGATGGGGTGAGGCTGATAGTGACGCAGTAACTGTGAGGGGGTCAGGGTGATATTGACACAGTAAGTGTGATGGGATCAGGGAGTTAGTGATGCAGTAAGTGTAATGGGATCAGGGTGATAGTGACACAGTAAGTGTGATGGGGTGAGGCTGATAGTGACGCAGTAAGTGTGAAGGGATCAGGGTGATAGTGACGCAGTAAGTGTGATGGGGTCAGGGTGATAATGACGATGTAAGTGTGAGGGGGTCAGTCTGATAGTGACACAGTAAGTGTGAGGGGGTCAGGCGGATAGTGATGCAATAAGTGTGAGGGGGTCAGGGTGATAGTGGCGCAGTAAGTGTGAGGCAGTCAGGGTGATAGTGACACAGTAAGTGTGAGAGGGTCATGGTGATAGTGATGCAGTAAGTGTGAGGGGGTCAGGGTGATAGTGGCGCAGTAAGTGTGAGGCAGTCAGGGTGATAGTGACACAGTAAGTATCAGAGGGTCATGGTGATAGTGACTCAGTAAGTGTGAGGGGGTCAGGGAGACAGTAACCCAGTAATTGTGATGGGGTAATGGTGTTAGTGACGCAGTAAGTGTGCAGGGGTCAGGGAGACTATGCCGCAGTAAGTGCAAGGGGTCAGGGATATAGTGACGCAGTAAATGTGAGGGGATCAGGGTGATAGTGAAGCAGTAAGTGTGATGGGGTCAGGGTGATAATGACGAAGTAAGTGTGAGGGGGTCAGTGTGATAGTGACACAGTAAGTGTGAGGGGGTCATGCGGATAGTGATGCAGTAAGTGTGATGGGTTCAGGGTGATAGTGACACAGTAAGTGTGATGGGATCAGGGAGTTAGTGACGCAGTAAGTGTGAGGGTTCAGGGTGATCGCGATGCAGTAAGTGTGAGCGGGTCAGGGTGATAGTGACGCAGTAAGTGTGATGGGGTCAGGCTGATAGTGACGCAGTAACTGTGAGGGGGTCAGGGTGATAGTGACGCAGTAAGTGTGAGGCGGTCAGGGTGGTAGTGTCACAGTAAGTGTGAGGGGTTCATGGTGATAGTGACGCAGTAAGTGTAAGGGTGTCAGGGAGATCGTGATGCAGTAAGTGTGTGGGGTCAGGGTGATAGTGACACAGTAAGTGTGATGGGATCAGTGTGATAGTGACTCAGTAAGTGTGAGGGTGTCAGGGAGACAGTGACGCAGTAATTGTGATGGGGTCAGGGTGTTAGTGACGCAGTAAGTGTGCAGGGGTCAGGGAGATTGTGCTGCAGTAAATGTGAGGGGATCAGAGATATAGTGATGCAGTAAGTGTGAGTGGACCAGGGTGATAGTGACACAGTAAGTGTGATGGGATCAGTGTGATAGTGACTCAGTAAGTGTGAGGGTGTCAGGGAGACAGTGACGCAGTAATTGTGATGGGGTCAGGGTGTTAGTGACGCAGTAAGTGTGCTGAGGTCAGGGAGATTCTGCTGCAGTAAATGTGAATGGATCAGGGATATAGAGATGCAGTAAGTGTGAGGGGGTCAGGGTAATAGTGATGCAGTAAGTGTGAGTGGACCAGGGTGATAGTGACACAGTAAGTGTGAGGGGGTCAGGTTGATAGTGACACAGTAAGTGTGAGGGGATCAGTGTTATAGTGACGCAGCAAGTGTGATGGGGTCAGAGAGATAGTGATGCTGTAAGTGTGAGGGGATCAGTGTGATAGTGACTCAGTAAGTGTGAGGGTGTCAGGGAGACAGTGACGCAGTAATTGTGATGGGGTCAGGGTGTTAGTGACGCAGTAAGTGTGCAGGTGTCAGGGAGATTATGCTGCAGTAAATGTGAGGGGATCAGGGATATAGTGATGCAGTAAGTGTAAGGGGGTCAGAGTAATAGTGATGCAGTAAGTGTGAGGGGATCAGGGTGATAGTGTCACAGTAAGTGTGATGGGGTCAGGTTGATAGTGACACAGTAAGTGTGAGGGGATCAGTGTGATAGTGGCGCAGTAAGTGTGATGGGGTCAGGGTGATAGTAATGCATTAAGTGTGAGGGGTCAGAATGATAGTGATGCAGTAAGTGTGATGGGGTTAGGGATATAGTGATGCAGTAAGTGTGATGGGATCAGGTTAATCGTGATGCAGTAAGTGTGATGGGGTCAGGGTGATAGTAATGCATTAAGTGTGAGGGGTCAGAATGATAGTGATGCAGTAAGTGTGATGGGGTTAGGGATATAGTGATGCAGTAAGTGTGATGGGATCAGGTTAATCGTGATGCAGTAAGTGTGATGGGATCAGTTTGATAGTGACGCAGTAAGAGTGCAGGGGTCAGGGAGATTATGCTGCAGTAAATGTGAGGGGATCAGGGATATAGTGATGCAGTAAGTGTGATGTGGTCAGGGTGATAGTGATGCAGTAAGTGTGAGCAGGTCAGTGTGATAGTGACGCAGTAAGTGTGAAGGGCTCAGGGCCATAGTGATGCATTAAGTGTGAGGGGTCAGATGATAGTGATGCAGTACTGTGATGGGGTCCGGGTGATAGTGACGCAGTAAGTGTGATGGGATCAGGGTAATCGTGATGCAGTAAGTGTGATGGGATCAGTTTGATAGTGACGCAGTAAGTGTGCAGGTGTCAGGGAGATTGTGCCGCAGTAAGTGTGAGGGGATCAGGGATATAGTGACGCAGTAAATGTGAGCGGATCAGTGTGATAGTGACGCAGAAAGTGTGAGGGGATCGGGGTGATAGTGACTCAGTAAGTGTGAGAGGATCATGGTGATAAAGACGCAGTAAGTGTGAGGGTGTCATGGTGATAATGACGCAGAAAGTGTGATGGGGTCAGTGTGATATTGACACAGTAAGTGTGAGGGGATCAGGGTGATAGTGACGCAGAAAGTGTAAGGGCGTCAGGGAGATAGTGACAGAGTAAGTGTGAGGGGATCAGTGTGATATTGACGCATTAATTGTGATGGGTTCAGGATGATAGTGATGCCGTAAGTGGGATGGGGTCAGGGTGATCGTGACGCAGTAAGTGTGATGGGATCAGTGTGATAGGGACGCAGTAAGTGTGATGGGATCAGGCTGAGAGTGATGCAGTAAGTGTGAGGGGATCCGGGTGATAGTGACACAGTAAGTGTGAGGGGATCAGTGTGATAGTGACTCAGTAAGTGTGAGGGTGTCAGGGAGACAGTGACGCAGTAATTGTGATGGGGTCAGGGTGTTAGTGACGCAGTAAGTGTGCAGGTGTCAGGGAGATTGTGCTGCAGTAAGTGTGAGGGGGTCAGGGATATAGTGATGCAGTAAAGGTAAGGGGCTCCGAGTGATAGTGACGCAGTCAGTGTGATTGGGTCAGGGAGATAGTGACGCAGTAATTGTGAGGGGATCAGGGTGAAAGTGATACAGTAAGTGTGAGGGGGTCAGGGTAATAGGGAAGCAATAAGTGTGAGGGGATCAGGGTGATAGTGATGCAGTAAGTGTGATGGGGGCAGTGTGATCGTGATGCAGTAAGTGTGATGGTTTCAGGGTGATAGTGATGCAGTAAGTGTGAGGGGCTCAGAGTGATAGTGACTCAGTAGGTGTGAGGGGGACATGGTGATAATGACGCAGTAAGTGTGAGGGGGTCAGTGTGATAGTGACACAGTAAGTGTGATGGGATCAGTGTGATAGTGACTCACTAAGTGTGAGGGGGTCAGGGAGACAGTGACCCAGTAATTGTGATGGGGTAATGGTGTTAGTGACGCAGTAAGTGCAAGGGGTCAGGGATATAGTGACGCAGTAAATGTGAGGGGATCAGGGTGATAGTGATGCAGTAAGTGTGAGGGGGTCAGTGTGATAGTGACACAGTAAGTGTGAGAGGGTCATGCGGATACTGATGCAGTAAGTGTGAGGGGGTCAGGGTGATAGTGGCTCAGTAAGTGTGAAGCAGTCAGGGTGATAGTGACACAGTAAGTGTGAGAGGGTCATGGTGATAGTGACTCAGTAAGTGTGAGGGGGTCAGGGAGACAGTGACGCAGTAATTGTGATGGGGTAATGGTGTTAGTGACGCAGTAAGTGTGCAGGGGTCAGGGAGACTATGCCGCAGTCAGTGCAAGGGGTCAGGGATATAGTGACGCAGTAAATGTGAGGGGATCAGGGTGATAGTGAAGCAGTAAGTGTGATGGGGTCAGGGTGAAAATGACGAAGTAAGTGTGAGGGGGTCAGTGTGATAGTGACACAGTAAGTGTGAGGGGGTCATGCGGATAGTGATGCAGTAAGTGTGATGGGTTCAGGGTGATAGTGACACAGTAAGTGTGATGGGATCAGGGAGTTAGTGACGCAGTAAGTGTGAGGGTTCAGGGTGATCGCGATGCAGTAAGTGTGAGCGGGCCAGGGTGATAGTGACGCAGTAAGTGTAATGGGGTCAGGCTGATAGTGACGCAGTAACTGTGAGGGGTTCAGGGTGATAGTGACGCAGTAAGTGTGAGGCGGTCAGGGTGGTAGTGTCACAGTAAGTGTGAGGGGTTCATGGTGATAGTGACGCAGTAAGTGTTAGGGTGTCAGGGAGATCGTGATGCAGTAAGTGTGTGGGGATCAGTGTGATAGTGACTCAGTAAGTGTGAGGGTGTCAGGAAGACAGTGACGCAGTAATTGTGATGGGGTCAGGGTGTTAGTGACACAGTAAGAGTGCAGGTGTCAGGGAGATTGTGCCGCAGTAAATGTGAGGGGATCAGGGATATAGTGATGCAGTAAGGGTGAGGAGGTCAGGGTAATAGTGATGCAGTAAGTGTGAGGGGATCAGGGTGATAGTGACACAGTAAGTGTGATGGGGTCAGGTTGATAGTGACACAGTAAGTGTGAGGGGATCAGTGTAATAGTGACGCAGTAAGTGTGAGCAGGTCAGGGAGATTATGCTGCAGTAAATGTGAATGGATCAGGGATATAGTGATGCAGTAAGTGTGATGGGCTCAGGATGATAGTGATGCATTAAGTGTGAGGGGTCAGAATGATAGTGATGCAGTGTGATGGGGTCAGGGTGATAATTACGAAGTAAGTGTGAGGGGATCAGTCTGATAGTGACACATTAAGTGTGAGGGGGTCATGCGGATAGTGATGCAGTAAGTGTGATGGGTTCAGGGTGATAGTGACACAGTAAGTGTGAGGGGATCAGTGTGATAGTGGCGCAGTAAGTGTGATGGGGTCAGGGTGATAGTAATGCATTAAGTGTGAGGGGTCAGAATGATAGTGATGCAGTAAGTGTGATGGGGTTAGGGATATAGTGATGCAGTAAGTGTGATGGGATCAGGTTAATCGTGATGCAGTAAGTGTGATGGGGTCAGGGTGATAGTAATGCATTAAGTGTGAGGGGTCAGAATGATAGTGATGCAGTAAGTGTGATGGGGTTAGGGATATAGTGATGCAGTAAGTGTGATGGGATCAGGTTAATCGTGATGCAGTAAGTGTGATGGGATCAGTTTGATAGTGACGCAGTAAGAGTGCAGGGGTCAGGGAGATTATGCTGCAGTAAATGTGAGGGGATCAGGGATATAGTGATGCAGTAAGTGTGATGTGGTCAGGGTGATAGTGATGCAGTAAGTGTGAGCAGGTCAGTGTGATAGTGACGCAGTAAGTGTGAAGGGCTCAGGGCCATAGTGATGCATTAAGTGTGAGGGGTCAGATGATAGTGATGCAGTACTGTGATGGGGTCCGGGTGATAGTGACGCAGTAAGTGTGATGGGATCAGGGTAATCGTGATGCAGTAAGTGTGATGGGATCAGTTTGATAGTGACGCAGTAAGTGTGCAGGTGTCAGGGAGATTGTGCCGCAGTAAGTGTGAGGGGATCAGGGATATAGTGACGCAGTAAATGTGAGCGGATCAGTGTGATAGTGACGCAGAAAGTGTGAGGGGATCGGGGTGATAGTGACTCAGTAAGTGTGAGAGGATCATGGTGATAAAGACGCAGTAAGTGTGAGGGTGTCATGGTGATAATGACGCAGAAAGTGTGATGGGGTCAGTGTGATATTGACACAGTAAGTGTGAGGGGATCAGGGTGATAGTGACGCAGAAAGTGTAAGGGCGTCAGGGAGATAGTGACAGAGTAAGTGTGAGGGGATCAGTGTGATATTGACGCATTAATTGTGATGGGTTCAGGATGATAGTGATGCCGTAAGTGGGATGGGGTCAGGGTGATCGTGACGCAGTAAGTGTGATGGGATCAGTGTGATAGGGACGCAGTAAGTGTGATGGGATCAGGCTGAGAGTGATGCAGTAAGTGTGAGGGGATCCGGGTGATAGTGACACAGTAAGTGTGAGGGGATCAGTGTGATAGTGACTCAGTAAGTGTGAGGGTGTCAGGGAGACAGTGACGCAGTAATTGTGATGGGGTCAGGGTGTTAGTGACGCAGTAAGTGTGCAGGTGTCAGGGAGATTGTGCTGCAGTAAGTGTGAGGGGGTCAGGGATATAGTGATGCAGTAAAGGTAAGGGGCTCCGAGTGATAGTGACGCAGTCAGTGTGATTGGGTCAGGGAGATAGTGACGCAGTAATTGTGAGGGGATCAGGGTGAAAGTGATACAGTAAGTGTGAGGGGGTCAGGGTAATAGGGAAGCAATAAGTGTGAGGGGATCAGGGTGATAGTGATGCAGTAAGTGTGATGGGGGCAGTGTGATCGTGATGCAGTAAGTGTGATGGTTTCAGGGTGATAGTGATGCAGTAAGTGTGAGGGGCTCAGAGTGATAGTGACTCAGTAGGTGTGAGGGGGACATGGTGATAATGACGCAGTAAGTGTGAGGGGGTCAGTGTGATAGTGACACAGTAAGTGTGATGGGGTTCATGGTGATAGTGACGCAGTAAGTGTGAGGGGATCAGGGTGATAGGGATGCAGTAAGTGTGAGGGGTCAGGGTGATAGTGACGCAGTAAGTCTGATGGGGTCAGGGTGATAGTGACGCAGTTAGTGTGATAGGTTCAGGGTGATAGTGACGCACTTCGTGTGATGGGGGTTAGGGTGAGCGTGATGCATTAAGTGTGAGGGGTCAGGGTGATAGTGACGCAGTAAGTGTGAGGGGGTCAGGGTGATAGTGACGCAGTAAGTGTGATGGGATCAGTGTGATAGTGACTCACTAAGTGTGAGGGGGTCAGGGAGACAGTGACCCAGTAATTGTGATGGGGTAATGGTGTTAGTGACGCAGTAAGTGCAAGGGGTCAGGGATATAGTGACGCAGTAAATGTGAGGGGATCAGGGTGATAGTGATGCAGTAAGTGTGAGGGGGTCAGTGTGATAGTGACACAGTAAGTGTGAGAGGGTCATGCGGATACTGATGCAGTAAGTGTGAGGGGGTCAGGGTGATAGTGGCTCAGTAAGTGTGAAGCAGTCAGGGTGATAGTGACACAGTAAGTGTGAGAGGGTCATGGTGATAGTGACTCAGTAAGTGTGAGGGGGTCAGGGAGACAGTGACGCAGTAATTGTGATGGGGTAATGGTGTTAGTGACGCAGTAAGTGTGCAGGGGTCAGGGAGACTATGCCGCAGTCAGTGCAAGGGGTCAGGGATATAGTGACGCAGTAAATGTGAGGGGATCAGGGTGATAGTGAAGCAGTAAGTGTGATGGGGTCAGGGTGAAAATGACGAAGTAAGTGTGAGGGGGTCAGTGTGATAGTGACACAGTAAGTGTGAGGGGGTCATGCGGATAGTGATGCAGTAAGTGTGATGGGTTCAGGGTGATAGTGACACAGTAAGTGTGATGGGATCAGGGAGTTAGTGACGCAGTAAGTGTGAGGGTTCAGGGTGATCGCGATGCAGTAAGTGTGAGCGGGCCAGGGTGATAGTGACGCAGTAAGTGTAATGGGGTCAGGCTGATAGTGACGCAGTAACTGTGAGGGGTTCAGGGTGATAGTGACGCAGTAAGTGTGAGGCGGTCAGGGTGGTAGTGTCACAGTAAGTGTGAGGGGTTCATGGTGATAGTGACGCAGTAAGTGTTAGGGTGTCAGGGAGATCGTGATGCAGTAAGTGTGTGGGGATCAGTGTGATAGTGACTCAGTAAGTGTGAGGGTGTCAGGAAGACAGTGACGCAGTAATTGTGATGGGGTCAGGGTGTTAGTGACACAGTAAGAGTGCAGGTGTCAGGGAGATTGTGCCGCAGTAAATGTGAGGGGATCAGGGATATAGTGATGCAGTAAGGGTGAGGAGGTCAGGGTAATAGTGATGCAGTAAGTGTGAGGGGATCAGGGTGATAGTGACACAGTAAGTGTGATGGGGTCAGGTTGATAGTGACACAGTAAGTGTGAGGGGATCAGTGTAATAGTGACGCAGTAAGTGTGAGCAGGTCAGGGAGATTATGCTGCAGTAAATGTGAATGGATCAGGGATATAGTGATGCAGTAAGTGTGATGGGCTCAGGATGATAGTGATGCATTAAGTGTGAGGGGTCAGAATGATAGTGATGCAGTGTGATGGGGTCAGGGTGATAATTACGAAGTAAGTGTGAGGGGATCAGTCTGATAGTGACACATTAAGTGTGAGGGGGTCATGCGGATAGTGATGCAGTAAGTGTGATGGGTTCAGGGTGATAGTGACACAGTAAGTGTGAGGGGATCAGTGTGATAGTGGCGCAGTAAGTGTGATGGGGTCAGGGTGATAGTAATGCATTAAGTGTGAGGGGTCAGAATGATAGTGATGCAGTAAGTGTGATGGGGTTAGGGATATAGTGATGCAGTAAGTGTGATGGGATCAGGTTAATCGTGATGCAGTAAGTGTGATGGGGTCAGGGTGATAGTAATGCATTAAGTGTGAGGGGTCAGAATGATAGTGATGCAGTAAGTGTGATGGGGTTAGGGATATAGTGATGCAGTAAGTGTGATGGGATCAGGTTAATCGTGATGCAGTAAGTGTGATGGGATCAGTTTGATAGTGACGCAGTAAGAGTGCAGGGGTCAGGGAGATTATGCTGCAGTAAATGTGAGGGGATCAGGGATATAGTGATGCAGTAAGTGTGATGTGGTCAGGGTGATAGTGATGCAGTAAGTGTGAGCAGGTCAGTGTGATAGTGACGCAGTAAGTGTGAAGGGCTCAGGGCCATAGTGATGCATTAAGTGTGAGGGGTCAGATGATAGTGATGCAGTACTGTGATGGGGTCCGGGTGATAGTGACGCAGTAAGTGTGATGGGATCAGGGTAATCGTGATGCAGTAAGTGTGATGGGATCAGTTTGATAGTGACGCAGTAAGTGTGCAGGTGTCAGGGAGATTGTGCCGCAGTAAGTGTGAGGGGATCAGGGATATAGTGACGCAGTAAATGTGAGCGGATCAGTGTGATAGTGACGCAGAAAGTGTGAGGGGATCGGGGTGATAGTGACTCAGTAAGTGTGAGAGGATCATGGTGATAAAGACGCAGTAAGTGTGAGGGTGTCATGGTGATAATGACGCAGAAAGTGTGATGGGGTCAGTGTGATATTGACACAGTAAGTGTGAGGGGATCAGGGTGATAGTGACGCAGAAAGTGTAAGGGCGTCAGGGAGATAGTGACAGAGTAAGTGTGAGGGGATCAGTGTGATATTGACGCATTAATTGTGATGGGTTCAGGATGATAGTGATGCCGTAAGTGGGATGGGGTCAGGGTGATCGTGACGCAGTAAGTGTGATGGGATCAGTGTGATAGGGACGCAGTAAGTGTGATGGGATCAGGCTGAGAGTGATGCAGTAAGTGTGAGGGATCCGGGTGATAGTGACACAGTAAGTGTGAGGGGATCAGTGTGATAGTGACTCAGTAAGTGTGAGGGTGTCAGGGAGACAGTGACGCAGTAATTGTGATGGGGTCAGGGTGTTAGTGACGCAGTAAGTGTGCAGGTGTCAGGGAGATTGTGCTGCAGTAAGTGTGAGGGGGTCAGGGATATAGTGATGCAGTAAAGGTAAGGGGCTCCGAGTGATAGTGACGCAGTCAGTGTGATTGGGTCAGGGAGATAGTGACGCAGTAATTGTGAGGGGATCAGGGTGAAAGTGATACAGTAAGTGTGAGGGGGTCAGGGTAATAGGGAAGCAATAAGTGTGAGGGGATCAGGGTGATAGTGATGCAGTAAGTGTGATGGGGGCAGTGTGATCGTGATGCAGTAAGTGTGATGGTTTCAGGGTGATAGTGATGCAGTAAGTGTGAGGGGCTCAGAGTGATAGTGACTCAGTAGGTGTGAGGGGGACATGGTGATAATGACGCAGTAAGTGTGAGGGGGTCAGTGTGATAGTGACACAGTAAGTGTGATGGGGTTCATGGTGATAGTGACGCAGTAAGTGTGAGGGGATCAGGGTGATAGGGATGCAGTAAGTGTGAGGGGTCAGGGTGATAGTGACGCAGTAAGTCTGATGGGGTCAGGGTGATAGTGACGCAGTTAGTGTGATAGGTTCAGGGTGATAGTGACGCACTTCGTGTGATGGGGGTTAGGGTGAGAGTGATGCATTAAGTGTGAGGGGTCAGGGTGATAGTGACGCAGTAAGTGTGAGGGGGTCAGGGTGATAGTGACGCAGTAAGTGTGATGGGATCAGTGTGATAGTGACTCACTAAGTGTGAGGGGGTCAGGGAGACAGTGACCCAGTAATTGTGATGGGGTAATGGTGTTAGTGACGCAGTAAGTGCAAGGGGTCAGGGATATAGTGACGCAGTAAATGTGAGGGGATCAGGGTGATAGTGATGCAGTAAGTGTGAGGGGGTCAGTGTGATAGTGACACAGTAAGTGTGAGAGGGTCATGCGGATACTGATGCAGTAAGTGTGAGGGGGTCAGGGTGATAGTGGCTCAGTAAGTGTGAAGCAGTCAGGGTGATAGTGACACAGTAAGTGTGAGAGGGTCATGGTGATAGTGACTCAGGAAGTGTGAGGGGGTCAGGGAGACAGTGACGCAGTAATTGTGATGGGGTAATGGTGTTAGTGACGCAGTAAGTGTGCAGGGGTCAGGGAGACTATGCCGCAGTCAGTGCAAGGGGTCAGGGATATAGTGACGCAGTAAATGTGAGGGGATCAGGGTGATAGTGAAGCAGTAAGTGTGATGGGGTCAGGGTGAAAATGACGAAGTAAGTGTGAGGGGGTCAGTGTGATAGTGACACAGTAAGTGTGAGGGGGTCATGCGGATAGTGATGCAGTAAGTGTGATGGGTTCAGGGTGATAGTGACACAGTAAGTGTGATGGGATCAGGGAGTTAGTGACGCAGTAAGTGTGAGGGTTCAGGGTGATCGCGATGCAGTAAGTGTGAGCGGGCCAGGGTGATAGTGACGCAGTAAGTGTAATGGGGTCAGGCTGATAGTGACGCAGTAACTGTGAGGGGTTCAGGGTGATAGTGACGCAGTAAGTGTGAGGCGGTCAGGGTGGTAGTGTCACAGTAAGTGTGAGGGGTTCATGGTGATAGTGACGCAGTAAGTGTTAGGGTGTCAGGGAGATTGTGATGCAGTAAGTGTGTGGGGATCAGTGTGATAGTGACTCAGTAAGTGTGAGGGTGTCAGGAAGACAGTGACGCAGTAATTGTGATGGGGTCAGGGTGTTAGTGACACAGTAAGAGTGCAGGGGTCCGGGAGATTGTGCCGCAGTAAATGTGAGGGGATCAGGGATATAGTGATGCAGTAAGGGTGAGGAGGTCAGGGTAATAGTGATGCAGTAAGTGTGAGGGGATCAGGGTGATAGTGACACAGTAAGTGTGATGGGGTCAGGTTGATAGTGACACAGTAAGTGTGAGGGGATCAGTGTAATAGTGACGCAGTAAGTGTGAGCAGGTCAGGGAGATTATGCTGCAGTAAATGTGAATGGATCAGGGATATAGTGATGCAGTAAGTGTGATGGGCTCAGGATGATAGTGATGCATTAAGTGTGAGGGGTCAGAATGATAGTGATGCAGTGTGATGGGGTCAGGGTGATAATTACGAAGTAAGTGTGAGGGGATCAGTCTGATAGTGACACATTAAGTGTGAGGGGGTCATGCGGATAGTGATGCAGTAAGTGTGATGGGTTCAGGGTGATAGTGACACAGTAAGTGTGATGGGATCAGGGAGTTAGTGACACACTAAGTGTGAGGGTTCAGGGTGATAGCGATGCAGTAAGTGTGAGCGGGTCAGGGTGATAGTGACGCAGTAAGTGTGAGGGGGTCAGGGTGATAGTGACGCAGTAAGTGTGAGGCAGTCAGGGTGGTAGTGTCACAGTACGTGTGAGGGGTTCATGGTGATAGTGACGCATTAAGTGTGAGGGGGTCAGGGAGATCGTGATGCAGTAAGTGTGTGGGGTCAGGGTGGTAGTGACACAGTAAGTGTGATGGGATCAGTGTGATAGTGACTCAGTAAGTGTGAGGGTGTCAGTGAGACAGTGACGCAGTAATTGTGATGGGGTCAGGGTGTTAGTGATGCAGTAAGTGTGCTGGGGTCATGGAGATTATGCTGCAGTAAATGTGAATGGATCAGGGATATAGTGATGCAGTAAGTGTGAGTGGACCAGGGTGATAGTGACACAGTAAGTGTGATGGGGTCAGGTTGATAGTGACACAGTAAGTGTGAGGCGATAAGTGTTATAGTGACGCAGCCAGTGTGATGGGGTCAGAGAGATAGTGATGCTGTAAGTGTGAGGGGATCAGTGCGATAGTGACTCAGTAAGTGTGAGGGTGTCAGGGAGACAGTGACGCAGTAATTGTGATGGGGTCAGGGTGTTAGTGACGCAGTAAGATTGCAGGTGTCAGGGAGATTATGCTGCAGTAAATGTGAGGGGATCAGGGATATAGTGATGCAGTAAGTGTGAGGGGGTCAGGGTGATAGTGATGCAGTAAGTGTGAGGGGATCAGGGTGATAGTGTCACAGTAAGTGTGATGGGGTCAGGTTGATAGTGACACAGTAAGTGTGAGGGGATCAGTGTGATAGTGGCGCAGTAAGTGTGATGGGGTCAGGGTGATAGTAATGCATTAAGTGTGAGGGGTCAGAATGATAGTGATGCAGTAAGTGTGATGGGGTTAGGGATATAGTGATGCAGTAAGTGTGATGGGATCAGGTTAATCGTGATGCAGTAAGTGTGATGGGGTCAGGGTGATAGTAATGCAGTAAGTGTGATGGGATCAGTTTGATAGTGACGCAGTAAGAGTGCAGGGGTCAGGGAGATTATGCTGCAGTAAATGTGAGGGGATCAGGGATATAGTGATGCAGTAAGTGTGATGTGGTCCGGGTGATAGTGACGCAGTAAGTGTGATGGGATCAGTGTGATGGGGTCATGGTGATAGTGACGCAGTAAGTGTAAGGGTGTCAGGGAGACAGTGACGCAGTAATTGTGATGGGGTCAGAGTGTTAGTGACGCAGTAAGTGTGCAGGTTTCAGGGAGATTGTGCCGCAATAAGTGTGAGGGGGTCAGGGATGTAGTGACGCAGTAAATGGGAGGGGATCAGAGTGATAGTGACGCAGTAAGTGTGAGGGGGTCAGGGTAATAGTGACGCAGTAGGTGTGAGAGGATCAGGGGGATAGTGATGCAGTCAGTGTGATGGCGTCAGGGTGATAGTGACGCAGTAAGCGTGAGGGGATCAGGGTGATAGTGAAGCAGTAAGTGTGAGGGGATCAGGGTGATAGTGATGCAGTAAGTGTATTGGGGTCAGTGTGATAGTGATGCAGTAAGTGTGATGGTTTCAGGGTGATAGTTACGCAGTAAGTGTGATGGGGTCAGGGTGATATTGACGCAGTAAGTGTGAGTGGATCAGGATGATAGTGATGCAGTAAGTGTGATGGGGTCAGTGTGATAGTGATGCAGTCAGTGTGAGGGGTCAGTGTGAGAGTGATGCATTAGGTGTGAGGGGTCAGGGTGATAGTGACGCAGTAGGTGTGAGAGGATCAGGGGGATAGTGATGCAGTCAGTGTGATGGCGTCAGGGTGATAGTGACGCAGTAAGCGTGAGGGGATCAGGGTGATAGTGAAGCAGTAAGTGTGAGGGGATCAGGGTGATAGTGATGCAGTAAGTGTGATGGGATCAGGGTGATAGTGACTTAGGAAGTGTGATGAGATCAGGGTGATAGTGATGCAATAAGTGTGATGGGATCAGGGTGATAGTGACTTCGTAAGTGTGATGAGATCAGGGTGATAGTGATGCAATAAGTGTGATGGGATCAGGGTGATAGAGACGCAACAAGTGTGAGGGGTTCAGTGAGATAGTAAAAGAGTAAGTGTGAGGGGATCAGGGTGCTAGTAACGCAGTAAGTGTGATGGGGTCAGAGTGATAGTGATGCATTAAATGTGAGGGGTCAGGTTGATAGTGATGCAGTGAGTGTGATGGGATCAATGTGATTGTGAAGCAGTAAGTGTGAGGAGGTCAGGGAGTTAGTGACACAGTAAGTGTGAGGTGATCCGGAAGATAGTGATGCAGTCAGTGTGAGGGGGTCAGGGTGATAGTGACGCAATAAGTGTGAGGGGGTCAGGGTGATAGTGACGCAATAAGTGTGATGGTGTCAGGGTGATAGTGAAAGAGTAAGTGTGAGGGGATCAGGGTGATAGTGACGCAGTAAGTGTGAGGGGGTCAGGGTGATAGTGACGCACTAAGTGTGAGGGTTCAGGGTGATAGCGATGCAGTAAGTGTGAGCGGGTCAGGGTGATAGTGACGCAGTAAGTGTGAGGGGGTCAGGGTGATAGTGACGCAGTAAGTGTGAGGCAGTCAGGGTGGTAGTGTCACAGTAAGTGTGAGGGGTTCATGGTGATAGTGACGCAGTAAGTGTGAGGGTGTCAGGGAGATCGTGATGCAGTAAGTGTGTGGGGATCAGGGAGGTAGTGACACAGTAAGTGTGATGGGATCAGTGTGATGGGGTCATGGTGATAGTGACGCAGTAAGTGTAAGGGTGTCAGGGAGACAGTGACGCAGTAATTGTGATGGGGTCAGAGTGTTAGTGACGCAGTAAGTGTGCAGGTTTCAGGGAGATTGTGCCGCAATAAGTGTGAGGGGGTCAGGGATGTAGTGACGCAGTAAATGGGAGGGGATCAGAGTGATAGTGACGCAGTAAGTGTGAGGGGGTCAGGGTAATAGTGACGCAGTAGGTGTGAGAGGATCAGGGGGATAGTGATGCAGTCAGTGTGATGGCGTCAGGGTGATAGTGACGCAGTAAGCGTGAGGGGATCAGGGTGATAGTGAAGCAGTAAGTGTGAGGGGATCAGGGTGATAGTGATGCAGTAAGTGTATTGGGGTCAGTGTGATAGTGATGCAGTAAGTGTGATGGTTTCAGGGTGATAGTTACGCAGTAAGTGTGATGGGGTCAGGGTGATATTGACGCAGTAAGTGTGAGTGGATCAGGATGATAGTGATGCAGTAAGTGTGATGGGGTCAGTGTGATAGTGATGCAGTCAGTGTGAGGGGTCAGTGTGAGAGTGATGCATTAGGTGTGAGGGGTCAGGGTGATAGTGACGCAGTAGGTGTGAGAGGATCAGGGGGATAGTGATGCAGTCAGTGTGATGGCGTCAGGGTGATAGTGACGCAGTAAGCGTGAGGGGATCAGGGTGATAGTGAAGCAGTAAGTGTGAGGGGATCAGGGTGATAGTGATGCAGTAAGTGTGATGGGGTCAGTGTGATAGTGATACAGTAAGTGTGATGGTTTCAGGGTGATAGTGACGCAGTAAGTGTGATGGGGTCAGGGTGATATTGACGCTGTAAGTGTGAGTGGATCAGGATGATAGTGATGCAGTAAGTGTGAGGGGGTCAGTGTGATAGTGACACAGTAAGTGTGATGGGGTTCATGGTGATAGTGACGCAGTAAGTGTGAGGGGATCAGGATGATAGGGATGCAGTAAGTGTGAGGGGTCAGGTTGATAGTGACGCAGTATGTGTGAGGGGATCAGGGTGATAGGGATGCAGTAAGTGTGAGGGGTCAGGGTGATAGTGACACAGTAAGTGTGATGGGGTCAGGGTGATATTGATGCAGTAAGTGTGAGTGGATCAGGATGATAGTGATGCAGTAAGTGTGAGGGGTCAGTGTGAGAGTGATGCATTAGGTGTGAGGGGTCAGGGTGATAGTGACGCAGTTAGTGTGATAGTTTCAGGGTGATAGTGACGCACTTCGTGTGATGGGGTCAGGGTGATAGTGATGCAGTAAGTGTGATGGGATCAGGGTGATAGTGACTTAGGAAGTGTGATGAGATCAGGGTGATAGTGATGCAATAAGTGTGATGGGATCAGGGTGATAGTGACTTCGTAAGTGTGATGAGATCAGGGTGATAGTGATGCAATAAGTGTGATGGGATCAGGGTGATAGAGACGCAACAAGTGTGAGGGGTTCAGTGAGATAGTAAAAGAGTAAGTGTGAGGGGATCAGGGTGCTAGTAACGCAGTAAGTGTGAGGGGATCAGGGTGCTAGTAACGCAGTAAGTGTGATGGGGTCAGAGTGATAGTGATGCATTAAATGTGAGGGGTCAGGTTGATAGTGATGCAGTGAGTGTGATGGGATCAATGTGATTGTGAAGCAGTAAGTGTGAGGAGGTCAGGGAGTTAGTGACACAGTAAGTGTGAGGTGATCCGGAAGATAGTGATGCAGTCAGTGTGAGGGGGTCAGGGTGATAGTGACGCAATAAGTGTGAGGGGGTCAGGGTGATAGTGACGCACTAAGTGTGATGGTGTCAGGGTGATAGTGAAAGAGTAAGTGTGAGGGGATCAGGGTGATAGTGACGCAGTAAGTGTGAGGGGGTCAGGGTGATAGTGACGCACTAAGTGTGAGCGGGTCAGGGTGATAGTGACGCAGTAAGTGTGAGGGGGTCAGGGTGATAGTGACGCAGTAAGTGTGAGGCAGTCAGGGTGGTAGTGTCACAGTAAGTGTGAGGGGTTCATGGTGATAGTGACGCAGTAAGTGTGAGGGTGTCAGGGAGATCGTGATGCAGTAAGTGTGTGGGGATCAGGGAGGTAGTGACACAGTAAGTGTGATGGGATCAGTGTGATGGGGTCATGGTGATAGTGACGCAGTAAGTGTAAGGGTGTCAGGGAGACAGTGACGCAGTAATTGTGATGGGGTCAGAGTGTTAGTGACGCAGTAAGTGTGCAGGTTTCAGGGAGATTGTGCCGCAATAAGTGTGAGGGGGTCAGGGATGTAGTGACGCAGTAAATGGGAGGGGATCAGAGTGATAGTGACGCAGTAAGTGTGAGGGGGTCAGGGTAATAGTGACGCAGTAGGTGTGAGAGGATCAGGGGGATAGTGACGCAGCCAGTGTGATGGGGTCAGAGAGATAGTGATGCTGTAAGTGTGAGGGGATCAGTGTGATAGTGACTCAGTAAGTGTGAGGGTGTCAGGGAGACAGTGACGCAGTAATTGTGATGGGGTCAGGGTGTTAGTGACGCAGTAAGAGTGCAGGTGTCAGGGAGATTATGCTGCAGTAAATGTGAGGGGATCAGGGATATAGTGATGCAGTAAGTGTGAGGGGGTCAGAGTAATAGTGATGCAGTAAGTGTGAGGGGATCAGGGTGATAGTGACACAGTAAGTGTGATGGGGTCAGGTTGATAGTGACACAGTAAGTGTGAGGGGATCAGTGTGATAGTGACTCAGTAAGTGTGATGGGGTCAGGGTGATAGTGACGCAGTAAGTGTGAGCAGGTCAGTGTGATAGTGACGCAGTAAGTGTGATGGGTTCAGGGTGATAGTAATGCATTAAGTGTGAGGGGTCAGAATGATAGTGATGCAGTACGTCTGATGGGGTCAGGGATATAATGATGCAGTAAGTGTGATGGGATCAAGGTAATCGTGATGCAGTAAGTGTGATGGGATCAGTGTGATAGTGACACAGTAAGTATGCGGTGTCAGGGAGATTGTGCTGCAGTAAGTGTGAGGGGGTCAGAGATATAGTGACGCAGTAAATGTGAGGGGATCAGAGTGATAGTGACGCAGTAAGTGTGATGGGGTCAGGGTGATAGTGACGCAGTAACTGTGAGGGGATCAGGGTGATAGTGATACAGTAAGTGTGAGGGGATCAGGGTAATAGTGAAGCAGTAAGTGTGATGGGATCAGAGTGATAATGATGCAGTAAGTGTGATAGGGTCAGTGTGATAGTGATGCAGTAAGTATGATGGGAACAGAGTGATAGTGACGCAGTACGTGTGATGGTTTCAGGGTGATAGTGATGCAGTAAGTGTGAGGGGCTCAGAGTGATAGTGACTCAATAAGTGTGATGGGGTTCATGGTGATAGTGACGCACTAAGTGTGAGGGGATCAGGGTGATAGGGATGCAGAAAGTGAGAGGGGTCAGGGTGATAGTGACGCAGTTAGTGTGATAGGTTCAGGGTGATAGTGACGCAGTAAGTGTGAGGGGGCAGCGTGATATTGACGCAGTAAGTGTGAGTGGATCAGGATGCTAGTGACTCAGTAAGTGTGATGGGTCAGATTGATAGCGATGCAATAAGTGTGTGGGGATCAGGGTGATAGTGACACAGTAAGTGTGATGGGATCAGTGTGATAGTGACTCAGTAAGTGTGAGGGTGTCAGGGAGACAGTGACACAGTAATTGTGATAGGGTCAGGGTGTTAGTGACGCAGTAAGTGTGCAGGGGTCAGGGAGATTATGCCGCAGTAAATGTGAGGGGGTCAGGGATACAGTGACGCAGTAAATGTGAGCGGATCAGTGTGATAGTGACGCAGTAAGTGTGAGGGGATCGGGGTGATAGTGACACAGTAAGTGTGAGGGGGTCATGGTGATAATGATGCAGTAAGTGTTAGTGGCTCTGGGTGATTTTGACGCAGTAAGTGTGATGGGATTAGGGTGATAGTGACGCAGTAAGTGTGATGGGATCAGGGTGAGGGTGATGCAGTAAGTGTGATGGGATCAGGGTGAGAGTGATGCAGTAAGGGTGAGGGGGTCAGTGTAATTGTGACTCAGTAAGTGTGAGGGGGTCAGGGAGACAGTGACGTAGTAAGTGTGATGGGGTCAGGGTGTTAGTGATGCAGTAAGTGTGCAGGTGTCAGGGAGATTGCGTCGCAGTAAGTGTGAGGGGGTCAGGGATGTAGTGACGCAGTAAATGTGAGGGGATCAGAGTGATAGTGACGCAGTAAGTGTGAGGGGGTCAGGGTGAGAGTGATGCAGTAAGTGTGATGGGATCGGGGTGAGAGTGATGCAGTAAGTGTGAGGGGGTCAGTGTAATTGTGACTCAGTAAGTGTTATGGGGTCAGGGTGTTAGTGACGCAGTAAGTGTGCAGGTGTCAGGGAGATTGTGCCGCAGTAAGTGTGAGGGGGTCAGGGATGTAGTGACGCAGTAAATGTGAGGGAATCAGGGTGATAGTGACACAGTAAGTGTGCGGGGGTCAGGGTAATAGTGACGCAGTAGGTGTGAGGGGGTCAGGGATGTAGTGACGCAGTAAATGTGAGGGGATCAGAGTGATAGTGACGCAGTCAGTGTGATGGCGTCAGGGTGATAGTGACGCAGTAAGTGTGAGGGGATCAGGGTGATAGTGTTACAGTAGGTGTGAGGGGGTCAGGGTAATAGTGAAGCAGTAAGTGTGAGGGGATCAGGGTGATAGTGATGCAGTAAGTGTGATGGGATCAGGGAGATAGTGACGCAGTAAGTGTGAGGGGATCAGGGTGATAGTGACGCACTAAGTGTGAGGGTTCAGGGTGATAGCGATGCAGTAAGTGTGAGCGGGTCAGGGTGATAGTGACGCAGTAAGTGTGAGGGGGTCAGGGTGATAGTGACGCAGTAAGTGTGAGGCAGTCAGGGTGGTAGTGTCACAGTAAGTGTGAGGGGTTCATGGTGATAGTGACGCAGTAAGTGTGAGGGTGTCAGGGAGATCGTGATGCAGTAAGTGTGTGGGGATCAGGGAGGTAGTGACACAGTAAGTGTGATGGGATCAGTGTGATGGGGTCATGGTGATGGTGACGCAGTAAGTGTAAGGGTGTCAGGGAGACAGTGACGCAGTAATTGTGATGGGGTCAGAGTGTTAGTGACGCAGTAAGTGTGCAGGTTTCAGGGAGATTGTGCCGCAATAAGTGTGAGGGGGTCAGGGATGTAGTGATGCAGTAAATGGGAGGGGATCAGAGTGATAGTGATGCAGTCAGTGTGATGGCGTCAGGGTGCTAGTGACGCAGTAAGCGTGAGGGGATCAGGGTGATAGTGAAGCAGTAAGTGTGAGGGGATCAGTGTGATAGTGATGCAGTAAGTGTGATGGTTTCAGGGTGATAGTTACGCAGTAAGTGTGATGGGGTCAGGGTGATATTGACGCAGTAAGTGTGAGTGGATCAGGATGATAGTGATGCAGTAAGTGTGATGGGGTCAGTGTGATAGTGATGCAGTCAGTGTGAGGGGTCAGTGTGAGAGTGATGCATTAGGTGTGAGGGGTCAGGGTGATAGTGACGCAGTAGGTGTGAGAGGATCAGGGGGATAGTGATGCAGTCAGTGTGATGGCGTCAGGGTGATAGTGACGCAGTAAGCGTGAGGGGATCAGGGTGATAGTGAAGCAGTAAGTGTGAGGGGATCAGGGTGATAGTGATGCAGTAAGTGTGATGGGGTCAGTGTGATAGTGATACAGTAAGTGTGATGGTTTCAGGGTGATAGTGACGCAGTAAGTGTGATGGGGTCAGGGTGATATTGACGCTGTAAGTGTGAGTGGATCAGGATGATAGTGATGCAGTAAGTGTGAGGGGGTCAGTGTGATAGTGACACAGTAAGTGTGATGGGGTTCATGGTGATAGTGACGCAGTAAGTGTGAGGGGATCAGGATGATAGGGATGCAGTAAGTGTGAGGGGTCAGGGTGATAGTGACGCAGTATGTGTGAGGGGATCAGGGTGATAGGGATGCAGTAAGTGTGAGGGGTCAGGGTGATAGTGACACAGTAAGTGTGATGGGGTCAGGGTGATATTGATGCAGTAAGTGTGAGTGGATCAGGATGATAGTGATGCAGTAAGTGTGAGGGGTCAGTGTGAGAGTGATGCATTAGGTGTGAGGGGTCAGGGTGATAGTGACGCAGTTAGTGTGATAGTTTCAGGGTGATAGTGACGCACTTCGTGTGATGGGGTCAGGGTGATAGTGATGCAGTAAGTGTGATGGGATCAGGGTGATAGTGACTTAGGAAGTGTGATGAGATCAGGGTGATAGTGATGCAATAAGTGTGATGGGATCAGGGTGATAGTGACTTCGTAAGTGTGATGAGATCAGGGTGATAGTGATGCAATAAGTGTGATGGGATCAGGGTGATAGAGACGCAACAAGTGTGAGGGGTTCAGTGAGATAGTAAAAGAGTAAGTGTGAGGGGATCAGGGTGCTAGTAACGCAGTAAGTGTGATGGGGTCAGAGTGATAGTGATGCATTAAATGTGAGGGGTCAGGTTGATAGTGATGCAGTGAGTGTGATGGGATCAATGTGATTGTGAAGCAGTAAGTGTGAGGAGGTCAGGGAGTTAGTGACACAGTAAGTGTGAGGTGATCCGGAAGATAGTGATGCAGTCAGTGTGAGGGGGTCAGGGTGATAGTGACGCAATAAGTGTGAGGGGGTCAGGGTGATAGTGACGCACTAAGTGTGATGGTGTCAGGGTGATAGTGAAAGAGTAAGTGTGAGGGGATCAGGGTGATAGTGACGCAGTAAGTGTGAGGGGGTCAGGGTGATAGTGACGCACTAAGTGTGAGGGTTCAGGGTGATAGCGATGCAGTAAGTGTGAGCGGGTCAGGGTGATAGTGACGCAGTAAGTGTGAGGGGGTCAGGGTGATAGTGACGCAGTAAGTGTGAGGCAGTCAGGGTGGTAGTGTCACAGTAAGTGTGAGGGGTTCATGGTGATAGTGACGCAGTAAGTGTGAGGGTGTCAGGGAGATCGTGATGCAGTAAGTGTGTGGGGATCAGGGAGGTAGTGACACAGTAAGTGTGATGGGATCAGTGTGATGGGGTCATGGTGATAGTGACGCAGTAAGTGTAAGGGTGTCAGGGAGACAGTGACGCAGTAATTGTGATGGGGTCAGAGTGTTAGTGACGCAGTAAGTGTGCAGGTTTCAGGGAGATTGTGCCGCAATAAGTGTGAGGGGGTCAGGGATGTAGTGACGCAGTAAATGGGAGGGGATCAGAGTGATAGTGACGCAGTAAGTGTGAGGGGGTCAGGGTAATAGTGACGCAGTAGGTGTGAGAGGATCAGGGGGATAGTGATGCAGTCAGTGTGATGGCGTCAGGGTGATAGTGACGCAGTAAGCGTGAGGGGATCAGGGTGATAGTGAAGCAGTAAGTGTGAGGGGATCAGGGTGATAGTGATGCAGTAAGTGTATTGGGGTCAGTGTGATAGTGATGCAGTAAGTGTGATGGTTTCAGGGTGATAGTTACGCAGTAAGTGTGATGGGGTCAGGGTGATATTGACGCAGTAAGTGTGAGTGGATCAGGATGATAGTGATGCAGTAAGTGTGATGGGGTCAGTGTGATAGTGATGCAGTCAGTGTGAGGGGTCAGTGTGAGAGTGATGCATTAGGTGTGAGGGGTCAGGGTGATAGTGACGCAGTAGGTGTGAGAGGATCAGGGGGATAGTGATGCAGTCAGTGTGATGGCGTCAGGGTGATAGTGACGCAGTAAGCGTGAGGGGATCAGGGTGATAGTGAAGCAGTAAGTGTGAGGGGATCAGGGTGATAGTGATGCAGTAAGTGTGATGGGGTCAGTGTGATAGTGATACAGTAAGTGTGATGGGATCAGGGTGATAGTGACTTAGGAAGTGTGATGAGATCAGGGTGATAGTGATGCAATAAGTGTGATGGGATCAGGGTGATAGTGACTTCGTAAGTGTGATGAGATCAGGGTGATAGTGATGCAATAAGTGTGATGGGATCAGGGTGATAGAGACGCAACAAGTGTGAGGGGTTCAGTGAGATAGTAAAAGAGTAAGTGTGAGGGGATCAGGGTGCTAGTAACGCAGTAAGTGTGATGGGGTCAGAGTGATAGTGATGCATTAAATGTGAGGGGTCAGGTTGATAGTGATGCAGTGAGTGTGATGGGATCAATGTGATTGTGAAGCAGTAAGTGTGAGGAGGTCAGGGAGTTAGTGACACAGTAAGTGTGAGGTGATCCGGAAGATAGTGATGCAGTCAGTGTGAGGGGGTCAGGGTGATAGTGACGCAATAAGTGTGAGGGGGTCAGGGTGATAGTGACGCACTAAGTGTGATGGTGTCAGGGTGATAGTGAAAGAGTAAGTGTGAGGGGATCAGGGTGATAGTGACGCAGTAAGTGTGAGGGGGTCAGGGTGATAGTGACGCACTAAGTGTGAGGGTTCAGGGTGATAGCGATGCAGTAAGTGTGAGCGGGTCAGGGTGATAGTGACGCAGTAAGTGTGAGGGGGTCAGGGTGATAGTGACGCAGTAAGTGTGAGGCAGTCAGGGTGGTAGTGTCACAGTAAGTGTGAGGGGTTCATGGTGATAGTGACGCAGTAAGTGTGAGGGTGTCAGGGAGATCGTGATGCAGTAAGTGTGTGGGGATCAGGGAGGTAGTGACACAGTAAGTGTGATGGGATCAGTGTGATGGGGTCATGGTGATAGTGACGCAGTAAGTGTAAGGGTGTCAGGGAGACAGTGACGCAGTAATTGTGATGGGGTCAGAGTGTTAGTGACGCAGTAAGTGTGCAGGTTTCAGGGAGATTGTGCCGCAATAAGTGTGAGGGGGTCAGGGATGTAGTGACGCAGTAAATGGGAGGGGATCAGAGTGATAGTGACGCAGTAAGTGTGAGGGGGTCAGGGTAATAGTGACGCAGTAGGTGTGAGAGGATCAGGGGGATAGTGATGCAGTCAGTGTGATGGCGTCAGGGTGATAGTGACGCAGTAAGCGTGAGGGGATCAGGGTGATAGTGAAGCAGTAAGTGTGAGGGGATCAGGGTGATAGTGATGCAGTAAGTGTATTGGGGTCAGTGTGATAGTGATGCAGTAAGTGTGATGGTTTCAGGGTGATAGTTACGCAGTAAGTGTCATGGGGTCAGGGTGATATTGACGCAGTAAGTGTGAGTGGATCAGGATGATAGTGATGCAGTAAGTGTGATGGGGTCAGTGTGATAGTGATGCAGTCAGTGTGAGGGGTCAGTGTGAGAGTGATGCATTAGGTGTGAGGGGTCAGGGTGATAGTGACGCAGTAGGTGTGAGAGGATCAGGGGGATAGTGATGCAGTCAGTGTGATGGCGTCAGGGTGATAGTGACGCAGTAAGCGTGAGGGGATCAGGGTGATAGTGAAGCAGTAAGTGTGAGGGGATCAGGGTGATAGTGATGCAGTAAGTGTGATGGGATCAGGGTGATAGTGACTTAGGAAGTGTGATGAGATCAGGGTGATAGTGATGCAATAAGTGTGATGGGATCAGGGTGATAGTGACTTCGTAAGTGTGATGAGATCAGGGTGATAGTGATGCAATAAGTGTGATGGGATCAGGGTGATAGAGACGCAACAAGTGTGAGGGGTTCAGTGAGATAGTAAAAGAGTAAGTGTGAGGGGATCAGGGTGCTAGTAACGCAGTAAGTGTGATGGGGTCAGAGTGATAGTGATGCATTAAATGTGAGGGGTCAGGTTGATAGTGATGCAGTGAGTGTGATGGGATCAATGTGATTGTGAAGCAGTAAGTGTGAGGAGGTCAGGGAGTTAGTGACACAGTAAGTGTGAGGTGATCCGGAAGATAGTGACGCAGTAAGTGTGATGGGGTCAGGGTGATATTGACGCTGTAAGTGTGAGTGGATCAGGATGATAGTGATGCAGTAAGTGTGAGGGGGTCAGTGTGATAGTGACACAGTAAGTGTGATGGGGTTCATGGTGATAGTGACGCAGTAAGTGTGAGGGGATCAGGATGATAGGGATGCAGTAAGTGTGAGGGGGTCAGGGTGATAGTGACGCACTAAGTGTGAGGGTTCAGGGTGATAGCGATGCAGTAAGTGTGAGCGGGTCAGGGTGATAGTGACGCAGTAAGTGTGAGGGGGTCAGGGTGATAGTGACGCAGTAAGTGTGAGGCAGTCAGGGTGGTAGTGTCACAGTAAGTGTGAGGGGTTCATGGTGATAGTGACGCAGTAAGTGTGAGGGTGTCAGGGAGATCGTGATGCAGTAAGTGTGTGGGGATCAGGGAGGTAGTGACACAGTAAGTGTGATGGGATCAGTGTGATGGGGTCATGGTGATAGTGACGCAGTAAGTGTAAGGGTGTCAGGGAGACAGTGACGCAGTAATTGTGATGGGGTCAGAGTGTTAGTGACGCAGTAAGTGTGCAGGTTTCAGGGAGATTGTGCCGCAATAAGTGTGAGGGGGTCAGGGATGTAGTGACGCAGTAAATGGGAGGGGATCAGAGTGATAGTGACGCAGTAAGTGTGAGGGGGTCAGGGTAATAGTGACGCAGTAGGTGTGAGAGGATCAGGGGGATAGTGATGCAGTCAGTGTGATGGCGTCAGGGTGATAGTGACGCAGTAAGCGTGAGGGGATCAGGGTGATAGTGAAGCAGTAAGTGTGAGGGGATCAGGGTGATAGTGATGCAGTAAGTGTATTGGGGGTCAGTGTGATAGTGATGCAGTAAGTGTGATGGTTTCAGGGTGATAGTTACGCAGTAAGTGTGATGGGGTCAGGGTGATATTGACGCAGTAAGTGTGAGTGGATCAGGATGATAGTGATGCAGTAAGTGTGATGGGGTCAGTGTGATAGTGATGCAGTCAGTGTGAGGGGTCAGTGTGAGAGTGATGCATTAGGTGTGAGGGGTCAGGGTGATAGTGATGCAGTCAGTGTGATGGCGTCAGGGTGATAGTGACGCAGTAAGCGTGAGGGGATCAGGGTGATAGTGAAGCAGTAAGTGTGAGGGGATCAGGGTGATAGTGATGCAGTAAGTGTGATGGGGTCAGTGTGATAGTGATACAGTAAGTGTGATGGTTTCAGGGTGATAGTGACGCAGTAAGTGTGATGGGGTCAGGGTGATATTGACGCTGTAAGTGTGAGTGGATCAGGATGATAGTGATGCAGTAAGTGTGAGGGGGTCAGTGTGATAGTGACACAGTAAGTGTGATGGGGTTCATGGTGATAGTGACGCAGTAAGTGTGATGGGGTCAGTGTGATAGTGATGCAGTCAGTGTGAGGGGTCAGTGTGAGAGTGATGCATTAGGTGTGAGGGGTCAGGGTGATAGTGACGCAGTAGGTGTGAGAGGATCAGGGGGATAGTGATGCAGTCAGTGTGATGGCGTCAGGGTGATAGTGAAGCAGTAAGCGTGATGGGGTCAGTGTGATAGTGATACAGTAAGTGTGATGGTTTCAGGGTGATAGTGACGCAGTAAGTGTGATGGGGTCAGGGTGATATTGACGCTGTAAGTGTGAGTGGATCAGGATGATAGTGATGCAGTAAGTGTGAGGGGGTCAGTGTGATAGTGACACAGTAAGTGTGATGGGGTTCATGGTGATAGTGACGCAGTAAGTGTGAGGGGATCAGGATGATAGGGATGCAGTAAGTGTGAGGGGTCAGGGTGATAGTGACGCAGTATGTGTGAGGGGATCAGGGTGATAGGGATGCAGTAAGTGTGAGGGGTCAGGGTGATAGTGACACAGTAAGTGTGATGGGGTCAGGGTGATATTGATGCAGTAAGTGTGAGTGGATCAGGATGATAGTGATGCAGTAAGTGTGAGGGGTCAGTGTGAGAGTGATGCATTAGGTGTGAGGGGTCAGGGTGATAGTGACGCAGTTAGTGTGATAGCTTCAGGGTGATAGTGACGCACTTCGTGTGATGGGGTCAGGGTGATAGTGATGCAGTAAGTGTGATGGGATCAGGGTGATAGTGACTTAGGAAGTGTGATGAGATCAGGGTGATAGTGATGCAATAAGTGTGATGGGATCAGGGTGATAGTGACTTCGTAAGTGTGATGAGATCAGGGTGATAGTGATGCAATAAGTGTGATGGGATCAGGGTGATAGAGACGCAACAAGTGTGAGGGGTTCAGTGAGATAGTAAAAGAGTAAGTGTGAGGGGATCAGGGTGCTAGTAACGCAGTAAGTGTGATGGGGTCAGAGTGATAGTGATGCATTAAATGTGAGGGGTCAGGTTGATAGTGATGCAGTGAGTGTGATGGGATCAATGTGATTGTGAAGCAGTAAGTGTGAGGAGGTCAGGGAGTTAGTGACACAGTAAGTGTGAGGTGATCCGGAAGATAGTGATGCAGTCAGTGTGAGGGGGTCAGGGTGATAGTGACGCAATAAGTGTGAGGGGGTCAGGGTGATAGTGACGCACTAAGTGTGATGGTGTCAGGGTGATAGTGAAAGAGTAAGTGTGAGGGGATCAGGGTGATAGTGACGCAGTAAGTGTGAGGGGGTCAGGGTGATAGTGACGCACTAAGTGTGAGGGTTCAGGGTGATAGCGATGCAGTAAGTGTGAGCGGGTCAGGGTGATAGTGACGCAGTAAGTGTGAGGGGGTCAGGGTGATAGTGACGCAGTAAGTGTGAGGCAGTCAGGGTGGTAGTGTCACAGTAAGTGTGAGGGGTTCATGGTGATAGTGACGCAGTAAGTGTGAGGGTGTCAGGGAGATCGTGATGCAGTAAGTGTGTGGGGATCAGGGAGGTAGTGACACAGTAAGTGTGATGGGATCAGTGTGATGGGGTCATGGTGATAGTGACGCAGTAAGTGTAAGGGTGTCAGGGAGACAGTGACGCAGTAATTGTGATGGGGTCAGAGTGTTAGTGACGCAGTAAGTGTGCAGGTTTCAGGGAGATTGTGCCGCAATAAGTGTGAGGGGGTCAGGGATGTAGTGACGCAGTAAATGGGAGGGGATCAGAGTGATAGTGACGCAGTAAGTGTGAGGGGGTCAGGGTAATAGTGACGCAGTAGGTGTGAGAGGATCAGGGGGATAGTGATGCAGTCAGTGTGATGGCGTCAGGGTGATAGTGACGCAGTAAGCGTGAGGGGATCAGGGTGATAGTGAAGCAGTAAGTGTGAGGGGATCAGGGTGATAGTGATGCAGTAAGTGTATTGGGGTCAGTGTGATAGTGATGCAGTAAGTGTGATGGTTTCAGGGTGATAGTTACGCAGTAAGTGTGATGGGGTCAGGGTGATATTGACGCAGTAAGTGTGAGTGGATCAGGATGATAGTGATGCAGTAAGTGTGATGGGGTCAGTGTGATAGTGATGCAGTCAGTGTGAGGGGTCAGTGTGAGAGTGATGCATTAGGTGTGAGGGGTCAGGGTGATAGTGACGCAGTAGGTGTGAGAGGATCAGGGGGATAGTGATGCAGTCAGTGTGATGGCGTCAGGGTGATAGTGACGCAGTAAGCGTGAGGGGATCAGGGTGATAGTGATGCAGTAAGTGTGATGGGATCAGGGTGATAGTGACTTAGGAAGTGTGATGAGATCAGGGTGATAGTGATGCAATAAGTGTGATGGGATCAGGGTGATAGTGACTTAGGAAGTGTGATGAGATCAGGGTGATAGTGATGCAATAAGTGTGATGGGATCAGGGTGATAGAGACGCAACAAGTGTGAGGGGTTCAGTGAGATAGTAAAAGAGTAAGTGTGAGGGGATCAGGGTGCTAGTAACGCAGTAAGTGTGATGGGGTCAGAGTGATAGTGATGCATTAAATGTGAGGGGTCAGGTTGATAGTGATGCAGTGAGTGTGATGGGATCAATGTGATTGTGAAGCAGTAAGTGTGAGGAGGTCAGGGAGTTAGTGACACAGTAAGTGTGAGGTGATCCGGAAGATAGTGATGCAGTCAGTGTGAGGGGGTCAGGGTGATAGTGACGCAATAAGTGTGAGGGGGTCAGGGTGATAGTGACGCAATAAGTGTGATGGTGTCAGGGTGATAGTGAAAGAGTAAGTGTGAGGGGATCAGGGTGATAGTGACGCAGTAAGTGTGAGGGGGTCAGGGTGATAGTGACGCACTAAGTGTGAGCGGGTCAGGGTGATAGTGACGCAGTAAGTGTGAGCGGGTCAGGGTGATAGTGACGCAGTAAGTGTGAGGGGGTCAGGGTGATAGTGACGCAGTAAGTGTGAGGCAGTCAGGGTGGTAGTGTCACAGTAAGTGTGAGGGGTTCATGGTGATAGTGACGCAGTAAGTGTGAGGGTGTCAGGGAGATCGTGATGCAGTAAGTGTGTGGGGATCAGGGAGGTAGTGACACAGTAAGTGTGATGGGATCAGTGTGATGGGGTCATGGTGATAGTGACGCAGTAAGTGTAAGGGTGTCAGGGAGACAGTGACGCAGTAATTGTGATGGGGTCAGAGTGTTAGTGACGCAGTAAGTGTGCAGGTTTCAGGGAGATTGTGCCGCAATAAGTGTGAGGGGGTCAGGGATGTAGTGACGCAGTAAATGGGAGGGGATCAGAGTGATAGTGACGCAGTAAGTGTGAGGGGGTCAGGGTAATAGTGACGCAGTAGGTGTGAGAGGATCAGGGGGATAGTGATGCAGTCAGTGTGATGGCGTCAGGGTGATAGTGACGCAGTAAGCGTGAGGGGATCAGGGTGATAGTGAAGCAGTAAGTGTGAGGGGATCAGGGTGATAGTGATGCAGTAAGTGTATTGGGGTCAGTGTGATAGTGATGCAGTAAGTGTGATGGTTTCAGGGTGATAGTTACGCAGTAAGTGTGATGGGGTCAGGGTGATATTGACGCAGTAAGTGTGAGTGGATCAGGATGATAGTGATGCAGTAAGTGTGATGGGGTCAGTGTGATAGTGATGCAGTCAGTGTGAGGGGTCAGTGTGAGAGTGATGCATTAGGTGTGAGGGGTCAGGGTGATAGTGACGCAGTAGGTGTGAGAGGATCAGGGGGATAGTGATGCAGTCAGTGTGATGGCGTCAGGGTGATAGTGACGCAGTAAGCGTGAGGGGATCAGGGTGATAGTGAAGCAGTAAGTGTGAGGGGATCAGGGTGATAGTGATGCAGTAAGTGTGATGGGGTCAGTGTGATAGTGATACAGTAAGTGTGATGGTTTCAGGGTGATAGTGACGCAGTAAGTGTGATGGTGTCAGGGTGATATTGACGCTGTAAGTGTGAGTGGATCAGGATGATAGTGATGCAGTAAGTGTGAGGGGGTCAGTGTGATAGTGACACAGTAAGTGTGATGGGGTTCATGGTGATAGTGACGCAGTAAGTGTGAGGGGATCAGGATGATAGGGATGCAGTAAGTGTGAGGGGTCAGGGTGATAGTGACGCAGTATGTGTGAGGGGATCAGGGTGATAGGGATGCAGTAAGTGTGAGGGGTCAGGGTGATAGTGACACAGTAAGTGTGATGGGGTCAGGGTGATATTGATGCAGTAAGTGTGAGTGGATCAGGATGATAGTGATGCAGTAAGTGTGAGGGGTCAGTGTGAGAGTGATGCATTAGGTGTGAGGGGTCAGGGTGATAGTGACGCAGTTAGTGTGATAGTTTCAGGGTGATAGTGACGCACTTCGTGTGATGGGGTCAGGGTGATAGTGATGCAGTAAGTGTGATGGGATCAGGGTGATAGTGACTTAGGAAGTGTGATGAGATCAGGGTGATAGTGATGCAATAAGTGTGATGGGATCAGGGTGATAGTGACTTCGTAAGTGTGATGAGATCAGGGTGATAGTGATGCAATAAGTGTGATGGGATCAGGGTGATAGAGACGCAACAAGTGTGAGGGGTTCAGTGAGATAGTAAAAGAGTAAGTGTGAGGGGATCAGGGTGCTAGTAACGCAGTAAGTGTGATGGGGTCAGAGTGATAGTGATGCATTAAATGTGAGGGGTCAGGTTGATAGTGATGCAGTGAGTGTGATGGGATCAATGTGATTGTGAAGCAGTAAGTGTGAGGAGGTCAGGGAGTTAGTGACACAGTAAGTGTGAGGTGATCCGGAAGATAGTGATGCAGTCAGTGTGAGGGGGTCAGGGTGATAGTGACGCAATAAGTGTGAGGGGGTCAGGGTGATAGTGACGCACTAAGTGTGAGGGTTCAGGGTGATAGCGATGCAGTAAGTGTGAGCGGGTCAGGGTGATAGTGACGCAGTAAGTGTGAGTAAGATAGTGAAAGAGTAAGTGTGAGGGGATCAGGGTGATAGTGACGCAGTAAGTGTGAGGGGGTCAGGGTGATAGTGACGCACTAAGTTTGAGGGGGTCAGGGAGATAGTGAAAAAGTAAGTGTGAGTGGATCAGGATGATAGTGATGCAGAAAGTGTGAAGGGGTTAGGGTGATAGTGACGCAATAAGTGTGATGGGATCAGGGTGATAGTGACTTCGTATGTGTGATGAGATCAGGGTGATAGTGATGCAATAAGTGTGATGGGATCAGGGTGATGGAGACGCAACAAGTGTGAGGGGTTCAGTGAGATAGTAAAAGAGTAAGTGTGACGGGGTCAGGGTGATAGTGACGCACTAAGTGTGATGGTGTCAGGGTGATAGTGAAAGAGTAAGTGTGAGGGGATCAGGGTGATAGTGACGCAGTAAGTGTGAGCGGGTCAGGGTGATAGTGACGCACTAAGTTTGAGGGGGTCAGGGAGATAGTGAAAAAGTAAGTGTGAGTGGATCAGGATGATAGTGATGCAGAAAGTGTGAGGGGGTCAGGGTGATAGTGACACAATAAGTCTGATGGGGTCAGGGGATCGTAACACTGTAAGTGTGATGGGATCAGGGTGATAGTGGCGCAGTAAGTGTGATGGGGTCAGGGAGATAGGAACACAGTAAGTCCGGGACGTCTCCCATCGTGGTATAAGGTTCTAAAAGCAGAGGGCGAACAGCCTGAAATCGTGTTTCATATTGGCACTAATGATATAGCCAGGAAAAGGATCGAGGATATAAAAAGTGATTTCAGGGAGTTAGGATGGAAGCTGCAAAGCAGGACGAACAGAGTAGTGTTCTCTAGTTTACTACCGGTGCCACGAGATAGCGAGGTGAGGAACAGGGAGAGGGCGCAGTTTAATACGTGGCTGTGCAGCTGGTGTAGGAGGGAGGGCTTCAGATATGTAGATAATTGGGATGCCTTCTGGGGAAGGAGAGACCTGTACAAGAAGGACGCATTGCATCTGAACTGGAAGGGGACCAATGCCCTGGGTGGAAGGTTTGCTCGAGTAGTTCAAGAGGGTTTAAACTAGTATGGCAGGGGGGTGGGAACCTGAGCTATATACCGGAGGTGAGAGTTGATGCAGATGAGACAATAGCAAGAGATGGACCAGCTAGTGGGAAGGACTTTCCTGGGAAGGAACCAAGGGATCTGTTAAAGTGTGTTTGCTTTAACGCAAGGAGTATCAGAAATAAAAGTGATGAACTTAGAGCATGGATCAGTACCTGGTGCTATGATGTTGTGGCCATAACAGAGACATGGGTTTCTCAGGGGCAGGAATGGTTGCTGGATGTTCCAGGGTTTAGAGCATTTAAAAAGAATAGGGAGGGGGGAAAAAGAGGAGTGGGTGTAGCACTACTAATCAGAGAGGGTATCACAGCTACAGAAGCTCCCATTGTCGAGGAAGACCTGCCTACCGAGTCAGTATGGGGGGAAATTAGGGAACAGCAAGGGAGCAGTCACCTCGTTAGGGGATTACTACAGCCCCCCCAATAGCAGCAGGGAGATGGAAGAAAGCATAGGTCGGCAGATTTTGGAAAAGTGTGGATGTCGTAGGGTTGTTGTAATGGGTGACTTTAACTTTCCCAATATTGATTGGAACCTCCTTCGAGCAGAAGATTTGAATGGAGCTGTTTTTGTAAGGTGTGTTCAGGAGGGTTTCCTAACTCAGTACGTTGACAGGCCGACGAGGGGAGAGGCCATTCTAGACTTGGTGCTCGGAAACGAGCCAGGGCAGGTATCAGATCTTGTGGTGGGAGAACATTTTGTTGATAGTGACCACAACTGCCTCACATTCCACATAGCTATGGAGAAGGAGAGGATTAGGCAAAATGGGAGGATATTTAATTGGGGAAGAGGAAACTATGATGCGATTAGACATGAGTTAGGAAGCATGGATTGGGAGCAATTGTTCCACGGTAAAGGGACTATAGACATGTGGAGACTGTTTAAGGAACAATTGTTACAAGTCCCTCTGAGACAGGCAAGAAGGGGTAAGACAAAGGAACCTTGGATGACGAGAGGGGTGGAGCTTCTTGTCAAAAGGAAGAAGGTAGCTTACATAAAGTGGAGGAAGCTAGGGTCAAGCTCAGCTCTAGAGGATTACAGGCAGGCGAGGAAGGAGCTCAAAAATGGTCTGAGGAGAGCCAGGAGGGGGCACGGATTAGAGAGAACACAAAGGCATTTTACACTTTTGTGAGGAATAAGAGAATGGTCAAAGAAAGAGTAGGGCCGATCAGGAATAGCATAGGGAATTTGTGTGTGGAGTCTGAGGACGCAGGGGAAGCCCTAAATAAGTTTTTTGCTTCTGTCTTTACGAAAGAAACAAACTTTGTAGTGAATGAAACCTTTGAAGAGCAGGTGTGCATGCTGGAATGGACAGAGATAGAGGAAGCTGATGTGCTGAAAATTTTGTCAAACATTAAGATTGACAAGTCGCCAGGCCCGGACCAGATTTGTCCTCGGCTGCTTTGGGAAACGAGAAATGCAATTGCTTCGCCACTTGCGAAGATCTTTGCATCCTCGCTCTCCACTGGAGTCGTACCTGAGGACTGGAGAGAGGCAAATGTAATTCCTCTCTTCAAGAAAGGAAATAGGGAAATCCCCGGCAATTACAGACCAGTAAGTCTCACGTCTGTCATCTACAAGGTGTTAGAAAGGATTCTGAGGGAGAGGATTTATGACCATCTGGAAGAGCATGGCTTGATTAAATGCAGTCAACACGGCTTTGTGAGGGGCAGGTCATGCCTCACAAATCTCATCGAGTTCTTTGAGGATGTGACTAGAAAAGTTGGTGAGGGTCCAGCTGTGGATGTGGTGTATATGGACTTCAGCAAGGCATTTGATAAGGTTCCCCATGGTAGCCTCATTCAGAAGGTCAGGAGGAATGGGATACAGGGGAGCTTTGCTGTCTGGATACAGAATTGGCTGGCCAACAGAAGACAGCGAGTGGTAGTAGAAGGAAAATATTCTGCCTGGAAGTCAGTGGTGAGTGGTGTTCCACAGGGCTCTGTCCTTGGGCCTCTACTGTTTGTAATTTTTATTAATGACTTGGATGAGAGGATTGAAGGATGGGTCAGCAAGTTTGCCGATGACACAAAGGTTGGTGGTGTCGTTGACAGTATAAAGGGCTGTTGTAGGCTGCAGCGGGACATTGACAGGGTGCAGAGATGGGCTGAGAGGTGGCAGATGGAGTTCAACCTGGATAAATGTGAGGTGATGCATTTTGGAAGGTCGAATTTGAAAGCTGAGTACAGGATTAAAGATAGGATTCTTGGCAGTATGGAGGAGCAGAGGGATCTTGGTGTGCAGGCACATAGATCCCTTAAAATGGCCACCCAAGTGGACAGGGTTGTTAAGAAAGCATATGGTGTTTTGGCTTTCATTAACAGGGGGATTGAGTTTAAGAGTCATGAGATCTTGTTGCAGCTCTATAAAACTTTGGTTAGACCGCACTTGGAATACTGTGTCCAGTTCTGGTCACCCTATTATAGGAAAGATGTGGATGCTTCGGAGAGGGTTCAGAGGAGGTTTACCAAGATGCTGCCTGGACTGGAGGGTTTATCTTATGAAGAGAGGTTGACTGAGCTTGGACTTTTTTCATTGGAGAAAAGGAGGAGGAGAGGGGACCTAATTGAGGTATACAAGATAATGAGAGGCATAGATAAAGTCGATAGCCAGAGATTATTTCCCAGGGCAGAAATGACTAACACGAGGGGTCATAGTTTTAAGCTGGTTGGAGGAAAGTATAGAGGGGATGTCAGAGGCGGGTTCTTTACACAGAGAGTTGTGAGAGTATGGAATGCATTGCCAGCAGCAGTTGTGGAAGTAAGGTCATTGGGGACATTTAAGAGACTACTGGACATGCAAATGGCCACAGAAATTTGAGGGTGCATACATGAGGATCAGTGGTCAGCACATCGTGGGCTGAAGGGCCTGTTCTGTGCTGTACTGTTCTATGTTCTATGTTCTAATAAAGGAAAGCATACCAAATGTCTTCTTCACTATCCTATCTACCTGTGACGCCACTTTCAAGGAGCTATGAACCCTGCACTCCAAGGTCTTATTGTTCAGCAGCACTCCCTAGGAACTTATCATTAAGTGTATAAGTCCTGATAAGATTTGCTTTCCCAAAATCCAGCCCCTCTGTTTCAGCCCCTCTGTTTCTCGCTCATTGTTTCTCGCCCTCTGTTTCAGCCACTCTGTTTCCAACCAGTTTTACAGGGACAGTCCGCTCTGTTCACTGACCCTTCACCCCTCAGTGAATCCAGTGCCAGGAATGACTGCTATTACTCAGACTGACAGAATGTTATCAGATGCACACACTGTCCTTCCACATCATCAATATCGCCCAGCTCCCACCCTGTCTCAGCTCATCTGCCCCTCTGCCATCTTCAATATTGTAATCGGGGCAGCATTAAGCGCCCTGCTTTGAGCTGAGCTGTCTTACCTTCTGTACTCTCTCTCTAAATGGCTCCAATTCCCCCCGATCCCTCTCCGGTTTAAGATGCTCCTTGACATCTGCCCCAATGAATGAGGTAGACCGTCACCTGACCCAATATCCCCTTCCGTGGGTCAACGTCTCTGGGATTACAAACACAGTCCTGCAGATCCTGGAGAGCTGAACCCCAACATGGAGATTGTTGGAGAAACTCAGCAGGACCGTTTCGCCAGCTATTTCTGTTTTTATTTCAGCCCCAATTCAATTGGTGATGATGTCGGTGTTGTTAAGTGTGTTTGAGAATAGCGATCGCCCAGCTGGCAGGGGGATGGGGGTATAGTGGGCAGCATGGCTGCCTTCCAAGCAGTTGGTATGGGTTCGGCTCTCAGCCATCGCACGGTGACACCTTTGAAGCGATGTCCAATGGAAAACCCCGAGATGAAGTCAATGAGATCCATCTATCAGAAGTTTTCCAAACGTTTGAGGATGGGATACCAGCTGCTGTTACACTTCCAGAGCTGGAAAAACTCTGAGAGATTCTCTAAATGGTTATTTCAACAGTGAGTGATTAATCCAGGAGAGTCAGCATGGGTTTCTCAGGGAAGGTTGTACCTTGCTCAATTTGGGAGAATTTCTTTGAAGGAAAAAATGTTTGATCGATGGAGAGAGTGTTTGTGATGGGGATAAAATGGATGATAGGAATCGTGCTGCATTTGCGTGTCTGGATAAACTCAGTGAGGAGAGTGTTAGACCCTCCGATCTAAGCTGGTTCAAGCATCCTTCAGGCACAACGTGGATTGGGCTTCACTGAGACAAACCCGAAACACCGTGTGGCTGCTTTCCGTGCTGTCATCTGTCTCCAAGTCCCTGGCTCTATCTGACAATGTGTTCAACAAGGGAAACTGACAGGTTACATTGATCATGGTGAAAGGTAAGGACGGACTGGTGATGCCTGGCAAAGGAACCAATTGTCAATGAGGAAATAGGATTTGTGCCACAATCTGTCCAACACTGACATTTGCATTCTCCTTTTTTAGCATCGTCTGGTTAACTCAGGGAAATAAAATGGGGGTTGAAACTTTATTGCTGGAACAGCACAGCAGGTCAGGCAGCATCCAGGGAACAGGAGATTCGACGTTTCGGGCACAGGCCCTTCTGAAGAAGGGCCTGTGCCCGAAACGTCGAATCTCCTGTTCCCTGGATGCTGCCTGACCTGCTGTGCTGTTCCAGCAATAAAGTTTCAACTTTGATCTCCAGCATCTGCAGACCTCACTTTCTCCTCGAAATAAAATGGGGAATTACCGGGAATTAGAGCGAATTTAATGAAAGGTAGGTGGTGAAATTAGCCAGGTTGTCAGTGCAGAGAGCCCTCACAAATACAATGTGTGTATTAGTTTGTTCAGTACTATAACAGCTGGAGCATTCTATGATTCTGAATTATGATGGATTGTTCCAAATCTCCACCTCCCCTTCAACTGCTGTAACGGGCTGTAATTTCTCTGTTCCTGCAGACACAGCTGGAACTGAAGGAACCTGGGCAATTTCAAAAGGCCACACCATGACAATGTCTCCACCAGGGTGAGGTGTTTCTGGCCAGATTGATAACAATGTTAGCTGCCAATTACACAGAGGTAGGGTTCTGTTGAGCAGATTTGGCACAAAGTCAGGGTGAGGTCATGGTGTTCCCAGTGTCTCGCTGATGTGAACAGATCAAATAGCACATTGTGGTGCACTAAGTGTGGCAGTTTGAGAGGAACCACTCCAGCAGAATGACACATTCCCCGGTGACAGTGTCTCGACCTTGAAAGCCCACAATTATGTGTGAACCCGAGCCAGTGCAAAGGATGTCCCTTACATTCCAATTGACCTGCCAGTCTGAAACAAGTTAATTTCTGTCACTGTTGTACAGGGCACAAGTGTGTCTCCATACTGTCCCATTCCCAATGTGGTTCAATGCTATCCGCTTCTCCCTGGGCCGGGGCAGATTCTCTTTGGTTTCTCGGCTTCTGGTTTGGGACATGGAGGTTCCATCTGTGGTCCCAATATGACCTGACCTGCCAAACATTTCTGAGCCAATACTGATGTCAGCAACTGCTTATGAATTGGGGCCCTACAGTACTTGGGGTTATGCTGCACTTATTGTGTCACATATAGACCTGAGCACCGAACTTTCCAAGGGATGTGTGAACGCTGCACATCTTTAAAAGAATTGTCCCAGGAATGTGGATATTAACTATGTTGATAGCTTGGAGAAGCTGGGCATTTCTGTTTCATTTGGAAGTGATTTTATTTAATAGGTGTCCTCAAAATTGTGGGTCATCTGGCCCAATAAAATGGAGGAGAAAGTGAGGTCTGCAGATGCTGGAGATCAGAGCTGAACATGTGTTGCTGGAAAAGCGCAGCAGGTCAGGCAACATCCAAGGAACAGGAGAATCGACGTTTCGGGCATAAGCCCTTCTGCAGGAATAAAATGGAGTTAAGCTAACCCTCTCCCAGAGAGGAGGAAGGCAAACGGACACTCAGGTTATTGTCAAAAGGACAAATGGCAGAATGAGATAATTCCAAAAACAAAAACAAAGAATACTTTGAGAGGAGCTAAAATGATCCGTCTGAGCCTGGTTTGGAACGAGATTATACCAGAACGGTATTACATCAGCAACTGGGAAAAGCAAATCCATGCCACGGCAGGAGGGTGACAATGAGGGGACCTGAATTTCTCCAACACAGAGAAGGGACGGACATGGTACAATGACAGGTCAACTACGTTCCTACAGGTAATCTAGGATATGGGAATTATCTGAGACATGGGTAATGACAGCCCATGGTAGAGCTACGGTTGAGGGCTCGCTAATGTCAGGGATTCATACAATAACTGGTCATGACTGACATCACGGAGACAATGTGAGGTACATTCCCTCAACACCAAGCTGCTGGACAAAAATCCAACACAAATTAGAAAGCAAATTTCGCTGTTAGTGGGGCATTAAGGAAGAAGAAAACAGGGTTGATGCAGCAAACAAAATCACATCCATCCACTAGAAAGCAATGTAATCTCTTTATGTGAAGGCAGCATTATTACAACAGCAGGCTGCCTCTCTGTTCATAAAGTGGCGAGGATTACGAGTTTCTCTAATTCACACAGTTTCCAATGATGATTCTTCCCTCGATGAGGTCATCCCTTCCCTGTCACAATCCAATTTCAGTGATAAACATCTTCTACCAACTGGGAATGATGAAGTTGTCATCATCAGAGCTGCAACACCAGTCTCCCAGGGGAGATCACACAGAATATAATGGAAACACGCAGAGAATGTAACACCGCAGAGTTTAATGTTTGCACTTTTATGTGCAAGATTAAAGGATTGCCACTCTACACTGAAAATGTATCTGCCAATTCAATTAGCCAGGAAAGTTTTCTATATGATTCTTGCCATCATTGGTGTTCCTGGTAAGTGTTTATAATTATTTACAATTTGTGGATGATATCTCTCCTGGTTTTCCTTGTTAATTAAGAGATTTGTATTCTGATGTAATATTCAATGTTATACACACTCCCGAGTTGAAATATCAGACAGTTAAATTAGGTATTAAAAAAATTCTGTTGTTTCATTGCTTTACTTCATGATTACCCTTAGTCAAATGTTATGAACTCCTGAATTGCATCTTAGACTGGAGGCTACCTTCAGGGAAGGAGTTATTGGAAATGGCAGCAAGTATAGAACTGCAATGGATCTTGGTCAGTCAGTGCAGTGGATCTCATAAACCCAGTGTTCTCACATTCCTGCGTGTATCTGTGTTGTGCAGTTGTATTGATAGCAGCACATTTCCTCCTTCCTACTTTAGGGAGCACTACAGTAAAAGGGTTTTGAGCTGGTTAATCTCCTTTACACCGTGTGGGTTTCAGATTCTGTTAGCTCTGACTGTTGGATGTTCAGAATCCGCTGTCGGCTTGGGTAACTGTTGAGGAGCACGGATTGACCTTTCCAATTATGGGAGTGATGAAGATTTGAGGAATAATTTTCTTCTTATAGAGTCATGCAACACAGAAACGGCCCCTTTGTCAACTCCTCAATACCGATCAGATATCGCAAATTAACCTAGTCCCATTTACCAGCATTTTGCCCATATCCTTCTAAATCCTTCCTGTTCATATACCCATGCCTTTTAAATGTTTTAATTTTACCCACCATCACCACTGCCTCTCACAGCTCATTCCATCCATGTCTCGGTTCAAAGCTGTAACCTGCAGTGGGGCCTGCTGTTTGTGGATGGAGGGTGTCCCTATGGGGACAGACAAGTGTAACGGTCAGGTGTACATTCTCGGGTTCCAAAATATAGGATCGAAATAGAATTAAAAATAAATACCCAGTTCCCTCGGACTTGTTAAACATTGGATTTGTCATTACATTCCTCATTCCGCTTCCCCTGTCCCACATGCAAGTAGTTGTTTTTTTCCTGAATGAGTACAGAGCTACACACTGAGGATGACTTTCCTTTCTGACCGTAGCTATCCACTCAACTGTAAAATATACAATAAACCTGAGAATTCCTTAAACCCACAGTGGGCATGACCCATTCTCACTGAGAGAGCAAATCATTTTCTGTCAAATGACTCTTGACGATTTCCCATGGCTTCCCCCCGAATGTTCAGGTTGGATAATATTTATTAGATTCCAGTTCTCTGCCATTCTGAATGGTATAGCTCCCCCACCCCATAATCCGTCTCTTATCCTGGGTGTTCCTGCTTATCCTCTGAGTCTGGAACAATTGGCAGCTGTTGGAACCGCTTATCCCTCTGTTGCTGTCTGCTGGATAAACTGGAGGGTTTTTAAATCTCTCTTTCCTACAACACAGTTCATAGCTTCACCTGGCTAATCCCAGACTGTTCCTTTACCTTCCCCCACTTTGATAGTTATCCTGGATTTATTTTTCGGTAATGAAGCTGGGCTGACCTCTCAGTGAGGAAGCATTTTGCAGGCAGTAATCATAACTCAAGATTAACATGGAAAAAGTCAAGGATGAGGGGGAAATCAAAGTTCTAAACTGTGGGAATAAGATCGGGTGTGATTAGACCGAGAGCAGAAACTTTTAAGTAAATCCATGTCAGAGCAGTGGGATGTATTGAAGGCGGAAACAAGGAAAATTACAGGGTCACAATGTTCACTGAAAGATATAAGGTGGTACTCAGAAATGCTGTGAACTCTGCATATCAGGGGATTTCCAGGATAAGTTCAGCAAAAATTGTTGGAAATTGGAATTCAATCCATGAATGTGAGCTGATGCACTTGGCGGGACACAAAACACAAGGGATACATTATGAATATAGAAACCTGGGAAACACTGAATCAGGGGGATCTTGGTGCACATGAAGATCTTAAGGTAGTAGGACAGGTCGATGAAATGGTTGAGAAGGTATTGGGATTTTTTGGCTTTTAAATGCGAGACATAGAGTTTAGGAGCAGGGACAATATGTTGGCACTGTATCAAATATTGGCCAGGCTACAGCTAGAATGTTGGAGTACTTTGATTGTCTGAAAGAAGGTGGAGACTTTCCAGGAAGACTCCAAGATAGTAAAGTTTTGGGTATGAAGGGAGATTGGATGGACTGGGATTGTTTTCCTTGGAGCAGGGGAGATTGATAGGGGCATCGTTTAAAAGTATATTGTTATAAGGGGCATAGACAGCACAAAAGGATATAAGTTTTCCCCTTTGTGGTCTGGTTTGAGTTTTCCACCGGAAGTGTTGTGACAATGTGGAACTTACTTCCTATCAGGGTAGTAGAAGCAGATCCCCGATAGCATAGAACTCTTTAAATGTCAGGGTTATGGACCTAATGCTGGAAAACTGGATGAGAATTGTGAGGCAATTGTTTCATGGATTCTATCGGGCAAAGTGCATTTTTATTTTCTGTGCATTAAGTCTCTATGTCTCCAAACCATCTCCAACTCCCAGCTGGACCATTGTCTTTTCAACCAATACTTCCCCCAGAGCCATTGACTCCAGCAATGATCCTGATTGCAATTATCCCAAACTCTGTTACTTTTCGGGGTATCCTTTTGCTTTTGCAGCATCTCTGTCATTTCAGCAACTTTCCCGGTGATGCTGCATTCCATGCCAGTCCCTTTGAAATTGTAGCAACATCCCCCCCCCCCCCCCCCCCCCCAACATTAAGCAAGCCATCCTCAGGCATTTCACACTGTTCAGCTATAGACACTATGCAATGTGTCTTGCCTCACAAGGTATTCCACTGGCTCTGCTGATAGACAGGGTTACTCTTCCATCATCTCTGTTGTTTACCATTTTTTCTGAACCATGAGTTGATTTGATATAATTTATTGTTATATTGTCCTTTGTAAATATTGTTATATTTACCTTTGTATTGTGGGGGGGAAAAACTTATTTTGCTTGCAGTGCCGCGAATATTCCATGGAAAGACACAAAGGCCACCGGGTGATTGAACAGAGTGAGGGATACAGAGGGACAGCTACAAGGAAGGTGCACAAGAAGCAAGATCAACATTAGGCTGAAACTTTGAGAGGTCCATTCAGAATTCAAATAACTATGGGGACGAAGCTATTCTTGAACATAGTGCTCTGTGTGTTTATGGTTTTGTATCTCCGAACTGACAGAAGAGGTTGAAGGAGAGTTTAACCGGGGTGGGAGGGTCTTTAATGGTGTTGGCTGGCTTTCTGTGGCAACAAGAAATGTACATTCAGTCAATGGATGGAAGGTTGGCTTGTGTATGATCTGGCCTGTGTTTCTAACTCTCTGTAGTTTCTTTCAATTTAGATACCTGTCCACAAGAAATCTTCTGGAACACTGCATTTCCAGTGTATGCCTGGACAGTTTATTTTACTAAAGGTGCTCTGTGGATTCCGCCCGAGCTTCTGAACAACACCCAGTTTAACTCGACATTTTGCCTTTGTAAACTTCCAGTACATTTTGAACTGAATGATGAACAGCATGTTATTAATTTTCGAAAGCTTGCCGGTTTCCACATTGAAAGTAAAGAATCCAGTGTCAATTCACTACAGTCACCTTCTTGGATGTTATGTGTTGATAACTGAGGAGAATTAGTGCAGCTTTGCCGGGGCTGGCAATGGTATCTTGTTACTGTTACCTCTATCTCCATGCACCCACAATGTTGGTTCAACCAACAGGATCAGCCTGTCATTCCCCATCATATTTACAGATGGTTGGGGTTTGCACTTAACCAGATTTACCACAATCCCAACTCCCTCATCTTTCATTGTGCTTGCACATGAAGCATTTACCTTCACCTGGAAATCACATTTTAACAGCATGGATTATCACTGCCTCGGATCATCATCCCTTTGTTGTTGAACCACATCTACCCTCAAACCGATCAGAAAAAAACATTTTCCCCCTTCCCCAATACACCTTTTCACTTTCATGACAATTGATTTAAAGCTGCCCTGTTTTGATATTTCAGCACTCTGATGATTTGTTTTCCTCCCCGTAAATTAATGCAAGGACTCACTGAAAAGAGTTACTTTTGTTTGTGATGACTGTTTGATCTTTATTGCTGTTGTAGCAACAATGCAGATTGCTTGTAAACTTATACAGAAAAGAGTGCTCATTAATATTAAGTCATTTTTCCTTTTTCCTTCTGACAGTGAATTGTGTGGCTATCATGATCCTATCCCAGGGAAAGTGTGGCCTTGCTGCCAGCACAACACGCTATCTGGTGGCAATGGCAGCAGCAGATCTACTGGTCATTGTCAGTGAGGTCATACTGAGGCAAATAAATTTTTATTATTACCCAGTATGTTTCCTGGACATCACTCCTGTGTGCAGTGTTATCCATGTCCTGATCCGTGCATCCATAGATTGTTCTGTCTGGTTCACCATCGCATTTACCTTTGATCGGTTCGTCAGCTTTTGTTGCCACAAACTGAAAACTAAATATTGCACTGGGAAAAACGCATCTGTAATTCTCTCAATAACCGGGATTCTGCTTTGTTTAAAAAATGTTCCTCGGTATTTTAGATTTGAGCCCAGAAAGATAATCGGGAACATACCATTTTACTGCAGGAATAAGGGAAGCTACTTCACTGACTCTCGCTGGATTGGATTCCGCTCATTTGCTGTGGCTCTAACCCCATTGGGGCCATTCTTTTTCATTGTCTTCCTCAATGTTCTGACAATCGCACGCATTTTATTTAAATCAAGTCAAGTCCGTAAGGGACCGAGGGGTCAGAGTAAGGAAGGGAAGCAGGTTGACCCCGAAATGAAGAGTAGAATTAAGGCAGTGATTTTACTCTTCACCATATCCGGAAACTTCATCCTTCTCTGGCTGCTATATGTTTTATATATTCTCGATGTCCCAGATCATTTAAATGATTATGACTATGAAATCTTTGAACAAGTTGGATACATGCTGCGCAATGTAAGCTGCTGCACAAACACCCTATTTATATGGCAGCTCTGCCCAAGTTCAGAGCTCAGTTCAATAGAGCGGTGAAATATCCAGTTTCCAGAGTTATTGAACTAATCACTGCATAAATCTGACAAAAGCTCAAAGTCCCGTGGGTGATGGGCAAGAAATGACCATGGAGGACCAAAGGGAACCCTTCTACAGATGCAAATCCGTCAGAGGGATCAGACAAGATGGAATATTTAGCAGACATCAAGAGACTCGAAAGAAGATGAAGGTAAGGACACAGGTTTCCCATTCAGAGAGCAGAGGTAATATTTCTGTCCTGGAAGAGGGTCACTGGACCTGAAACATGAACTCTGATTTCTCTCCCACAGATACTGCCAAACCTGCAGAGTCTTTGCAACAATTCCTGTTCTGTTTTGTTTCACATTTTGGGGACCAGTGTGAATGAGCTGGAGACACTGCACAGGCCAAAGGTCAGTGGAGCAAGGGGAAAGAGCCACGATTTGTCCAAGATAACCAGGTGGGAAGTAGCAGGAGCAGGGTCTCTGCTTCCTCCCGTATCAGAGGAAGTGATCCAGGATGTCGACTCCAACTCTGATGCTTCGGTTTTCAGCTCTTTCCATCTGAGAAAACAAACAACGTTTCTGCTTTCAAAATGAACATCCATGTAGGTGCTGGACTGTTCCTTATGCTTCAATAAACCATCCCAATTATTCATGTCATTCTGATTCTCCCACCAGTAGCTGGTCCTGGGGGTATTCTGTTCTCCAGCTGCCTAGTGAGAGTGCTCGGGTGATTGGGAGGTGGGGGTGATGGGGGGTGGAGTGGGGATAATCTGGACAGATCATACCCATAAACATGATGATTGCGAACATTAAGTATCTCAGTCCAAGGAGCCTGTCTAAAGGATTGGGAGAAAAGCTGGAGACAGTTCCAGGAGCTGAGTCTATATTCAGCACAGGAGTCAATGTCATCACTTGACAGCAGATCACATACTCCACACCTTCCCGGGAATTGTCTCAGAGAGTTCCCAATCTCAGTTTTAAATCCGAGCTTTTGGACTTCGAACCAGGTCTCAGCATCATGTGTGTTTGTTTGTGTTTAATTACTGCATCAATCCACATGCTGTTTAAATCTTCCTACACCCTGTTCTTACACCATTACTGGAAATTTCAGACTCAGACTTGACATGTTAACCATGGTTTTATTGTCAGTCGGCTTCATGTCGCTGAAGTGTCTGCTATCCATTAGGTAACTCCATGTGGTTTCCATCTGAACTGCGCTGTCTCCAGCAACATCTGCGTTTCAAATTGGTCTTGCCTTCAAATCTGTATTTTAATGTTATCTTGCTATCAGATATGTCAATGCTATCACCCAGCCTGAAGCATCCATGAGTGTGCACGGCCTCTATCTCTGTAAGTACCTCCAACCCTGAAACGTTCCCTGTTTCAGGAATCCATCCCAATAAGCAGCATTGGTCTGTACAGCCACCGAGTGACTCACTCAGAGTGGAAGAGAGTCATCCTCAGTGTGAGAGACCCCAGTGATGCTGTGTGGAGAATGTGTTACAGAGCGATTGTGTGACAGAGGATCCAAAGGGATATTAATATCTTCAATGAAAGGGAAAACCTGGCTGAGAAAGTTTCATAGCAGACTACCTCCCTGTCCTTATCCGGTCTGCTGGAAATAACTGACAATGTAGCATTTATCCTCCTCCTCATTGACTCCACTATCACTTACATTTCTGATACCATAAATCCTTCTGGATAATGATATTAAATAACTTCTCACTATTTTCAACCGAGTCATTCTGTTTTTTATTTCTGTTCCTCCTACAAACGTGAACCACATGCCATTGTACCATCCTCCACCACTTCCTCTGACAGCTCATTAGCTTCACTCAGCAGATCCCGGGGATGACAGGGCTGTCCCATGAGAGGTTGGTTTATCTGGGCATGTATTCAGGACAATGAGAGGGGGATCTGATGGATATGCATCCAATTCTAACGATTGGACAGACGAGATACAGGGGGTGGGCTGTATCCCCTGGGCAGGTGTTCTCAGAACAAGCATCACAGTCTCAGGACATGGGCTCACCCATTTCTAGTAGAGAGGAAGAGAATTATCTTCACACAGAGTGATCAGCCTGAGGAATTCTCTCCCACAGAAGGCTGTGGATCACAGGTTACTGAGTATATTCAGGAAAGACATTGATAATGTTTTTTACTGGTTAATGACATCACGGGGTTTGGAGAGAAATTGGGAATATAGCGGTGAGATAGAGAGTCAGACATGACCACACTGAATGGGAGAGCAGGCTGGAAGGGCTGAATGGCCTCTTCCTGCTCCTGGTTTCTGTGTTTCTGTCAGTTTAATGTCCTCCTGAAAACCTCCCCCTGAAAAGTATCAGTGATTACATTGGAGATGCACATCAGTAGCTGTTTTCGTTCACATTCCTGCATCTTGAAAATGTGGTTTTATTTGCAGAGACGATGAACAGTCAGTGTGAGGATCAAAGTGGGCCACAGGATTCCTGATGCTGTCTCAGTGAAACAGTCACAGGAAGGCTTCCTTACTGTCGAAGGCCAATCGCCTGCAATAAAGACCGACACTTCATGGACCTTCCGGATTGTTCACGGTCCCTGGGTGTGAATGTTCTGTGTGATTTACGGACAATATAAATGTGGCAGAAATACACTGAATATCCTCATTTAAACGGAGGGATTATAAAGCACTTTCTGTTTTATATTTTAAGGGTATCCCAAAATGTTTTACAGGTAATCGAACTGTTTTGGAAATTATCCGGCATTGTAGGGAATGGAGGGAATTTTAGAAACAGGGAGAGTTACAGACACTGATACAGAGCCAGAGCCACAGGTACAGGATGAGATTGTCCTAGAGATGTTTCAGAGCTCAATCTGTGACCCACACAAGACCGGGACACCAGTGGATGGAAGACAATCAGTTTTTGGTCATATGGAGAAAGGGTTTTATTGTCTCTGTGATTGTTATCGATCTAGACTTCCAAAAGGCCTTTGATAAGGTGCCTCATGGGAGGCTGCTGAGTAAGGGGAAGGCCCATAGTGTTCGAGGTGAGCTCCTGGCATGGATTCAGGTTCGCCAATGATACAAAGTTAGGTGGACAGACAGGTAGCACTGAGGAGGTGGGGAGGCTGCAGAAAGATTAAGACATTTCAGGAGAGTAGTCCAGGAAATGGCTGATGAAATTCAATGTGAACAAATGCGAGGTGTTGCTCATTGGAAAACAGAATATAAGCATGGGCTTTTTTTTAAACGGTGAGAAAAGTCCTAAAGCCAAACTACAAAGGGATCTGGGAGTGCTAGTCCAGGATTCTCTAAAGGTTGACTTGTAGGTTGAACCTGTGGTTAAGAAAGCAAATGTAATGTTGTCATTTATCTCAAGAGGGTTGGAATGTAAAAGGAGCGATGTGCTTCTGAGACTTTATAAAGCTCTGATTAGGCCCCATTTAGAATACTGTGTCCAGTTTTGGGCCCCACACCTCAGAAAGGACATTCTGGCACTGGAGCATGTCTGGGGGAGATTCCCACGGATGATCCCTGAAATGGTAGGCCTGATATAGGCTGAGGATCCTTTGATTGTATTGATTAGAGTTTAGAAGGTTAAGGGGAGATCTAATAGAAATTTACACCATAATGCATGGCTTAGAAAGGATGGATACTGGGAAGTTGTTTCTGTTAGGCGGGGAGTTTAGGACCCGTGGGCACAGCTTTAAAATTAGAGGGAGTCAATTTGGAATGGAAATGAGAAGACATGGAAATGATCTCGCAGGGAATTAAGGGGTACAGGGAGAGTGTGGGTAAGTGGAATTGAAACACCCATCAGCCATGATTAACTGGCAGAATGGACACAATGGGCTGAATGGCCTTGCTTCCACTCCGTTGTCTTATTATCTTATGGTCTTATGGTCCCTATCCTGGGAGGGTTTCATGGGGGCGATGTAAAGAGAGTTTTGCTCCTCATCTAACTCCACACTGTACCTGTCCTGGGATTGGTTAATGGGGACAGTGTAGAGGAAGCTTTACTCTGTACCTAATCCCATGCAGACTCTTTTTCTGCGAGAGTTTGATGGGGACAATATTGGATGATTTAAACAAAAACTAACCTCAGGCTAACACGGCCTGAGTTTCCAAAGGGTTCCAGTCTATTGTTCGGTTACTAGACAATGAGGCTCCAGAAGCAAATAAAATACTTTCTCTCTATCTAACCCAACAGTTCCTGTCATAATTCTCAAACGTATATCATTTCAGATCTTTCTAAATCCCAGTGACACCATCCTGGGCTTGTGTCATTTCCCTGGCCACTGAACCCGTGCTGTCCAGCTATAGTTCTGTGAATCTTCGCTGCATTCACTTGCACATGGACTCCCAAGTCCCCACTCGTTCTTGCCTTTCCCTGTTTATAAAGTCACTGTCAGTGCTGTGCTAACATGAAATGGCTGCTTTGAACAAACCTAAAATGGCTGACTGACTGACACTTCTGAAAACATTTGTCCTGCTTTGCAGATTAAAACATACCTTTCACTTTGTACATTATCATCTCTCGGCCTCCTGCATATGAAATAAAGCGGGATGTGAACCGATGTATTTTGGATGTTAGAGGAGGGACAATCTAAACTAAATGGTACAATGTTAAACTGGGTGCAGGAACAGGGAAGGCTTCAGTTTGAGTCTGGAATTCAATCAGCACAGGAGAGGGGCAAATGAATGAAAAGCCTTTTCCATTCATGTATTCCTGCATTGTGGAAATGATAATTTCCAAATTAAACAGCAAAAGCAGGATATGGAGAACTATGTTACAATGTTTCAATTGATTAACATGTGGATTCAAGAATCTGATTAAAGTGAGTGCCCTGAGATAATTAAAAATGTCAGCAGTCTGTCTGACTTTCCAAACTTTAGCCAATAAAAACGATAGGAATATACAAAAGGTAATATGACAGGTCTGCTACTGAATTGTCGGTGTGTGGCCTTGTTCAGAATCTGTCAGATTTTTGGTGTGGAATCAGGAGCATTTATCCAGAAAACGGGCATTTACCAAGTGTTACACTGACGCACTTTGTGTATTTGAATCTTCATTGACTGCCAGGGCCATTCGGTAACATGTCTCCCTCTGTGCTGTAAGGAACAAACAAACACAAGAAAAAGGAGCTGGAGTCAGGAATTCGGCCCCTCGAGCCTGCTCCGATATTTAATACAGTCATGGCTGAACCCATCTATGAAGTGCTTTGAGAGGTTAGGAATGGCACACATTAACTCCAGCCTCCCAGAATGCCTCAGTCCACTATAATTCATTTCCCATCGAAATAGATCCATGCAGACGCCATCTTCCTCCCCTTCACTCATCCCAGGAACGTCTGGATAACAAGGACACCTCCGTCAGACTCCGAGATATTGACTTTAGCTCTGCCTTGATCACCATAATGCCAACAAGACCCATCGACACAGTCTGAGCCCTGGGACTCTTTCCTCACCTCTACAACTGGATCCTCACCTTTCTGACCTGCAGATCAGAATCAATAAGGATGGTTGAGAACACCTCCTCTATGATAATCCGCAATACTGATGCCCTGCAAGGCTGTGTACTCAGCCCCCTTCTATATTTCTTACCCTCTCATGTCTGTATGGCCACATTCAGCTCCAACTCCATTTACAGATTAGCTAATGACACCACCATAGTGGGTAGGATCTCAAACAACGGTGAGACAGAGTGCAGGAAAGTGAGCTTAGTGGTATGGTGTAAAGACAACAATCTCTCCCTCAATGTCAGCAAGACAAAGGAACTGGTCATTGACTTCAGGAAGTGGACTGAAGGACAGACCCTGGTCTCTGCCATTGGTGCTGAGGTGGAGGTGATTGAGAGCTTCAAGTTCTAAGGAATTAATATTACCAGCAATCAGTCCATCCAGGTCAGCTCTACAGCCAAGAAAGCTCATCAATGCCTCTACTTCCTCAGAAGGTGAAGGAAATTTAGCATTTCGGCAATGACTCTGACCAATTTTTATATTGCACTGTAGAAAGCCTCCTATCCAGGTGCATCACACCTTGGTATGGTACCTGCTCTGTCCGTACTGCAAGGAATTACAGAGAGGCATGAACCCAACTCAGTCCATCACCCAAATCACATTTCCTTCCATCTGACTCGGTCTCGACTTCCCACTGCTACAGGAAAGCAGCCATCATAATCAAAGGCCCCTCCCACCCCTGCAATACTCTCTTCCACCCTCTTCCATTGGACAGAAGATGCATAAGTTTGTAAACATGTACCAGTAGGTTCAGTAACAGTTTCTTCCCTGCTGATATCAGACTTATGACCGGGCCAGTCATATATTAGAGTTCATCCTTCTCTGCACCTGTTCTATGGCCACAACTCCCGTTGTCCTTATATAAGACATGATTTGTACTGGATACCACGCAAAACAATATTTTTCACTGTCTCGGTACATGTGACAATCATAAATCAAATCAAATCAAATCAAAGCTCCTCACCATACGTTTGGGTCTTGTCTCGTCGATAACACCTTAAACCTATGTCTCCTGTAGCCTGTGTAAAATACTTTGACTATCCATTACATCCATACCTGTCATAATTTGGTAAGGAGCTATTAGATCACCCTCAGTCTCGACATTCAAGTGAAAGCAATGATTTATTAAATTGTCCTCCATCATTCACGATGGGAGGTGGCAGGACTGCAGAGCTTATGTCTGATCCATGGGGGCAGGAGTCACTTATTTTGCTGCTCATGGTTTCTGACATGCAAGTATTTCTGTGTTGTACCTACACCCGGTTGACACCTTACTTTTAGATATACCCAATCCTGCACTCTTCATTTAACCAGGTTTGATAACTGGCTCCATGTAATAACCTTCCCATTCATCTGTTTCCCCAGCCCCTCCATTTCTTAGTTGTCATGTCTTTGGAATGTACTTCCTTTAGAGCCTTGGTAAATTTGTGCATTGCATCTTGCAGGCTCTCATTGACTTACAAGAGGCAGAAGAACTGGCTAATACTTATAGACAGTCTGTATAACACTCATTAAAAAGGCAGAGCTCATAGGAACAGCTGAAACAAAAACAAACCAGATTTCTTCAGGATTAAACTGCCTTTTACTGCAGAGAACAGAGAGAGCTCCTGAACAGCTGAAGACTTCTCTGTATCTTGTTCAGGGTCCCAAGCTGTTTAGCTGCCTGAGAACCAATCACATCTCTGTTGGCAGGCAGACAGCTTTTGTCATTGGTGAACTAGTGGCCAATTATCAATCAGCTCCTTGTTTCAATCCAAAGTTCCATCTGTGAGTAACTCCGTTCATCTCCAACCAGACTTCAATCACTGGCTCACTTTCAGGTGAATTGCTGTCAAACTCTGCAGCAATCTTCCACTAATCAGCTGTTTGCAAGGTCGGTCTTTTCACATTTTTGCCTAAATTATACTGATGTTATTAAAAAAAAATTTTGATTTGCAGTCGCCCTGAGAAAACTAAAATGCCATTTCAAAAATGCGTTTCCTTGCAAAATACATGATGCACATTTTTTTTTAAAATGCCATCTATTTATTCTTTCTCCCTTCTTACAATGTTATGCAATCATAACATCCCTTAAATCTTTTACATATTCCAGCATCTGACTCTCGGGGCAATCCATCTGAATTCACATTGAGTTATCCAGTAATGTGTATGACGTTTACATAAAATGGTGACAACAAAAGATTCGATCGGAACGGCCTTGCATTGTTTATTTGAACCTTTGTAAAGAAGGCCAGTGGATTACAATCTGTGTAATTTAGTATTTCATTGTCCTTTGTTGGATAGACTTCAAAGTGCTGAAGAGCCAACAGTAATCCCAAAGCCCCCTTTCCTCTGGGAGAGGATTTTCCCAATGACTGGTATTGTTTCTAATAGCAGCATCCTCCAGGTTACACAATTCCTAACTCATCATCCTGGAACAAGACAGAACTTCACCCCAATTCACCAGCATCAGCGGCCATTGTGATAAGACTGGAAAACTCAGGGATGGCCAAAAGTGGTTCATTGATTCAAACTGCTTTCACCTTTCAAAGGTAACCTCGCACTCTGATAACGAAGCCACGTTTTCTTATTTCCACCACAAATTTGTTAAAGGCACAGCCATCCAGCTAAAATCATGGACAACTTTCGAGTAAAGTCAAATATACCTAAAAAAATCTAAATACTTCTCATTTAGTTTTAGGAACAAGGAATTATGTTAGTGCCTTCACTTTTGCTGTCTCCATCAATATCTGTCTGTGTGTTTGTGTTTGTGTGTGTGTTTGTGTGATTATATCTGCATGCGTGTCTCTTTATGTGCTGCTGTACGTTTCTCTCCACGTCTCTGTGTATGTGCCTCTGAGTATCTGTATGTATTGACATCTGTCACACACACACAGACACGAAACATACACACATACACACACACAAACACGCATCATCATGACCAAAAGCATTGTGTCACTTTAAACATAAGAGAAATAGACAGAGACAAAGATAGACGCGAGTTTAAGCCCCACTTTAATACATACTGTTCCCAAAACAACAGGGAACCCGTTGCACAGAGATACAGACACAGAGATACAGAAAAATGGAGACACTCACTAATACACACAATGAGACACACACATATTCACACAGACACTGATAGCCAGACAGAGATAGATGAGAAGAGACACCGACGGAAACACAGAGACAGAAACACACACGATAATGCACACGCACATTCAGAGAGACACGTGCAAAAAGACAGACAGAATCGGTGTGCAGTGAGTGAGAGTGCCCTGAGTGTTACCATCTGTAACACAGTCTGTGTCCCATCAGCTCAGTCCCAGCTTTTACACATGGAATGGCCAGGAGACAGTGCAACAGTCGCGGGATGTCCCTCAGACCATTGTCAGGGAACAGGGCAATCTGGTTACAATCTCATGGTCATTGGGACAATTAACAGATCCGTGTAATCACTGGGTGTCCGTCTGGGAAATGGATTGATGATGATGGAGAGGAGTTGTGTTCTCCATAATTAGGTGGAATAAACTTGCAGTGCAGCTTGCTCAACACCACAGCCACAAACATCCCCTGTCTCCACCACCGACACTCAGTAGCAGCAGTGTGTACCATAGACAAGATGTACTGGAGAAATTCCCCAAGGTTCCTTCCAGAGCAGCTTCCAGACCCACGGCACTATCATGTGGAATGCTGAACACAGCAGATACACGGGAACACCACCAGTTGACAATTCCACATCAAGCCACTCCCCACCCTGGCTTGGAAAAACATCTCAGTCCCACAAGTGCCATTGGTTGGAAATCCTGGAACTCCCTCCCTTACATCATTGTGGGTTTATCTGCCCCAAATAATTGCAGCAGTTCAAGGCAATAACTCACCGTCACCTTCACCACAGCAATTATATCTGAGCAATCCGTGGTGACCCAGCGGCAATGACCCAAACACATTAATGAATCACAAAATAAAGCTCAGTATTTGGGACCCGTGTGCTCCAGGGCTGAGCTTCTGAATAAATTGGGCCTATATTTCAGAAAATTGAAAGGCGATTTCATTGGAATGTTTCTGATTCCGAAGATGCTTGAGAGGGTAGATGCTGAGAAATTAATCCTGTGAATCTGGAAATCTAAAACACGATAACACAGTCTCAGGAGTTACCGGAAAAGCTCAGCAGGTCAGGCAGCATCTGTGCAGAAAATCAGCGTTAATGTTACAGCATCCGCAGTTCATTCGGGTTTGATTGACACCCTCTCAGGGTAAGAGGCAGGTTATTTGGGACTGAGATGAGGAGACAGCTCTTTACTCTAAGGCCTCTGAGTCTTTAATATTCTCTCTCCCTGAGGATTGTGGATGCTCCCTCACTGACTACATTTCAGATTGGAATAGACAGATTGCCGGGGTCTCAGGGAGTCACGGGATATGGGGAGTGGATAGGAAACCGGATTTGAAATCTCAAACCAGCTCTGATTGGATTGACTGCCAGAACAGACTGAACAGTTTAAACAGGCTGTATAGTCTCCTCCTGCTCACATTTCCTGAGCTCTTAGATGTTTACTGAACCAAATTCCCAATCTCTTTGGATTTGGTTCAGAACTGAAGTCTTCTGATTAGATTAGATGAGACTCCCTACAGTGTGGAAACAGACCCTTTAGCCAAACCAGTCCACACCGACCCTCCGAAGAGTAACCCACCCAGGGCCATTTCCCTCTGACTAATCACTATGGATAATTTACCAAGGCCAATTCACCTAACCTGCTCATTTTTAGACTGTGGCAGGAAGCCGGAGCACCCGGAAGAAACCCGCACAAACATGGGGAGAATGTGCAAACTCCACACAGACAGTCGCCCGAGGCTGGAATTGAACCTGGGACCCTGGTGCTCACCACTGAGCCACCTTGCCGCCCAAATTCTGGTGCTGTCAGACCTGATGAGCTTCCCCAGCAATTTCTTGTTTGGATTTCAGCCCCAATCCAGTTGGTGATGATCACGGCCTTGTTAAGGTTGTTTGGGAATGGGGAGGGAGCTGCGAGCAGGGTGATGGTGGTGAGCATAGCTGCCTTCTAAGCAGTTAACCGAGGTTCGATTCCCGGCCATCACAGTGTTGTGGTTTGTAAATCGGTTTTTAAAGGAAGGCCACTGGGATAAAACAGGATCTGTCAGATTGCTCCTTGCTTTTCCTGGCGATGGTTCCTGTGAATTGCAGTGTGGAACCGGGCAGCATTGCTCGGCATCTCGGAAGCTTTCCCCTCTGCTGCTTCCCATTTCTTATTGAAATATTGGTTGCAGCACAAGGATGGGTTTGTTTTGTTCAAAAAGTGAGAGACTGCTCCCGTCAGGAACCTGAAATAATTACAGAAGCCGCTGGAAACACTGAACAGTTCCAACAGCTTCTGTAGTGGTGGGGAGGGAGGATTAATGTGTCAAATCTATACAAGGATAAAATAAACTCCAGCCACAAAACAGTCAGAGTTCCGAAGTTTTACAAACATCCGTATAACATTTTTCTGAACCATCAATTCACCTTAAACCCTTCCAATGTGGAATAGCATCTTTCTGATTCTCACTTTGAGAGATGTCCCTCAGTGAGTTCCTCCACCATTCTTTCCATTTCACTGGGGACCCACTATCCGCAGTCTCCAATCAAATGACCTGAACTCAGACACACAGAGATCTTAAAGAGTGACACAATGCAGATAGGAAGTTGATTTCATTTCTGTTTCTGAGTCCAACCTTCACTCAGTGAGACAGAGTCAGGTATTCAAGGCTCCAACAAGAGCTGGATTCTGCTTCTGGTGATGGTCTTCATTCAGTGAGAAGGAGGGCCGTGGGCCGGAAGGAGCTCATCATTGTGCTTCGGGTTGGCTGCTCAGTCTGCAGCATTGCAGGCCGTGGGAGCAGGGCAGTGGGAAAGGTACCTCGTGTGGACTGCAATAGGACTTTCCACACATTGTTCCAGGGCAGTTACAGAGCTCCAGGAATTCTGAATGAGGATCTGAAAAATGCATTGATTGAAGGAGGAGGATCAGGAAAACAGGATAAAGCAGATGAGATCAGCAGGATTTCTCGGTCTAACTCTGTACCATACTTTATTTTCAGCTTCATAAATCTACAATCCGGAGCTCAACCCACTCAGAGCAATATAAGCTTTGAAGCAAAAATCATTCAGACCAACACATCCATGCTGAACTGATATCCGATGTAAATCTCATCCTATTTGTCAGAATTTGGCCCATGTTCCTCTGAACCCTTTTTAATTCCTACACCCACCCAGATACCTTTTAAATGTTGTAATTGTACCAGCCCCCACTACTTCCTCTGGCAGCTCATGCACACAGTGCCCTCTGCGTGAAAAATGTTCCCCTTATGTCCTTTTAGGTTTCCCCTCTCAACTTAACAGATGCCATCTGCTTCTGGACTCCCCCACCACAGGGAAATCACCTTGCCTTTTTACCCTATTGAGGGTCCTTCATGATTTTGTGAACCTCTATAAGGTTATCCCTCAGCCACTGACGCTCCAGGGATAATAGCACCAACTTATACAGTCTTAACCTCTAGCTCAAACCCTCCAACGGTGGCAACATCCTTGTAATTTTTTCTGAATCCTTTAAAGTTTCACAACACCCTTCTTATAGGAGGGAGTCCAGAATTGCACACTATATACCAATAGTGGCTGAACCAATACCGCAACATGACCTCCCAACCCCTTTACACAATTAACTGAGCAATGAAGACAAAAATGCCAAACGCCTTCTTCGCTATCCTATCGAAATGTTAGTCCACTCCTGGTCTTTTTGTTTAGCCACACCCCAGTACCTTGTCCATTCAGTGAATAAGCCCTGCTCTCTTTTGCCTTTCTAAAATGCAGCACCTCACATTTATCTAAATTAAACTCCATCTACCACTCCTCAGCCCATTGGCCCATCTGATCAAGATCCCGTTGTCCTCTGAGGTAACCATCTTCACTGTCCTCCACACCTCCAATTTTACTGTCATCTGCAAACTTACTATCCATTCGTCCTATGGTCACATCCAAATCATTTATATAAATGCCAAAACAACAGTGAACCCAGCACCGATCCTTGTGCCACACCGCTTGTCACAGGCCTCCAGTCTGAAAAGCAATCCTCCCCCACCACCCTCTGTCTTCTACCTTCAATAAAAAGAAGAAATGTTGCAAGCATCAGTTAACTGGAGATTCAGATCAGTGCATCACTAAATGAAAAAAAAATATGCAGGGCATCAATAATTGGGGAATTCATGCAGGTGCCATTTAAATTTGAAGTGGGAGAACTGGGGCAGGATAACACTCAATGGGAGAGTTGGTGCAGTTCCAGGATTTGTGCAGAATTGGGAAATGGGAGAAATGTAACAGGGCATCAGATAATGGGAGATTTGGTGCAGTGTAACACTAAATGGGAGAATTCGGGCAGGACAATACTTGATGGGAGATTTAGAGTAGGGCACCCCTAAATTGGGCGATGGCGTCAGTCAGTATGAGGATTCGTGTCAGGGAACACTGTGAGGGGAACTTGTTCAGGACATCAGTAATTGGGGGAAATGGTGCTGAGCAACACTGAATTGGAGAATTGGTGTGGGGTATCAGTAAATGAGAGACCTGGTGCAGGGTGCTGATAACTTCGAGAATTGGAGCAAATTGGAGAACACGGGCAGTGAATCAGTAAATAGGACAAACGTTGCAAAGGAATAGTGGTCCAGATTCAATACAGTGCACCACGAAATGGGAGCATTGGTGCAGATCACCACCAAAGGGACGATATATGTAAGATCGATAATTTGTAGATATGATGCAGGGATCGCAAAGCTGAGAGAATTCTGGCGGCAGACTAGTAAATTAGAGAACTGTTGGAGAGGAATAAAAAATGGAAGACCTGGTGCACAGTGGAGCTAAAATACAAAATGGGTGCATGGCACCAGTAAATGGGAGAATTAGAGTAGCGCACCTTTAAACGGTAAATCGTGCTCGGGCATCTGTAAATGGAAGAGTTAGTACAGGGGGATGAGTAAATGGGTGATTTGGCGATAATCAATGAATGGGAGATTTGGTGTAAAGTGCCATGACTTTGGAAAACTGGTGGGAGTGTTAATATATTAGAAAAGTGGAGCACAGCATGTCTAAATTCGGGAATAGAGGCAGGGAATCAATAAAAAGTGTTGCAAGCATCGGTAAATTGGAGATTCAGTTCAGTGCATCACTGAATAAAAACAATTCAGCAGGGCACCTGTACGTGGAAGCAGTGTTTCAGGGAACAATTAAATGGAAGGAATTGATGCAGGGCATCAGTAATTGGAGAATTCATGCAGGTGCCATTAAATTGGGCAGGATAATACTCAATGGGAGAGTTGGTGCAGTTTCAGGATTTGTGCAGGATTGGTAAATGGGAGAAATGGTGCAGAGCAGCGGAGCCATAAACAGAGTCATACAATCATAGAGATGTACAATAGGGAAACAGACACTTCAGTCCATCTTGTCTATGACTCAATTTTAGAATTCTGGCAGTGCTCCATGAAATTGGAGAAACATTCCAAGGAACTACTAAATGGGAGAATTGGGGAAGGGCTTCTCGAAATAAGAGAATTTGGAACGGGGCACCCGATAATGGCAAATTGGTGCAGTTAGCACCAAATGGGAGAGTTTCAATTTAGCAGTGAATGGGAGAATTGGGGCAGGACAATAATTGATGCGAGAATGAGAGTAGGGCACCCCTAAATTGGGCGAGAGCATCAGTCAATATGAGGATTGGTGTAAGACAAAACTGAATGGAGAGCTTGTTCAGGACGTCAGTAATTGGGGAAAGTGGTGCTAACCAACACTGAATTGGAGAATTGGTGCGGGCTATCGGTAAATGAGAGACCTGGTGCACAGTGGAGCTAAATTAGAGAATTGGTGCATGGCAACAGTAAATAGGAGAATGAGAGCAGCGCACCCTTAAATGGTAGAATCCGGCTAAGGCATCAGTAAATGGAAGGATTAGTACAGAGATATGAGTAAATGGGAGATTTGATGGAAGCAATAAATGGGAGGTCTGGTGCACCGTGCCGTTACATTGGAGAATTGGTGGGAGTGCCAATATATTGTAAAATTGGAGCAGAGCATGTCGAAATTGGGGAATAGGGGCCAGGGAATCAATAAAAAGAAGAAATGTTGCAAGCATCAGTAAATTGGAGATTCAGTTCAGTGCATCACTAAATGAAAACAAAAAATAATCAGCACGGCATCTGTACGTGGAAGATGTGTATCAGGAACAACTAAATGGGAGGAATCGATTCAGGGTCACAATAATTGGAGAGTTCATGTCGGTGCCATTATTTTCTCAGTGGGAGGACTGGGGCAGAATAATCTCAATAAGTGAGTTGGTGAAATTCCCGACATAGTGCAGGATTGGTAAATGGGAGAATTGGTGCAGGGAAGCGGAACACTAATTCCAACCTTAGAAATGTGCAGCACGGAAACAGACACTTCAGTCCAACTTGTCCACCGCTCAATTTCAGAATTCTGACAGCTCTCCACTAAATTGGAGAATCATTTCAAGAAACTACTAAATGGAAACATTGGGAGAGGGCTTATGGAAATGTGTGAGAATTTGCAACAGGACATCAGATAATGGGAGAATTAGTGCAGTTCAGCACTAAATGGGTGGGTTATGCTGAGTTGCACTAAATGGGAGAATTGGGGCAGGACAATACCTTTTGGGAGATTTAGAGTAGGACACCCCTAAATTGGGCGATAGCATCAGTCAGTATGGGGACTGGTGTAAGGCAACACTGAGTGGAGAACTGGTTCAGGACGTCAGTAATTGAGGGAAATATTATAAAGCAACACTGAATTGGAGAATTGGTGCGGGGTATCGGTAAATGAGAGACCTGGTGCACAGTGGAGCTAAATTAGAGAATTGGTGCATGGCAACAGTAAATGGGAGAATTAGAGTAGCGCACACTTAAATGGTAGAATCAGGCTCGGGCATCAGTAAATGGAAGAATTAGTACAGGGATATGAGTAAGTGGGAGATTTGGTGCAAACAATAAATGGGAGATCTGCTGCCTTAGAAAATTGGTGGGAGTGCCAATACATTAGAAAATTGGAGCAGAGCATGTCGAAATTGGGGAATAGGGGCCAGGGAATCAATAAAAAGAAGAAATGTTGCAAGCATTGGTAAATTGGAGATTCAGTTCAGTGCATCACGAAATGAAATTAAAAAAAATCAGCAGGGCACCCGTACGTGGAAGATGTGTATTAGGGAACAACTAAATGGAAGGAATTGATGCAGGGCAACAATAATTGGAGAATTCATGCAAATGCCATGACATTCTAAATGGGAGGACTGGGGCAGGATAACACTCAATGGGTGAGTTGGTAAAATTCCCGAATTAGTGCAGGATTGGTAAATGGGAGAATTGGTGCAGGGAAGCGGAGCACTAATTACAGCCTTAGAGATGTACAGCACGGAAACAGACCCTTCAGTCCAACTTGTCCACACCTAAATTTAAGAATCCTGTAAGCTCTACAGTGGATAAATTTCGAACGGGCTTATCGAAATATGAGAATTTGCAACAGGACATCAGATAATGGGGGAATTAGTGCAGTTCAGTGCTGAATGGGTGAGTTATGCTGTGTTGCAACAAAGTGGGAGAATTGGGACAGGACAATACCTTTTGGGAGATTTAGAGTAGCGCACCCCTAAATTGGGTGAGGGCATCAGTCAGTATGAGGATTGGGGTAAGGCAACACTGAACCTGTTCAGGACATCAGTAATAGAGGAAAATAGTGCTAAGCAACACTGAATTGAAGAATTGTTGTGGGGTATCAGTAAATGAGAGACCTGGTGCAGGGTGCTGATAACTTCGAGAATTGGAGCAAATGGGAGAACACGGGCAGTGAATCAGCAAATAGGACAAATGTTGCAAAGGATTAGTGGTCCAGATTCAATACACTGTACCTCGAAATGGGGGAGTTGGTGCTGTTCACTACTCACTGGAAGATATGTGCAAGATCGGTAATTTGGAGATATGATGTAGGGGTCCCAAGATTAGAGAATTCTGGCAGCGGACTACGAAATGGGAGAATTGTTGCAGGGAAATACTGAATGGAGGAACTGGTGCACAGTGGAGCTAAATTAGAGAATGGGTTCATGGCACCAGGAAATGGGAGAATTAGGGTATGATTAGATTTCTTACAATGTAGAAACAGGCCGTTCGGCCCAACAAGTCCACACCGACCCTCCAAAGAGCAACCCACCCAGACCAATTCCCCTACATTTACCCCTTCACCTAACACTATCGGCAATTTACCATGGCCAACTCACCTAACCTGCCCATCTTTGGTCTGTGGGAGGAAACCGGAGGAAGCCCACGCAGACACGGGGAGAATGTGCAAACTCCACACAGACAGTTGCCTGAGGCGGGAATTGAAGCCGGGTCTCCGGCGCTGTGAGGCAGCAGTGCGAACCACTGTGCCGCCGTGCCGCCATAAATGGCACCTATAAATGGTAGAATCAGGCTCGGCCATCAATAAATGGAAGAATTAGTACAGGGGTATGAGAAAATGGGAGACTTAGTGGGAATCAATAAATGGGAGATTCGGTGCACAGATCCATTACATTGGAAAACTGGTGAAGATTCTAATATAATCTTCATATATTAGAAGATTGGAGCAGAGCATGTCTAAATTGGGGAATAGGGGCAGGGAATCAATAAAAAGAAATGTTACAAGCATCGGTAAATTGGAGATTCAGTTCAGTGCATCACTAAATGAAAACAATTCAGCAGGGCACCCGTAGGTGGAAGCTGTGTGTCAGGGAATGGCTAAATGGAAGGAATTGATGCAGGGCATCAGTAATTGGAGAATTCATGCAGGTGCCTTTAAATAGGGCAGGATAATACTCAATGGGAGAGTTGGTGCAGTTTCAGGATTGGTGCAGGATTGGTAAATGGGAGAAATGGTGCAGAGCAGCGGAGCCATAAATAGAGTCATACAATCATAGAGATGTACAACATGGAAACAGACCCTTCAGTCCATCTTATCTATAACTCAATTTTAGAATTCTGGCATCACTCCACGAAATTGGAGAATCATTCCAAGGAACTACTAAATGGAAGAATTGGGCAACGGCTTATCGAAATAAGAAAATTTGGATCGGAGCATCCGATAATGCAGTTAGCACCAAATGGGAGAGTTTCAGTTTAGAAGCAAATGGGAGAATTGGTGCAGTGTAGCACTGAATGGGAGAATTGGGACAGGACAATACTTGATGCGAGAATGAGATTAGGACACCCCTAAATTGGGTGAGGGCATCAGTCAATATGAGGATTGGTGTAATGCAAAACTGAATGAGAACTTGTTCAGGATGTCAGTAATTGGGGGATATGGTGCTCAGCAACACTGAATTGGAGAATTGGTGCGGACCATCAGTAAATGAGAGACCTGGTGCACAGTGAAGCTAAATTAGAGAATTGGTGCATGGCACCAGTAAATGGGAGAATTAGAGTAGCGCACCCTTAAATGATAGAATCGGGCTCGGGCATCAGTAAATGGAAGAATTAGTACAGGGATATGAGTAAATGGGAGATTTGGTCGGAATCAATAAATGGGAGATCTGCTGCACAGCCTTTGCATTAGAAAATTGGTGGGAGTCCGTCATGGCAAGAAGCCCACACGTGGTCACACTTGACCCTATCCAAATCCTCGACAGCCTTCAATCTGGAGGCTTCGCTGTGGCACCGCCTATTATACTGAGGGCTAACGGAATGCCTACCCAGCTCGGACGACGTTGATCGTCACCAGGTTCACTTCTTTGGAAAGGCTGAATCCGGCTTCTGGATGGAATAACCCAGCATGTCAGGGTTTTCTCCTGGACGTACGGTGCAGTGACATCGTCGTGTAACGACGTATGACGTTGAGCGTGAAGAGGTGTCAATCGAAGTAACTCCGGCTCATTATTCATTCATAATAATCGCAGGTTGGCGCCTGATTGCAGCAGAAGATATACAGGAAAAGGTTGTCACTCTCTCTGCATCTGTCCAATCAAAACCTTTCCTTTTCTTCAAATCATCTGTGATTGCTGAGTGGTTTAGGGGTGGAACTTGTAATCTCAAGGGTTTTCCTCTTGCAAGTTTGAGCCGTAAATGGTGGAATCTTTAAAAAGGGATTCTGACCATAATAACATCAGCCATGATCATGCTAAATGGCGGGGCGGCCTCGAAGGGCTGAATTGTCTACGCCTGATCCTAATTTCAACTTTTCCCTCTGGAACAATATTTCAAGTGAAATTCGGGAATGAATTTGGAATGCTTTTGCAGAATATGACATCAGTCACTCTCTATTTCAACGACAGAAATGAGTTATCTTTTTGTTGCTCCAAAATATGGTTCGATTTCCAGCTTCACGAAAGTATAGGTTCGAGGCCGTGTTTGTGCTGCTGGTCGCATTCGCTCTCAAAAGGTCTCGCTCTCAAAAGTTCAGACTATCAATGCAACCTATCGGGCGAACATCCTACCAAAGTAACATTACTAGTCTGTGTGACTCACAGAGTCATAGAGTCTCAGCTGTTGGCAGATCCATCTGTAGGATCTGAATTGCATTCACGATAGATATCAATTGCAGATGTCTGGCTACTTTCTGAAAAGCAATCAGGCTCTGTGCACTTGACTATATTCGCAATGCCGATCTATCTGCAGGCACTTGGCTACGTTTCCCTATAACTGTACCTGTTTGCACTTGGTCGTGTTACTTAAAATTGGCACCTGTCTAAACATTGTTAAATTTTGTCATAGTGGCGACTTCCAGCGTCTGAAATACATTAGTCTGATCTTTGAATTGAAAATTTACCAGTTTCAGTTATTGCTGCTACATTAACACAAAACCAGAGTGACCGTGGAAATGAATCAGAATAAAAACACTTTTTGGTTCAGGATGACATGGGATAAAGAATGATTAGCTAAACCTGCTAAGCAATCACCGTAGACGACAGGACACGAAACTGTGCAGGGAAAACCCTGCGGATGTCTCAGAAGTGAGGAATTGCTTCCATTGTCACGAATCTGAGATAGTCTGGAGGGCCCTCAGATGTGTGGTCAATAATTAAAACGACGATTTTGCAAATGCTAAAGTAGGATCTTAGGAACAGCATATAATTATACAGTTGGTTTTAAGTTTTAATACATATGCCATTCTTTCTGAGCCACAAATATAGTAGATATGAAAATTTGTTAAATTTTGAACTGATTGCTCAGTTGAAAATTATATCCACCAAGAAGCAAATGTGGAGAAAGCAAATCTTAGCAGGACTTATACACTTAATAGAATTGTACAAGGGAATGATGCTGACCAAAGAGACCTTGGAGTGGAGGTTCATAACTCCTTGAAAGTGGAGTCGCAGGTAGATAGAATAGTGAAGAAGTCTTCCGGTATCTTTCCTTTCTTGGTCAGAGTAGTACATACAGGAGTTGCATAATTTCTGCTCCTATGCCTTATAGTCTATGAAATGTCGAATGGCGACCTTTTCCGACATAACAATTTGGTGATTATATGAACTGCGTCTTCACTCCAATCGGGGCTTCATCTCCATCTGACTTCAGATGCTCTAAAGTATAGTTGACTTATGGAAGGGCAGAGATAGCTTCGTTTGTCAACATTCTGTGATGATTCTTGTGATGCAATCAATGTTGTCTTAACTTTGGAACTTTGGTCTTTATATTTACTGACAAAATTGAAAAAGTAAACGTTTAAATTAATTTCATCGTTAGAATGTGTTTATGGGACCAATGGAAGAGCCCTGTATGAGAGAGAGTGTTGTCAACGGAGCAAGTTCACTCTGAATGAATTATCTTTGGAGTGTATACAGTGCAATTGTGAAGGACAGAAAATAACGAGTGGGCGATTTAACCTAAAAAGCATCCTCCACTATTCACGTTGATCATGGGCGCTCGAACACATCTAAGACTTGTGCAGACACAACCGCATAAAACTTCAGGTTGATGTTAAAGGCACTCAAAGACGGGATATCCACCGTTCATTGTAGTGGAGAATTGCAAAATGATTTAAGGCTGAACCTAAATTCAAATACTCCTCATCTTGGTCATACATCAGCATGCAATTTTTAAAAATTATGACTGTGTGCTTCCAGATTCAGCTGTGTAAGAATGCAGGTTGTTATAAAAGCCTGTCAACCTGAAAAGGTAACAATCGTCTCGGTCTCTGCAAAGGATTTGGCCAAATCGTTGCATCCTGATAATTTGTTCTTCCAACAACTGACATCTTTTATGCATTCGATTGTTTTCCGGTGAAAATGGCGGACTGCAGGGGTGCTGTAATGGCCGAGAGGTTAAGGCGTTGGATTTAATATCCAATCATGGCTTGCTACGCAATTTCGAAAATTGCTCCCCGCGTTGATGCTTTAAATGATCACGAACAACTTTGGCCAATTTTGAATATCGTGGTGCTTGAGCTTCTGTTCAATTCAAAGTCAATTTTCGACTGCAAAGAATCAGGAGTTAATTTCAAAACTGAACAAGTCACTTAAAAGAATTAATTACACGTCGAGACAGAAACAAGCCACCAACTTCCAATACGAGGAGGTTGCAACACACATGAAGAACTATCATGAAATTTGGAAGTTCGGGCGGGGATAAAACAATGCATAACAGTTAACTGCAGATGATGAATGCTTCATTTTCTAGGTGCTGTTGAAAGACGAGCTGAGATAATATTTCAGACCCACAATTTGTGATTATTCTAGATTAATAGTCACAGAGCCATACAGACGTAGAGCAAGGAAAGAGAGCGCTCGGTCCAATTCGTCCATGTGTACAAGATATCCTAACCTAATCTCTTCCCATTTGCTACTGTATACTGCTAAACCATTCTTAATCATAGAATTATCAAAGTGGCTTTTAAATGCTTTAATTTCACAGCCTCCACCATTTCGTCTGACAGCTCATTCCATGCACCTACGACCCTCTGCATGAAAAAAAAACAGTTGTCCCTTCAGTTCCTTGTAATGCTTTCCAGTCTAATTTTTAACATATGCCCTCTACTTCTGGAGTCCACCACCCGCGGGAAAAGACCTGTCCTATTTATTCTATTCATATCCGTCATGGTTTCATATTTCTCGAAGAAGCCACACCTCACCATTCGATGCTCCAGAGAATCCAACCACAACCTGTTCAGACTCTCCCTATAGCTCAAATGCTCCAACCCTAGAACCATGGCTGTGAATTTTTATGAACCTATTCAAGTTTCATAACATCCTTTTGATAGGAAGGAGACCAGAATTGCACGCAATATTCCAAACGTAGCCTAACCAGTGTCCTGCGTAGTCGCAACATGATCTCCCCTCTTCTATACTCAAAGCTCTGACCAATAAAGGACAAAATGCCAAGGAGCTTCTTCACGATCCTATCGACTTGCGACTCTACTTTCAATGAACTATGAATCTGCACACCAAGTTCTCTTTGTTCAGCAACACTTCCCAGAACCTTGCCATTAAATGTTGATCTGGAGAAAGTACAGCGGACCATAGATGTTTCTTGAACCGGTCCGCAATTTTGCGCTAAATCTCTCTGATGTAGAGAAGACCACCTCAGGAGCAACAGATGCTGTAAATCAGGTTCGAGGAAATCCAGGTAAATTTCTAGCGGATTGCAATGATTCTTTGGTGTGTTGGATGAAGATAATAGAGAGGAGAGTAGGTTAGAGAGAGAGAGCTGAGTACAACGAAAACGAGGCAGCTTTGCTCCAGGACCAAGAATCTATTTGTACACACTGACAACACGACAGGACAGTCATACACAGGGAGGCATAAAGTGCATGAAAAAGGGCAAAACATGCAAGTCAACGCAGTAATCCCTAACAAGAAAATACATTAGAGACAATGGAGGACAAATTGGATTGTAACAGTGAATGATTATTAATAAAGCATTGTTTCAGCATCCATTCCAAAGTCGTCCAAAAATTGCAAATGGAAGAGAGTGGGATCATACAGTTATATGAAGTCTCATCGCTTAGACGAAGAAACCGTTGTAGAGTCTCGCTGTGAGAGACGAAATGTTCTGGTATCTTTTGCCAGATGGCAGGAGGGTGAATAATTTGAATCAAAGATGTGTGGGGTCGTCCACAACGCCGTTGGCCTTGCGATGCAGGATGTGGTGAAGATGTCTGCAATGGAGAGAAGAAGATTCCGATGACCGTCTCAGCAGTCCTCACTACCAGTTGTCGGGTTTTACCATTCAAGACGATGTTATGCCCGAACCAAGCAGTGATGCAGCTGCTCAGTGTATTCTCAATTAACCCTCTGTAGAATGTGGTGCAGACAGGGGATTAGATTAGATTAGATTACATTACAGTGTGGAAACAGGCCCTTTGGCCCAACAAGTCCACACAGACCCGCCGAAGTGTAACCCACCCATACCCCTACATTTACCCCTTACCTAACACTATGGGCAATTTAGCATGGCCAATTCACCTGACCTGCACATCTTTGGACTGTGGGAGGAAACCGGAGCACCCAGAGGAAACCCACGGAGACACGGGGAGAATGTGCAAACTCCACACAGTCAGTCGCCTGAGGCGGGAATTGAACCCGGGTCTCTGGTGCTGTGAGGCCACTGTGCCACCGTGCCGCCCACAGATGGGCTTTCCTCAACGGTATCAGACAATAGAGTTGGTGCTGGTCTTTCTTGGCTATGAAGGTGATGTCGAGGGACAGGTTAGTTTATTTGCCAGATGGATGCAAATAAATTTGGTGCTCTTGACAAACTCTGAAAAGCATCGACATTCAGCAGAGAGTGACCTGTCTGTGCCGTGCTAATGTCAGCAAACATCTCTTTCGTTTCGTCAACGTTCATATACAGGTTGATGGCTCTGCACTAGTCCGTTAGCTGCAGCACGTTGCCTCCGTATGCTGTACACTTCTTTCCTGCTAATGAGACCCATTACCGCCCTGTCAACAGCTAACGTAATAATATAATTTAACTGGACATCAATTATCTTTAGTGGGAAAGCAGGGTGAACAGAAGTGGACTCAGCAGACAGCCTCGGGGTGCCCCGGAGCTCAGTGTGATGCGGTTGGAGATACTGTTCCCAATCCGGGTTGACGGGCGTCTCCCAGTCAGTAGGTCCACAATCCTCTTGCAGAGGGACGTCTTCAAGCCCAGCAGACTCAGCTTTCCAAACAGGTGCTGGCGAATGATACTGTTGAATGCAGAACTGAAGGTAATGAAGATTAACATGATGTAGGTGTCCTTCTGCACTACGTGGGCGAGGGCCAGATGCAGGATGGTGGAGATGGCGTCATCTATTGAGTGCTTGGAATGAATTGCAATCTGCCAAGTGTCCAGCGAAGGTGGTTGGGGGCAATGGGGATTAGGGTCAAAACTTGCCTCATCACGAGCCTCTCGAAACACTTCATTCTGATGTGTTAACGCAACGGGACAATCGACATTGCGGCAAGACATTGAAGACTTCTTAGGCACAGGGACGATGGTAGTGGCCTTGATGCACGTTCGAACGATGTCACAACTCAGGGAAATGTTATATATGTCCATGGGAACATTGGCTAGCACGTCAGAGCATCCTCTGATCAGACTATGAGGGATGTTATGTGGTCCAGCAGCAGTGCGTGGGTTGACTGTGCATGGGGTTTGCCCCACCTCAGTCGTGATAAGTATCAAAACCTGGTGATTGGAATGGAGAATGGTCTTCCTCGCTTCCACATCATTTCAATGCTCAAACCATGCACAGAAGTTGTTCAACTCATCTGATCCGGGCGTCACCAGCACAAACAGGCAATGCTATGCTATGGTTGCTGATGGCCTTAATACTCTTCGACATGCTCTGCATATCACCACTGTACTGATAAAGTCTGTATATTCTCTATATGTATGCATGCTTTGCCTCTTTGATGGCTCATGACTACTATCTATAGCTGCCTGACCGATTGTTGAATTAAAGTCACATGGATTGCATTTACGTTTTGTACATGTTTCACAGTAGCTGTTTTAAAATTAAATTTCACAGGATATTTGAACATAAATTTTCATCTAAAAGTTACAATCTCACGTCATCCCAGTCTTGCAATATCCGGCAGGGATATTTAATGCAATAACAGTAAATCAGTGTCAGCATGTTCTGCCCCACATTTCATAGAGTTGAACAATCAAATTATGAAAAGAACTTTCATTACAATGCTCTAACCAAAAGGGACATTCTCTTAAATTGCAGGCAGAGACTCAGGGTTTGCAAAGAGACAGAGACAAATAAAGAGAATGAGATAAATGACCTCATTTGAAACAATGTGACATATTAACCATGAGATGTATAGACACGTTTCACGATTCCAGCTTTTTGACAGTTCAGGAAGTGAGAAATTGCTTCCATTGTCATGAATTTGCGATGCCCTAGAGTGCCTTAATACATGTGCTCAATAATTAGGTAGTAATACACCGATTCTGCAGATACCAAAGTAGCATTTTATTAACAATATATAGTTATGCAGTGATTTGTTTTAAAAAAAAGGTTTTAGTAGATATGCCATTTTTTATAAGCTGCAAATATTAGATATAAAAATTAGGTGATCTAAGAACTGATTACTCAGTTGAGAATAATATACTCCAGGAATCAAGAATAACGCCTATGGAAAGGAAATTATTAGAACAGCAAGTATTCGCCTATTGCAAACAGAGACAGGAGAACGTTAAGAATTTTGAAACGTAAAAATCTCAAAGTAAAACCTTAATTATCACCCTGTGACTGTCTTCACAGATAAGGGCAAGGGCTAGTCGGTTAGATTGCTCAGAACACTGCTGATGCATACCAGAAAAAAAACCAAACTCAACGGCTATCATTCAGCTTCAGCTTGTTAACTGCGAGAAATGGACAGTAGCGCTGCTAGCATCATGGAATCAAAAGTGGGTTCGGCTTGTCAGCCAGATTTGCTGAGCATTTCGATAATTTTCCATCTTTTGTTCTCCCACCTTCAAAGGAGCATGGTGAGTCTCCAACAGTAGCAGCCATGTGTCCCGTCAATAACTCAAGTACTTGTTCAAAAGAGGGGAAAGTGAGGACTGCAGATGCTGGAGATCTGAGCTGAAAATGTGTTGCTGGAAAAGCGCAGCAGGTCAGGCAGCATCCAGGGAACAGGAGAATCGACGTTTCGGGCATAAGCCCTTCTTCAGGAAAAATTTTCCAGCAACACATTTTCAGCTCTTGTTCAAAAGGGAACAACTGTTAGAAATTTTCTGACAGATTTCAAAGAATTCAAAACTTATCGAAAAGTGAGGGCTCTGGTTCACGCATGTCTTAGCTGATATCCGACTCTCATTGCAGATTTGATTCAGTTAGCAAGCTATGGCCCGGTTGAAGGCTTAAAAAGTCAACATAGACGTAGCCCCTGAGGGAGTAGAATTGATCGTTAATTACTCTTGAGTGCAAGGTGTTCAGAAAAGATAGGAAAACAAGGAAAGGAGGTTTATTGGTGGCATTGGTTGAGGAGAATATTGAAGTGATGAAAGAGAACACTGTAGTAGATTCAAAGGCAAAATTGGGTCCAAGATAAATATTAAGAAGTGTTCAATTGCACTGAGCAGTGTCGTTCATAGATCACCTCTTCTGGAAAGGTAGTCGCTGAACAAATCAGGATCACACTTCATATTGAAAAAGTATATGATATCATTTTGCATCATCATTCATAAACGTTACGCAAATAGTGGCATCTTATTTAGACGTGACTGACTATATTTCCACATATTTGCATACAGGAAATTTATTATAAGTCCACATTTCAGAGACATGGATTTGTTTCCTATTGATTCTCCCATGCTGATCAATAGTAAAATAATAGTCAGGAACATCTGATTATTTCTCCAAATAATTCTGAAATGTTGGCCTTTGAGCGCTCTAATTTTGAAAACGTTGGCAATTCTTTCTCTCTCTTAATTTAAGTTTGTGCGTTCATAACTTCTTCCGAGTATACATTGACTTATTCACCCATACTCCACTATGGGTACTCTGTCCTCTGCCCAAAGTTCCAAATGGACGTTCTGTCAAGGTCCTTCACATTCAACTCACTCCGTTCCATCCTTGTCTTCAGGAGCAGGAAAAGGCAACACAGAAGTCTGGTCATGACACAGATTCCCAAAATGACTTTAATGAGGACTCACATGGAGAAGCTATTTGGGAAAATGCAAAGACTTGACACTTGTGGAATATTATAATATGGATTTGGAATTCGTTGGCAAATAGAAACTGAATGGAATTAAGTTGTCTTTTTTGTTGATTAACAACATGTTGCTCAACATAAAACTAATTGGGGTTGTGAGTTGTGAGGAAGATAGAAAGAATTATAAGGGCAGTCTAGAAAAATTGCATGTGCAAGGAAGCTGATGCATTCCAGTGTGAATTCGTATGAATTTATGCAAACTGGAGAGGGATTACAGCACCAACACCAGGCTGACACGGGAAATGGCAATATTGTCATTTGGAAGCGATTGGTTCAGCGAGGTATGCATCCACTAAAGGTTAGAAAAATGGAACGGAATCTGATTGAAATACATAAAATTCTCACAGGAATAGAGAGATTAGCTGGATGTTTCCCCCGACTTTAGAGCATACAACGAGGTGTCAAAAACTCAGTATGGTTCGTAGAACAATTAGGACTGACATGAAGAAACATTTCTTGAGTCATAGAGGACACCTCTGTAATTCGCTACCACATAAGGTTATGGAGGGCAGTACCACATAAGGTTATAGAGGCCAGGTCACTGAGTATATGCAAGGATACATTAATTTTATTTGATTAAAAAAAAACGCTTCAAAGGGCATGAAGAGAACGCAGGAATATAGTATGAAGAATGTGGATTAACCGAGATTATGTAGAATGACAGAATGTGCTGGAGGTGACTGACTTGGACATGGACTGGAACTAAGAGTCAACAGCTTCAGATGAAAACGAGTACGATGTTTGCCTACGCTGATGCTGAAGAGAGGAATTCAGACAATTGATCGTGAGGCCGTAGATAGAAACATTTGTGTCAACAGAGTTAATTGTGCGGGTCAGGAGAAGTCACTACAGGAGATTCTCCGTCTTCATTTTTTATGTAGCAATGAAAACAAACGTTAGTGCAGTTTCTTGCAGTTGAAGGACATTGTAAAGTTGCTCAAGCAATATTCTTGACCTGACTTTGACAGATGTGTACGATTGTAGTTTTCTGGAGGGCTGGTATTTAGCAATTGGCGCTTTCTCCACTGTGACTCACCTTCAATTTCTGTTCAGGGAACTAAGCTGTTTTCTCGGTTGCATGAGATTTGTTCCTGAAAAGAAAAGAAATTGTCTTCACTATGGAAGCAGACAGTTGTCATAAATAATCAAGGCATACTTTCAGTCCACTCAATCTTATGCGCATGACGCAAAGTGCTAACTTTTTGACTGCACTCAAGCAAGTGGAAATTAAAGATTCGTAAGGCTGCACCTTCCCCATTCACTGACAAATCACCGTTCATGAACTTCACCACACACATGGGAAAAAATCTATGACGCAGTTTTGTAGTCCTGAAGAAATTTCCCAATTTCAGTCCTTAAATCTGTTGAAACCGATTATTTTTATTGCAGTAACATCATTTCAAATGGGCTATTCTGGTTAAGTTTCATAATATCACTCCTCCACATTAGCGAAATCAGGTTTCCTTTTATAGTGTGTATCTTCCTTAATGTTCAGCTATTTCCCACTTACATACACGCAGGACTTGCGCCAGTGGATTGCGATTGTGTTGGGGTGTGTAATGGAGCTGGGTGGCGTTTTGAATATGTGCAGATGCATGTTAGCCAGAATTAGCACTTTGTTTTTTAAGTCGAATCCCTACGGTGCGGAGACAGGTCCTTCAGCCCAAGTCCACAACGATACCTCAAAGAGTAACCCAAACAGACGCATGCCCCCACCCGATTATCCTATATTTACACGTGGCAAATGCAGCTAACCAACACATTCTTGAACACGATAGGGAAATTCGCAAGGCCATTCCGCTAACTTATAAGTCCTTGGGTTGTGGGAGACTCTTACATTATCTAACAATTGAAATTAGGACGCACGGAAAATAGAACAAAATGTTTCAATGAACCATTTTGTACTCATTACGCCCGAGGTAAGACAAAGGCCTGGTTGACATTTTTTTGTGTGTGTGATGCACTCTAAAAGTCGGAAAGAATGAACTGAGCTTGCATGCAGAAAGACTCACTTTTCTTAATGCGCCCTATCGTTTTCTTCATAATGTATCCTTCTTACAGGTCTGTACCTCGGGTTGAAAAATACAAAACCACATCGTTTTAATTTCTGCTTCCCCCCACACGCATCTGTCCGTAAATTTCCCTATAATGTCATGCAACATTTTAGCTATGTTGACAATGCTACGTGCTTTCTGCTGCCATGCTGGTGAGCGGAGGTACCTGTCATCACTTCACTATTTGATTCACAACTGTCATTTGCGGTGGGAGATTGGTACGAAGTAATTCCAGATCGACACAGTCCTCGTTGAAACTCAGTGCCTTCTGAGCAATTAGGGATGGATAATAAATGCTGACCTAGCCAGACACATAATAATCCCATGAATGAATGTTTAAAGATCAATAATGTGAAGTTAGGGAATGAAATGTACGAGATGGAACTTTCCTGGGAAAAGAAACAATTGAGGCATTCAAGAGCATTGGAGTAATTATACAGAAAGAAATAGTGTGCAAAATTAAGGCGAAAAATCAGGAAACATTCAGAGGTAATGATTCTCGTTTAACAATCGCCATCAGGCACGTTTCAGATGGGATTCGCTAGAATATTCCCAGGAATGGAAAGCTTCACATTTGGGGAATGTTTGAAGGCTGTGGATCTATACTCGATGTAGTTTGTAAGGATGAAGGGGAATCTTATTCAAACATAAAGAATACTGCAGGGTCGATTTTGGAAAGGTATTTGCATTTCTGGGAGAGACTCCTAACCGAGTGCACAGCCTTGGCATAAAGGGAAGACCTTTTAGAACGGAGAGAAGGAGAAACGTCTTAAGCCAGCGACTGGTGAATCAAGGGAATTCATTTGCACGGAAGGCTATGGAAGCCAGGTCAACGGGTATATTTACGCCTTAGATAGGTTAATGAGTATCAAGGGAATCAAGAATAACGCGCTTAAGGCAGGACACTAGTGTTGGGAAACTGAACATTCATGATTGAAATGTGGCGAAGACCCAATGGGCTGAATTGCATAATTGCTGCTCTGATGCCTTCATGTCATCGACATTCGAATTGCGTCCTTTTCCGTCATAACAAGTTTGTGATTCAATAAACTGTGTCTTCAATCCAATTTATCACTATCTCCATCTGACTTCAGGTGCTCCAAAATATAGTTGCCTTATAGAACATAGAACATAGAAGAATACAGCGCAGTACAGGCCCTTTGGCCCTCGATGTTGCGCCAATCCAAGCCCACCTAACCTATACTAACCCACTATCCTCCATATACCTATCCAATGCCCGCTTAAATGCCCATAAAGAGGGAGAGTCCACCACTGCTGCTGGCAGGGCATTCCATGAACTTACGACTCGCTGAGTGAAGAACCTACCCCTAACTTCAGTCCTATATCTACCCCCCCTTAATTTAAAGCTATGCCCCCTTGTAATACCCGACTCCATACGCGGGAAAAGGTTCACACTGTCAACCCTATCTAACCCCCTAATCATCTTGTACACCTCAATCAAGTCACCCCTAAACCTTCTTTTCTCTAATGAAAACAGCCCCAAGTGTCTCAGTCTTTCCTCATACGATCTTCCTTCCATACCAGGCAACATCCTGGTAAACCTCCTCTGCACCCGTTCCAGTGCCTCCACATCCTTCCTATAGTATGGCGACCAAAACTGCACACAATATTCCAGATGCGGCCGCACCAGAGTCTTATACAACTGCATCATGACCTCAGGACTCCGGAACTCAATTATGAAGCTCATTCTGTGATGATTCTTGCAGTACAATAAATGGTTAGCTGAACTCTAGATTTTTGTCCACAGGGCAGTTTTTAAGCGCATGAGACATGGTCGTTTCCTTCACTGAAAAAATTGAAAACTTTAAAATTAATTTTATCAATGAAAATGTGTTTTTGGGAACAATGGAAGAGTCCTGTATGAGACAGAGAATGTCGCATCTTTGGCGTGTCCACCGGCTAATGGTGCAAGGACAGAAGAACACGAGTAGCTGATTTATTCTGGAAAGCCTGCTCCACTATTTAAGATGATCACGGGCGCTCTAATACATCTAAGCATTGTACAGGCACAACCACATGAAGAGTCAGGCCGTTGTTATTTCGAAAAACGAACAAACATACCTGAAAGACACTCAAAGACCAAAATCCACGACTCACTGTAGTGGACAGTTGCAAAATTTCACAAGGATTAGGTTAAAATCAAATAATTCTCATCGTGGTAATAAATCAGAATTCCTTGTTTTAAATTGTGTCCACCTGCTTCCAGATTCATTAATGTGAGAACACAACTTAACTGCACCATCCTGTATTGCTCTTCAAATATTTTGCAACTTTCACTGAGATTATCTCTTATGTTCTGAAATTGTAAAAAAGCATAATGCCGGATTTGCCCAATTTCAACTCAGAGGACAAACACCCATCTATGGAGTCAATGGTAATGAACATTTGTGGTATTCTATATACGGCAATAGTAGCTTTCCTAAATTGAGGATTACAAGTACCCATACTCGAACCGAGCTACCATACATTGGAAATAAGACTTCTTTCTCGTGCCCTAAAATCCTTCCACAGAGAATGTTGTCATTCTAAAGATGAGAAAACAGGTTTCTGCAACTGCTGCGAAATTTCAATGACTTATTAACAATGACGTTGAGATGCATTTCTGGAAGTCTGTACATCAGACTTACTGCATCAATCAGTTTTCAAACTGCCATATTCGAAGACATAATGTACATACATTTCCCACCTGACAGGTATGATAAAGTCAAATATTTGCTATTTATTAAATCATGAGGGACATGGATAGTGTGAGTCGACAAGGTAGTTTCTCGCTGGTGAGGGAGCCCAAAAGTAGAAATCATAGGTCTAATATTAAAGGGTAAAGATTTAAAAGGGACTTCAGGGCTACTTTTTCACTCATGTCTAGAAAGAGCTGCCAGAGGAAGTGGTGGTGACTGGTAAAACTGTATCATTCAATGGCATCTTTATGGGTATATGAGTAACAAGGTTTAGAGGGATGTGGGCCAAATGTTGGCAAATGGGATCAGATCAGTTCAGGATATTTGTCCAGCATAGTCAAATTGGAGCAAATGGTCACTTTCCGTGCTGTATTGCTGTATGACTTGATGACTCTTGAACAACTGCAAAACGAATGCAAATGATTGCATCAAAACAGTTTCCAGTTACAAATCTTCGGTCAATCTTCCTCTCTTATGCTCACAAGTTCCTTACCTAATGTCAGAACTTAAGATTTTCATCCTTGCATCCATTCCTGTAAATCGATTCTGCATTCTTTCTTATTCCGATATCCTTTCTCTAACGTGTGTCTGTACTTAGGCACACAGCATGGATATTTCTGATAACATATTTCATGGAATAGTAAAACTCAGCTGCATATCCATTTCGCAACCAGGTACTGGACAGTTGAGTCAAAATTGGTTGCAATTGCGGACAGAGTGAGGCACAGGACTTGTTGACATGTGGTGGAGATTGCGTGTGCCTATAACTCGATGACGAGTTATTCCCGCAAGTTCAGCTGTGTCAGAATCCATATTGCGATGAAAGCCTGCAAATGTGACCTTCATCTGGGTGTCTGCAATGGATTTGGCGAAATCGTTGCGTCTCGACTATTTGTTCTTCCAACAAAATATTTATTTTATGGAGTCGATTGTTTTACAATGAAAAATTCTGACTTGGTGTGGAGCTGCATTGGCTGAGAGATTAAGGCATTTGCGTACAGACCCTTGAGTCGAATTTGTCCACGCAGACCAGATATCCTGACCTAATGTATTCGCATTTGCCAGCAGTCGGTCGATACCCCCCTAAACACTTCTTATTCATAGAATCATCCAGCTGGCTTTAAATTTCATTGCATGTACCATCCCCCACCACTTCCTCTGGCAGCTAATTCCATGCACATACCTCCTTCTGCGTGAAAACGTTGTCCCTTAAGTTCCTTGGACATCTTTCGCCTCGAACCCAAAATATAGCCGTCTTCTTGTGGACTCCACCACCCGAGGGAAAAGACCAGTTATATTTATCCTATTCGTGTCAGTCATGATTTCATAAACCTCTTAAAAGTCATCCCTCAGTCTTGGTGCTCCAGGGAAAACACTCCCAGCCTACTCAGCCTCTCCTTACAGCTCAAATCTTCCAAACCTGGAACCATGCCTGTGAACCTTTTATGAACCTGTACAGTCGCAACACGATCTCCCCACTCCTATACTCAATGCACTGACCAATAACGGAAGAATACCAAGCACTTCGTCACTATCATATCTGCATGCAACTCTACTTTCAAAAAATTATAAACCTGCACTCCAAGGTCACTTTGTTCAGCAACACTTCCCAGAACCTTGCCATTTAGTGTTGCTCAAAAAAAAAGCAGAACCGACCATAGATGAACGCCTTTCTGAATTTTCTGCAGATCACGCCCACCTCTCTGTCCTTGTAAGTTAACAAGTAATCACTTGATGAAACCATTCCTGAGATGCTTCCAATACGAAAATACCCTTTCTTCAGCGAAGAGACTATGTCTGTAAACACTATTCCACATGGGTCGCACAGTGGCTCAGTGGTTTGCGCTTTTGTCTCACAGTACCAGCAACAAGTTTCCATCCAGCCAAAGGCGACTGTCTGTGTGGAGTTCACACATTCTCTCCGTGTCTGCGTGGGTTTCGTCGAGGTACTCCGCTTTCCTCCAACTTTGCAAAGATGTGCAGGATATATGAGTGGTCATGTTAATGTGTGGACATAGAGTCATAGCATGGAAACAGACCATACGCTCCAACCCGTCCATGCCGTCCAGATATCCCAACCCAATCTAGTCCCACCTGCCAGCACCTGGCCCGTATCTTTCCAAACCCCTCCTGTTCATATACCCATCTAAATGGCCTTTAAATGATGATAATGTATTTTCGAGAACAGACCAATGACCTAGAAACTGAACAGATATTTTGTATCTGCCTCCATGGAAGAAGATTGGGAAAAATTAACCACAAATACCAAGCGACCATGGCACTTGCATAACTACAGACTAAACCAATCACATCAGAATCAAAATGAGTATAATGAAACATCGTTGAATTTAACATTGGCCTAACGGACCACATGAACTTCGTAGAACATTGAACAAAGAACAAAGAATATTACAGTGCAGTGCATGCCCTCTGGTTCTTAATGTTGCGCCGACCCATGGAACCAACCTGATGCCCATCTAATCTACACTATTCCATTTTCATTCATATGTTTATCCAACGACCACCTAAATGCTCTTAAAGTTGGCGAGTCTACGACTGTTGCAGTAGTTCCACTCCCCTACCATTCTCTGAGTTAAGAAACTATATCTGACTATTGTACTATATCTATCAACCATCAATTTAAAGCTATGTCCCCTCGTCCTTGCCATCAAGATCCAAGGAAAAATACTCTCAAAGTCCACGCTATCTAACGATCTGATTATCACATATGTCTCAATTAAGTCACCTCTCATACTCTTCTCTCTAACGAAAACAGGCTCAAGTATCTCAACCTTTCCTCCTAAGACATTTCCTTCACAGGAAACATACTATTAAATCTCTTAATAACCCTTTCCAAAGTTTCCATACCCTTCCGATAATGTGGTGACCAGAAGTGTGCGCAATACTCTACGTGCAGCTACACCAGAGTTTTCTGCGGCTGATGCATAACCTTGTGACTCCGAAAATCAATCCCTCTACCAATAAACGCTAACACACGGTATGCCTACTTAACAAACCTATCAACCTGAATGGCAACGTTCAGGCATCTATGTAGTGGACATCGAGATCTCTCTGCTCAACTACACTACCAAGAATCTTACCATTACCCTAGTACACTTCATTCCTGTTGCTCCTTCCAAAATGAATCACCTCACACTTTTCCCTTAAAATCCACTTGCCAAGTCTCAACCCAACTATGTGTCTTATCTATGTGCCTCTGTAACCGCAAACATTCTTCAGCACTGCCCACAACTCCACGGACCTTAGTGTCATCCGCAAGTTTACTGACCCATCCTTTTACACACTCATTCATCTCATTTATAAAAAATGACAAACAGCCGTGGTCCCAAACCAGATCCTTGTGGTACCCCACTAGCAACTGAACTTGACTGATGAACATTTCCCATCAACCACCACCGTCTACCTTCTATCAGCTAGCCAATGTTTGATGCAACAGCTAATTCACTCTCAACACAAGCCTCTGTAAATTGTGCAATAGTCTACTGAGGGGATCTTTATCAAACACCGTACTGCAATCCATTAATCACATCAACAACTTTACTCTCATCCACCTGTTTTGTTACCAACTTAAAGAACTCAATATGTTTGTGAGCAACGAGGCAAAATCATATTGACTATTCCTCATCAACTTGACGATTATAAACGATTCTCTCAACGATTATACATCCTATTTCTTAAAGCCTTTCACAAACCCTTACCCACAAACGAAGTATCCTCAGTCATCTATAATAACTCGGCCTGGCTCTACTATCCTTCTTGAACACTGGAACAACATTTACTATCCGCCAGTCTACTGACACTATGCCTGTAGACAAAGACGATATATAGATCAAAGCCAAATGTGCGGCAATCTCCTCCCTGGCTTCCCAGAGAATACTAGGATAAATCTCATCCAGCCCAGGGAACTTATCTATTTTTACACTTTCCAGAATTGCTAACATCTTCTCCTTGCGAACGACAATTTCGTCTCGACTCGTAGCCTGTATCTCAGTACTCTCCTCGACAACATCGTCTTTTTCAAGTGTGAATACGGATGAAAAATATGCATTAGGTGCTTGCCCATGTTCTCAGACTTCATGCACAATTTCCCTCTACCATCCTTTATTAGCCCTAATTTTTCTCTCATCATTCGTTATTCTTGATGTACCGATGGAAAGCTTTCGTATATTCCGTGATCCTACCTGCAAATGACTTCTCATCTCCACTCCTGGTACTTCTTAGCTCTCTCTTTAGGTCTTTCCTGGCTAACTTGTAATTCTCAAACGCACTAAATGTGCCTTCACGTCTCATCCTTACATAAGCCTTCTTCCTCCTCTTGACCAGAGAATCAACTTCTTTAGTAAACCACGAATCCCTCGGTAGTTCACTTCCTCCCTGCCTGACTGATGCATACCTATTATGGGCACGCAGTAGCTGATGCTTGATTAACGCCTACATTTCCATTGTGCCCATCCCGTGCAGTTTTCTTACACAAACTGTGCGTCCTAAATCTTGCCAAAATGACATCATAATTGTCTTTCCCCCAGAAATAACTCTTGTGTGGCGGTATATACCGAACCATTTCCAATGCTAAAGTAAACAAACCGGAGTGTCTTCACTGTCATCAAAGTGATCACCTACCTCCAAATCTAACGCCAGGTGTATTACCGAGTACAAAATCCAATTTGGCCTCGCACCTTGTTGGCTTGTCTACATACTGTGTCAGTAAACCACACTGCACACGTTGAAAGAAAACAACTGACACATCTAAAGTACTCGAACTATCGTAGTTCAAGACAATATTTACAACGTTAAAGTCCTCCGTAACATCTCCCATCTTAGTCTTTACTAGTCTTTCCTCTCCATATCTGGAAGAATTCGGAGGCGCACAGAGAACGCCCAACAGAGTGACGTATTCAAATCACTGATTTCTAAACTAAACAGAATATATTTGCAAGATTACCAAATGCAACCCGAACAAAGGGAGCAAAATATAAAATAACCACCTATCCGAAAGCGCAGCAGACTATCTCAACTTAAAGATGCTGTTCCCAACACGTGCAACAATCCCAAAAGCACCCCTTTGCACAAAAGCTAAAACGAACACAAGATCTTACAGGAGAGAGAGTGAGAGATGACAGAGAGATTCAGCAGATAACACCTTCCATGTCGCTGCTTATTGGGCAGACCGCCTCACAACCGGCTGTCTGTTTTCAGTAAACAGCCAGGCTGCTAAAACTAGACCAGCCCAGAGGTAGGATGTACTGGGACAACTGCCCAAACCCTTTTCAATGTACCAGCTTTTTCTTAAACTTGAAAGACTATTGCCCAAGGCGGTATCAATTAGCAAACTGGCCTTAAAACCCTTCAAGTTCAGACTTTTCGGAATTGCTGGTTTACGAACCTCTCTGAAAAAGTAAAAAAAAAAAACAACGTAGTCTTGTTCAAGGAGCAGCATCGTTACACCTCTTCCCTGCTTTAAATTTGAAAAGTCAATATCAAAACATGGTTTCAGTTTGAAACCATTTAATTTTAAATTGTTAATACACAATAACACAAAGAAATGTTACATTGACTATAATCAACCAAATATGCATTAGTATGTTCTGCTTCAATCTGTTTTACTTCAGCAAGTGAACACCGCCGTTTCACTTTCAAGTCTCGACAATGCATCAGCAATAATGTTTTCTTGACCTCCTCCTTGCACAAATTTCAAATTGAATTGCTGTAACAACAAGATTCATCTCAACAATTTGGAGTTTTGTCCTCAAATTTCTCCACAAACTTTATTATCGATAATTGTCTCAGATAAATTATTGGGAACATAAATATTGAAATGTTGTAAAAGCAACACAAAGCTCAAACTCTCCTTCTCATCTTTCGAATATTTATCCTGTTGAATGTTCAGTTTCCTGGAGAAATAACTAATAGCTCTTTCTATGTAATCGTCATCTTCCTGTAAGAGCACAGCACAGACACAATGTCACTCGCATCGATAGCCACCTCGAATGGCTTTGCGTAATTAGTTGTGGCTAATTATCACAGCTGTCACGCTGTTAAATGCAAGCCTGCCTTATGAAGTGGATCGAATAATTCTGATACATATTGGAAATGTCCCATTTTTCCTGCCGCATTTTTGATACCAAGTGGCATGACTTTAAAATGATTCACTCCATTCAACAATACAAAAGCTGAATATTGACTTTTGGAAAATAATTATTTGTCAGTATCGTTTGAGTAAGCCCTACTGAGAAATGTAATTTGCTTTTCCCACAATCAGATTTGCACCTGTCTCTTTAACGGCAATGACTTTGCAATAGTCCACACATGACAGTTGGGTACTATCTCGTTTTGGCACCATTACTATGAGTGTGACCCAGTCACTGTAACCCACTTCAATTATATCGTCTTACAACATGTGTTCAATTTCCTCTTGAACCTGTGGCAAGTTTAGAGAGTGTTTGCAATAAAGATGTTCCTTCGTCAGAACAGCATCTTCTATATCAAAATCATGCATGATTAGGTTCAGTACTACACAGCTTATTGGCACACATCTCCCCATGTGTTAGTAATAGGTCTTTCGGGTCATTTTGCGTACTCTCTGGAAGGTAACTCAATAGCTTATCCCAATTTTTGACAACGTCTCCATTGTCCAAATTAATTTGAGGAATATCCAGTTGAAAATCTTCTGAACTTGGTTCCTCCCTCTGTGTTGTAACCAATAACACAGTGTCCTTTGGGTTTCCTTCCCTGTCAAAATACATTTTGAGCATTTTGAACTTTGACACACTCTGTGAAATGTCTCGCTGTCTGGAGTCCTTTTCAAATCGCTCACATTACTCAATTTCCTTTCCACTTGATAAGTTCAACTCAATCTTGCTTTCAAAGGTTCACCTATCATTGGAAGTGACACTACAACCTTATCTCCGAACGCAATATAGTGGGTTTTGATTTCTTGTCTGCTTCCAATTTCATTGGATGCTCTGATATGCGCGAACTCTCGCTGGCCAAATCTGGACATCTAGTAGACACAATCAATACTGCTAAATAATATTGATTCCGACTTTTTTGTGAAGTGATCCAATGCAATCAAATAAGAATCTCAGAAAGAAAGGTTCGTCAAATGCAGGAAGAGGTATTAAGGGTGAAAGTTTTATTATGTCCAGTGATTTTTCAATTACCGGACATGTATGACATGTCCCCAAATTTCAATTACAACCTTGTGCTGTTCAAGGCAAAACAAAATGCTTTTGATTTTTAACTTGAACTTGTCTCACTCTTAAATAACTCCTTACTGGTAGTTCAGACGCCACCCACAACACCTCCTTTCTATAACCGTTTGGCAATATGACTTGATGAACGTCTGCCCATATCTCATCTGCCTAAATATGTGGAGGTCTTCCTTTCCTTAACTAAGACATATTTTTTAAGATTGTAGCATTCGGGATACATTCAGAGTATTTGTTGTATGCATGCCTTTTTCTGCAATCCCTTTAGGTTTTCAGCATTCTGCTTTAACTCTTTTAATTTAGCTGAGCTAAAGATGTTTACTTTGCCATTTATCTGCTCCTGGTTTGTCTGAAACATGTGATCAAACAAGGTCTCTGTTAATTCCAATTCAATCTTCTAATCAATGTTCTTTGATCTGTCCTGTTTCAACTGGTGACTTTGTGACCTCGTTACCACACGGTCGGGAAATATCCCAGGATATATGACCTGCAATAATTCAGTTGACTGAGTTTGCACTGATGTTTCAAGCACATTAGACAGCACTGCAACACCTGTGAACCAGCTATGGAATTAGCGTGGACAAATTGTGTTCCTGAAGCTGAGAGTTTTTCCAGTACACCGACCATGACTTCTCCATTATTCACTGCACACCCTAACCTTACTAGACATAATGGAGCGCTTCTTCACATAGCGAGAATTCCCTCCACTCGCACTTTTTCTGGCAATAGTCATTCTTAAGTACAATTTTCCTTATCTCTGAACATCAAAGAATGACAGTATCCTGTATCTATTAATATTTTAAACTTTTTACCTGTTGATCTTGGCCTACGCGAGTAAACTTGATCTTCGCAGTTTATGGTTTAACAAGGTCTGGTACTTCATCCTTTGCCAGCCTCAAACAGGGTTGCACGTTCTGCTGGAGCTTTCTGGCCTCCGCTGTGCTTTCCATTACCATTGCACCAACATTCCTTCGCTTATCATGTTTCCCTACATATGTCTTCCCAGTTCTTTTCCTGAACAACCAAGACTAGGATTTCATGTGGCCTCCTCGATTGCAGTGAAAACACTGGGAATAAAAAAACTTCTCTGTCCACTTCGAGGGTTTCCATTTTAAAATGTAGTACGTTATCCTTATGATATTCACCAAGATCCACCTTTTCCTTTCTGTGTGAGGATTTCTCTTTTCCACGATTTCTACCCCTCAAGGAATTAAATTGATCTTGAAGCCAATCTTTGATTTATTGGTCAATTCATAATTATCAGGCATTTCAGCTGCTAATCTTGCCGTTTTACCTCTCTGCTCTTCCACGTGAGTTCTCACTGTCTCAACAAATGAAATTTTAAATTCCTCCAATAAAATCATCTGTCTAAGAATATTATCGGTTTGCTATTTCTGTAATGCTCCTATCCACCTATCAAAATAACTTTGCTGAACCTTTCAAACTCAATGTAAGTTTGACCAGGGAACATCATTAGATTCCTGAAACTTTATCTCCAGGCTTCTGGCATAAGCTCATATACACTTAAGATGGCTTTCCTCACCTCCTCATATGCCCCGGATATTTCCACTAATAGTGATGCAAATGCCTCACTAGCTCCACCAACAAGTTTTGTTTGAATCAACAAAACTCACATGCTCAATGAATCATCATCCTACTGGAATCCAGTGTTCCCTCAGGCTTCTGATCCATGTGCAATACTGTTCCACGGGGAAAGATATTCCCAGTAACACCACACTCAGTGTAATTTTACTTTGGATTGCTCCCAGTAAACACTTTGACACTGGGGTAGCTCGTCTGCTTTGGTTAGGAACCTAGACTAATTAAAACTTTCATTGAAAGATGCTCAATGAATCATGCTACTACTGGAATCAGATGTTCACCACAGGCTTTTGATTCACATGCAAGTCAGCTCGAAAGGTTCGACAGTTACACGAAAACGTTGAGGCAGCACGCTGGCTTAGTGATTCGCATTGTTTCTTCGCAACATCAGGGACCTGGGTTCAATTCCAGATTCGGGTAACTACCTGGGTGGAATTCATGCATTCATCCCGAGGATCTGCGTTGGTTTTGTCCGGACATTCTAGTTTCCTCCCACACTACTAAGATGTGCAGATTAGGTGATTTAGCTTCGTATTCTGGGATTCCTGTGTTAGATGCATTGGACAGGGGCAAATGTACAGAATGGCAGGGAACTGGGTCTGTATGGGTTGCTCTTCGGTGGATAGGTGTCGAGTTGCTGGCACAGAGGGCATGTTTCCACACAGCGTGGATTCTATAATTCTGTAAACTATACATATCCCTAGTAAAACTTGTAATTGAAGTTGCAGTTATGCTCCTGTTAGTATTCATCACTTATTACAAAGATGCATTTACGGGTACTTGCAGAAAAGAAACAATACTGGTGGTTCAGAACTTTATATTCGAGCAGTTACCGACACTCAGTACAAGATTACAATGACACACCCTCCTCGGAAAATGAGGATACAGCAATCAAAGCGTCTGGACTGAGCATCTAAAAAGGGAGGATGACAGCCAGATGTTTTGGTGAATCTCGGCAGCAACAATATAAGTAGAATAAAACAAGATGAGGGCCTGAAAGCAGAATTCATGGAGCTACGAGAGAAGTTAAAAAAGGAGGTTCTCAAAGGTAGTGATCTCTGGATTACTACCAATGCCACGTTGTCGAAAGCGTAGAAATGGAAGAATAGGCAAGATAAACACATGGCTTGAGAGATGTTGTAGGTGGGAGGGGTTCAGATTTGTTGGACATAGGGGCCAGTTCTGAGGATGGTGGGACTGTTATAAATTGGACGGTCTCCATCTGAACCAGATGGGAACTAATGTCCTTGGGGGAGTTTTTGGTACTGCTGTTGGGGAAGTTTTAAACTATCATGGTAGCGATTGGGAACGAGAAGAGAAGACAAGTAGACAGCGAGGTAGGAACTGGAAACTGTAAGAATCATCAAGTTTGCATTAATAAGGTAAGAGTAAGCAGAGACCAGAGGAACTCAAAAGAACTGGTTGCCTGAAGTGCATATACTTTAATGCAAGGAGTATAGTGGATAAGGATGATGAACTTAGGGCTTGTATTTGTGCCTGGGACCATGACTTTCTTGCGATCACAGAGGCTTGTTTAACGGAAGGGCATGACTGGCAACTAAAGGTTTCAGGATATAGATGATTCGGACAGGGAGGGAAGTAAAAGTGGGGGAGGAGTTGCATTGCTGGTCAGGGATGATATCACAGCTGCGCTAAAGAGGACACTATGGAGCCCTTGAGTATTGAGGCATTATGGGTGGAGCTGAGAAATCCGAAGCGTGCAGTTACATTTTTGGAGCGGTGTTAAAGACCTTCCAACAATGAGCGTGAGGTAGAAGAAAAAATAGGTAAACAGATTATGGAAAGATTAGAGGCAACAGGGTGGGGGTGATGGGAGATTTTAAGTTTCTCAACATTGGCAGGGATACACTTAGAGTCAGAGGACTGGATGGAGTAGAATGTGTAAGATGAGAGTTTTCTAGAGCCCTATGTCAATAGTCCAACGAGAGAATGGGCCATATTGGACCTGGTGTTGGGGAATGAGCCAGGCCATGTGGTAGAAGTTGTGGTGGCAAATGTCTTTCGGAAAAGTGATCACAATTCTGTATATTTTAGAGAACACGTCGACAAAGGTGAGAGTGGTCATAAGGGAAGTGTACAAAACTGGGCCAAGGCCAATTATGTCAACATTAGGCAGGACTTGGCAAAATACCTCAAGAAACATTTGACAGTGCATTTAAATTCCATGCGGATTTCATTTCATGTCAAATAGAATACGATTTTTTGAATAAAGCACTAATAAAGTGACCCGAAAGCTATCATTATTCACACTTCTATTTTTCAACCTCATCCTTTAACAGGCTGAGACAAAGCATTTCAAGCGTCCGAGGATAAATGCAAGAGTACACAAAAAAAGGAGCTTATGATGCCTTCAACCCATATTTGCTGAGCGCGCAATCTAGGTCTCTGGGCCCTAGTTCATGATTTTCCTTCCAATATTGTTCATGCATTCAAGAATGCGACAGGTTCGAAAGACAGTGTACGTTATTCTTTTTTATATTCCACAAATCGCAGACTTTTTCTTATTCATTCTTCATCGGCCAACCCTTTCATTTACACTGCTTACAATAATGTGATAATACTGTACCTTCAAGAGATGTGTTCGATTGTGTTAATCTTGCAGAAGGGTATTCTCCCAGTGGTGCAGAATGTTCTCCTTCAGACGGGCAGTCGTTAAACAGTTTTGAGTTCTCCCTGAATAATTTTTCAAATCAGATAGATGAGCAATGAGGTGGGTTTAAGTTTATACAGATCCAGAAGGACTTTGCAACAGCTTTTATTGAGTTAGTCACTTTATCTGTTTTTTGGAGCCAAATCGTCGAGTTCCCTGTTGCTAAAATGAGGACGCAGAGAGTTAGATCTTCCTTCCCAACATCAAAAGGCTCAGAGAGTTTCTTCTTTGGTAGTATTTTTTTTAAATGGAATGCTGCATATATTAAAAGAGTTCGTTCTTAATTAAATGCATGGTAAATACCTCCTCAAATCCTTCAAACGTGGTGTGTGACATGTCAACACTCATCTCGGTTTCTGTTAGATCTTCCAAATAAAAACACCAGTAATGTTGTTCTACACAAATTCCATTTTGAAAACGCGCGTAATCTCTTTGTAACAAAGGTGCCCTTTTTTCATATGAATAACAATTCGTCCCTGAGTTCTGACAAGTATAAATTTCGCGAGTTTGTTAAACTATCCTGTCTGTAATTTCCGGTCTTAAGATTACAACCTTTTTCAACAAGGCAGTAGCAAGATTCCACTCTTCTGGCACCTATTCCACATCTGGACAAAGCAGAAATTTTATGTCAGAGAATTCTTTACTCTTCTTTATTTCAATGTTCTTCTATGAATTGCATTTGGAAAGGTTTGTTGTCAACTTTTCATACACCATTCTACCCAACACTTATTTTCGTTAAAGTACAACCATTCAGGATACATAGTTTCCTTCAGTCACAATGACCTAGGCAGTATCTCTCCCTTTCATAAATTATCGCGCCACACTTCATATAACATGAAAACTATCGATGACCTTGCTCAGAATCAAATGTTAAATCTCAAATGAGACAACCACGAAATGACACAAAGAAAAGGTCCAGTTACATGCTGAACATTAACCTCACCTTATGAATAACTATGTGCTATTGTTTAAATGTTAATCTATTATAACAGAACCCCACCAGTAATTTAAATTAATGTCCTGATTGTAACTGATGACCTAACTTGTCCCTAATGCCAGACTTAACACTGATTAAAACCGTACACTAAATCCAGTGCTGAATTTGATGGAAAAATCCGATACAACGGCAATCTAATGTGTGATTTTATCTGAAGTCACAACTCTAAAAAAAGAAACACTCCCTTAGTCCGTCCCGTTTCTCAAAATAACCATTGTCTTTATGAAACTGACAATTCTAATTCTGTGTCAAATATATAGTTAACTTTGAATAGAAGCCAATGGTAAGTGTTCGCCAAACCTTGTTATTTTACTGCGAATGCGAATGAGAACAGTAACTATACACACAGCCGGATCCGAGCAAACATGAATCGTAAACATATACTTCAGTCAATCGAAACGTGTCATCCTGACACTTGCAGCAAAATTAGATTTTTATGGAATGAAACATCTGTAAAGATATTGAACCAACGGCATTGAGATTAAACCCGAAAACTTCTCCCGTCAGATGGTCCCTTGTGTGGTGAGGAGGACAGGGTGACTGTATGAGATGGGCGAAAACTGTAGGGGCTCTGCAGCACCAGATTGATTTAGTACACGTTGCCTGTGTTTCACTTCCTCAGGTAATATCACATTGCACGCACTGTACATCATGCTCTGCTCAACTACACAGCCTAGATTATTTTTCTTTCTTGGGAAACTACTGTGAGTCGCATGTATTGTGACATGAACCCTTTGACATTTTGACTAACTTAGATGAAGTCCACGTGTGTTGTATAATGGAGAATGCAAAGGAGGAACGGTTCTCATGCAAAACATTATATTTCGAATAGCTGAGATGTTTTGGAGGAAGGTGCAGACAGAGAGATTGAGCTGATGAACAAGCTCTTCCGGTTAGTTGCAAAACTATGTCGAGATTTAAATTGAATGCCTTAGAGTCGGTTGTTCAAGCAAGTCTATTCCATCCTATATTTAAACTACTTCCAATGGCAGAGAGATGAATCAAAAGGCAACGTTCCCTGGAAGTCTGCTCCAGTCAAGTGAATACGCGTAAAATCCTTTGTCTCAAGGCACACGTTCATTCCTCATTTCTACTATTCCGGACAAGAGCAGCATGACTCAAAACACTCTTATTCCAAGGTATATTATGCAGATGGCACAAATGTGAACTATTTCAATTTTCAAAAGCAATGTGGTCCAGATATGATTTAATTCTTCTGCAACGATGCTTTCAGCAAAACATACTTCAACGTTACAACAGAGGAAAAACACAAATAAATAAGACGTACACGTAAGTATTGCAAACCATGTTATAGCACTGCAGGTCTCACTGTAAGTCTGTATAAGAGTACATCCAGAATCGTCATCTTCAAGATGTCAGTACCGACATCAACATCAGCAGCATCTTAGTAAACATAATAATAGTGATGATACTATTAATAATATACTTAAACTGATAGAATAATAGAATCCTCACAGTGCAGATCGAGGCCATTTGACCCATTGAGCCTGCAGGTGTCCCGAAGAACAACACAGCGCCGTACACTGACACCTCCTATTTCTGAGGATGGGTTAGGCGAGGTCAATGATTCCCCTTCCGCAGTGCTGAACCTTTCTGCTCCTGTGCTGTCTTGGGGTCCTTCGATTTGGCGAACGTGATGGATCTCGCTTGGTCGTGCCAACTCCCTACCACAACCGAATTTGCAATACCCTAAACGGGAGATGTCCCTGATCCGGCAATATAAGTTGTTCATATAGGTTAGCCAAGGGGTGTCCCCAATGTGTTCAAGGCCAGGAATGTGATTGCTGGCGACTGGGAGTTGCTAATCACTGCCATTATTGTAAGCAAGAACGCTGAGTGGATTAGTTATATCTATTACCATCAGCAGTGATTTATTAATTACTCTGATGATGCCCTCGCTATGCTGGGTGAGCGATTGGATGAGACCAGTGGTGGACTAATCAGTCTTGGACAGGTTGTTGGTTGAGAAATATGGGGGTCTGTGTACTGTTTGTGGAACAATACTGTACTTTATTCCCATTAATGCTAGCCCAGAATGATCATTCATTCAGCCGACAGGTAAGCGGCAGAATGTAGGGGAGGAGATTAAGGTGATTGTGGGGTTCAGCCATCGGGTTTTTGGCTGATTGACTGGTGTACTGGGTAGGTCAGGAACTTGCGCACTACCATTTGGATTATTGCAGGTTTTGTATTGCTTGTTGTTGCCTTTGTCGTTTGTTGTGCTCTTCCTCTTGTTAAGTCTTTTTTAATGTGTCTTGCTGCGCGACAGTTGCCGCATGTTCCAGTGGACTCTGGGCCTGCAAACTTTTTCGCTGTGGGTTCCCCGCTCTACATCAAAGATCTGACTTCCGCTGTGGTGCTGAAGCCTTGTTCAGATGGAGTCGCCTGAGTTGTATGTGTGTTTAGATGTTGCACTGTCCTCGGGTCTTTCTTTTCCTGTCCCAGTTATTATGAGACGGGTTTTTTTGCCTTTGACTCTAGGTGCAGAGGGATAATACTTTGAGGTTTGGACGCTGGAAATTGTTATTGTCTGCTTTTGGGGTTCTGTCGATCAATTTGGCTTTTGTACGTAGTGCCTCCTTATGTTCTTTCTCTGCGTGAAACCTGTTGGTCTCAAAGGCAATATATGAACGTTACTCTGGCAATTAAGTAATTAACTTAGTGTTACAATGTATGCCTGGGATCATGCTACACGGCACCAGTAACAGATAATGGTAGTGCATTGTGATAGGCTAGTTAAATCACTGGCAGACGAGCTAATGTTGAAGATGATGGTGTTGTAATGTGATAGGTTAAGTGGGATGGAGGGAATCAATGTGGCAGACGATGATTAGTTTTGAAAGACAAAAAAAGCCAGCATGATTTGCAAAACTAATGTTACCCAGTTACCACGGGAACAACAATTGCATAAACAGGAGGAGAACAAAGAGCTTGTGGGGAGTCAGGAAAGACGTTTTGCTGGCTCTCATAGCTTTGAATTTACAAGGTTAAAGTTTAAGTTTGTGAAGATTTTTCCACATTTCCTGTGAAACATCGAATGATTCTTTCACAGCAACGACCATTGTATCCCCCTTAAAACCAAAGGCAGAGGACGGAATAATGTCTACAATAAAGGGGCTGCTTGACGCAGGGGTACTCAGGGAAATAAACAGACCTTGTAACACTCCCCTTTTGCCAGGGTTTAAAGCGGATAGTTCTAAATAGACACTTGTGCATGATCTGAGAGTCGTGAATGAGGTTGTGGAAGACTGGCCAGCAGTTTTTCCCAACCCGCATACACTGTTGGCCAATGTCCCACTCCATGCTGCTTGGTTTTCAGTAATTGGTTTATGTTCTGCTTTTTTCAGTATTCTGCTGGCGGATCTTGCTGCTACTTGCTTGCATCTACTTATAGAGGTACCCAATACATTAACACTAAAATGTTGCAGGGATTTAAGCACTCACTGCATATGTTTAATCAAGTGTTGAAGGCGGACATTGAAGCGGTCTCATTAGACGTTCCGTGAACCTAATATATTGATGATCTTCTGGTTTGCTCGGACTGTCAGGAGAAATCGAAGGCACTACTACCTTTCTGCTGGAAAATTTAGCACATTGGGGGCGCAAGGTCTCAAGAGAAACGCTGCAATATTGCAAACATTACGTTGACTATTTGGGTTGGGTTCTATTTAAGCGGATAGTTCCAAATCAGATCGAGGTGTTAGTTGGAGCCCACAAACCTGTGGGAGTAAGTCAGACGATGACATTTTTGAGAATGGCAGAATTCAGTTTGGATTGGATTTCAGAATATTCTGACAATATGGTACCCGTATGGAAAAATCATAAATGAGGCAGGACATGCTAACCTAATAAGTGAACAATTTTGGGATGGGGAAGCTGAGACGGCTTTCAACATCCTTCAGCAAGCACTGCAATCGGCGTCAGTTTTGACCTTACCCAATTACGAAAAGATTTTTCACCTCTATGTATTCAATAGACAGCACGGTTATGGTGCTGCAGTGCCCACATAGGCAAAAAGCATATTACAGTTCCAAACTGGATGACTCGGCTCAGGGATACCCTTCTTGCTACCAAGGTGTGACAGCAGCACATTATATGTTTGAGAAAGCGTCCACCATAACAACAGGTTATCCTGTAGTTCTGCATACTCACCACAACGGGGCTAGTGGATAAAGGCCATTTTATGTTAACAGCAGCTTGGATATGAGCATATCGGCTGTTACTGACTTTACTGGACATAACTATACAGAAATATACTACACTGAACATAGCAGAATATGTCTCACTGGAGTATGACGGCGATCACCATGATTGTGTAATGGAGGTTAAGATGTTTGCTAAACTTAGGTCCTGTTTGCAATCTGAGCTTCCAGCTGATGTTAATAAGAAAGGTTTTATTTCCAGATGGCTCATGCAACAGGGAGTATGACGGAAATCATGCAGAATTCTCAGTTGGACAGCAGGGGTTTCCTGGTTTAAGACAATTAAACAACAACAGCATCACCATCAGCACGATCCCCTCATACTCGCACGATCACCGTCACCCTGACTTACTCACTCTCACTCTGTTACCCTGGCACCCTCACTCTCATTCCGTCACCGTCACCCTGACACCCTCACACTCAAAGCATCACAGTGTACCTGACTTACTCGCTGTCACTGTGTCCCACTAACTCCATCACACACACTTGCTCAACTTCAGTCTGACCACTCACACTCACTAAGCATGGTCAAAATGACAACTCACACTCACTCCGTCAGCATAGCCCTGGCACTCAGTCCATCACTGTCACCCTGGCCCCCTCACACTCATTTCTTCACGGTCACTCTAATGACTCCTCACACTCTCTCCAAAGCCCTGACTAATCACACTCATTCAGTCACTGTCACCCTGTCTTAATCACTCACTCTGTCAGTGTCACCCTGACCCCTCACACTCACTCGTGACCATCACACTTACCCCATCAAACGCACGAGCTCACCATCAACCTAACCACCTCACATTCACTCCGTCACAATCATGCTGACCCACTCATACTCACTCCAGCACAGACACACTGAAACCTTCACACTCAATTTATCATCATGACTCCCGACATTCACTCCATCACTATCATCCTGACACCTTCACACTCAATCCATCACGGTCACACTAGCCCCATAACACTCAATAGCTCATGGCCACTTTTACCTCTCACACTCATTCCTTCACTGTCACATTAAGGCCATCACAGTCACTTGCACAATATCACTGTGATACCCTCACACTCACTCCGTCACCGTTACACTGACCTCCGTCACAATCACTCCATCACCATCACCATGACACTCACGCATACACTCAGTCATTGGCATCCTGATCACATACACACATGCTCCATCTCCGTGATTGTGATGCCCTCATACTCACTCTGTCAGCCTGACCCGCTTACACTCACTCCGTCACTCGGATCCATTCACACTCATGCCACCATTGACACACTGACACCCTCGACACTCACTATAACACCATCAACCTGACCCCGACACTCACTCCATAACTGATACGCTGACAACCTGAAGAACTTACAATCATCCGTCATGGTCACCCTGACCCCATCACATTGATTCCAGCACTAACACCCTGAACGCCTCACAATCACTCCAACACCTTCACCCTAAACCACCTACAGCCAGGCTGTCACACTGAACCCCTCACACTCACTTCATGATTGTCACCATATCCCCCTCAACATCACTTCATGACTGTGACACTAACCACCTCGCACTCACATCGTCATGATTAACATGACCAGCTCATCCTCACTCCATCACAAGAACCATGACCCTCTCACACGAACTCCGCCATCGTCACCCTCATACCCTCATGCTCATTCTGTCATTGTCACACTGACACCCCACATACTCACTCCATCACCATCTCCCTGATGTCCTCAAATTCACTCCATCATCATCACCCTGACTCACTCACACTCACTTCTTCATTGTCACACTGACCCCGTTTAGTCAAACCATCATTGTTCCCTGACCGCCTCACAGTCTCTCGGTCAATGTCACCCTGACCCGCCCACGCTTACTCTACCACTGTCATTCTGAAATACAGTTCACACGTATTTCATCACTGTCTTCATAACCCTTTCACAGTCCCTCCAACATCGTCGGCCTGATGCCCCTCACACTTACTCCTTCACTGTAACCCTTATCTCCATTCAGACGCAGAGGTTCGGTGTGGACTTGTTCAGCCGAAGGGCCTATTTCCACAGTGTAGGCAATCTCAAAAAATTAAAAAGAAATTTTCCACCTGATGAGTATTCCTACAGCCACTATGTTGCTCGATGAATTCACTTGATCTAGCTGGCAATACCTGACATGTGCCTCCTTTGTCTTGATCAGCGCCTGAATGGATAACCAGTGTGTACTGATGCTGTTGGCATTGATTTGCCCACTAACAGGCTCATGCTGGCTCTGAGTACTCATTATCTCTACTTTAAAATATCCCCACGTGCTAGACTCATATTTCCCTGCAAATAGACCCCTCACCAATCACCTTTTGAAAGTTCATGTCATGTACTACCAGAATTGGTCATGCCACATGTTAAAACTTGAATTTGTGGACCACTCCTGTCCTTATTCATAACTGTTTTCAATCGAATAGAATTGTGGTCACGTTTCCAAAATCGTCCCCCATTAATACCTCAGTACGTTTCCCTACATTGTTTTCTCAAAGGGACGTCAGGTTTTTCCCCTTTCTCCAGTCGTGCCATTACGTGTTTTCTGGAACACAATTCGCAAATTCCTCCCATCCAAACGCTTAACACTGGCAGTCCCAGTCTAGGCTTGGAACGTTTAAAAAAATCCTCACAATTAAAACCTTATTATTATAATAGATATTTGAGATCTCTCGTCATATTTGTTCATCAATCCTCCACTGATTAATCGATGTCAGTAGTACAATCGTTCCAAAGTGATTGTCTATTCTCATTTCTCAGTCTCACTAACATATTTTCACTGGACGATCCAGCAGGAATATCCTGTCTAAGTACTGCTGCATTGAATCGTGCGATCAAAACCCACCCAACTGGTTCACGCTTAGCTCCCCTTCTATCATCCCTGTCGCATCTGTATTGAAACAACAAGCTACCAGTCCAGTCCTTCTGAACAGTTTTTCTATAATTTATATAATATCCCAGTCTCATGTTCCCAACCATCAAGTTCATCTGCCTTTCTCGTCATCCCCCTTGCATTGAAATAAACACAGTTTCATCATCAGCTTTCCCTTATTATTGGTGTGTTCTTGCCTGCCTTTTCGATTGTAATCACTTTCGTTCACTTGTATGCCAGCCTCAAACTTCTATCGAGCCTTACAACTATTAAAAGTTCAACACCCTGCCAGACGAGTTTAAATCCTCTAGACTGGCTCTGGAATTCTCTGTCCTAATGTATGAGTTCCCCTCCCACCCTGAGAATCGATGTCCTTTCACTCTTTCCACCTGAGCAGACAACTACTGGGATCTATGGACATGTCCTTCAGTGTGCTTGTGTTCTTCAGTACTCCACATGGACCAATCGTTCATTATGTATGTCCATCTGCCATTACTCTACTCAATTTGTCATCTAATCTACATAAAGTAAATGCCTGAGATCGTCGGCTTCATTATGGGCAAAAGCCTCACCTTTCACATCATCTGCGAACCTAGTAACGATAACTTCTGCTTTCAATTCAAAGTTATTAATGTACATAATAAACCGGAATGTTTCCTGCACAGGCCCCTGTGGTACACCCACTGTTGAAAGAATTTCAATTACCAGAAACGTCTGTTCATCAGGTTTGGATCCAATTTTCCACATTGCCTTGGATCCCGTGGGCTTATCCCTTTTGGACCAGCCTTCTATGTAGGATCTTGTCAAGGACCTAACTGATGTCCATGCAAACAACATCACCTGCATTACCTTCATCAATAGTTTTGAATACAATTTCAAAAATCGCAACTGAATTCATCAGCGAGGATATTTCTCAATTAAGTCCCTCACTGATTCCGGCCTTTCCGACTATTGATTCATTTTGCTCGTCAGAATCGTTTCCAGTAATTTCCTTACCACTGATGTCAGACTACCTGTTTTGTAATTTCCTGGACTATCCCTACTGTCCTTCTTGAACAGGAGAACACATTAGCTATCCTCCAGTCATTCAGCACGTCACCCGCGGCCAGCAAAGTACTAAATAGTTCCTCCTTGGCCCGTGCAATTTCCTCTCATACCTCCCATAGAAACCTGGGATATATTTCGTTTGGCACTGGAAATGTCTCCAACTTTATGGCTGCGAAAACATTTAGCAACTCTTCTTTATTGATCGTAACATGATCTAGAACGTCACCATCCTAAATGAAATTCCTGGCTGCCATGTCTCTTCTGTGTGAATACAGGTGAGAAGTATTCATTTAAAACGTCACCTACTTTCTCTGGCTCCACGCACAGTTAGTCTCTTTGCTTTCTAAAAGGAGCCACTCTTTAGCTAGGAATCCTCTTACACTAACCATGTGCATAAAATACCTTCTGGTTTTTCTTTAATGGATCTGGGAAGGATATTTCAAGCTATTGCTGAGCCATCATTTTGAATGAATCCCTTTTAACATTCTGTATTTTTAACAGGTTTCGCCTGTTTATATTGCACTTTCTTTACCAAATTCACGGTATCACTTGATCGGTATTCCCAGGACTTGCTCCCATTGTCATTCATCCTTCACGGGACACACTAGCCCTAAATTCTCACTGTGATCACTTTAATTTACTCCCACTTTCCGATTGTAGACTCAAATGTAAATTTATCTGCGTCTATATTTGTCTAATCTTGACTACGGAAATTTTTAATGTTGAGAAATTCTGATAATCTATGATAGGTGGCCTTCGCCAAATTTAGATGCTTCATATCTACACAATCATTATCTCCTTTCATAGTAACTTCAAAATATACAGAATTATGGTCACAATCGCCAAAGTAATATCAAATCCTAATCTCTGCCATCTTCTCCAGTCTCAAAGTTCCACCCAGTCCTTGTAACATCCTCCAGCACTTACCAATTTCTTCATCTGTGCCCCTGTGTCCAGACTCTACAGCACATGATATCAGTCCCGACAACACTCCTCCATACTGTCCTGCAGAACTACATTCCCACTAACCTGCTACCATCCCTATGAACTAATACCTTTATGACTCTTCCACTCCCTTTCCAGCCATCCTCACTTCGCATAACATTAAAAATCCACTTGAACATTCCCTCGATTTGTAACCTCACTGAATCTCTGCAATCTTTTCTTTCTCCATGACGTCTTCCCGTCATAACTATCTTCTTAACTCTGCCAACTCCTGCAGCCACTAAAACACTCCATGAATGTCTAAAGTCCTCTGGATTACTGACTCCTCTTTCAGTCCTTATTACTCTCTCTGCCTGTAAGCTTGGCCAGTCTGAAGAGAACTTTATAAGTCGCCAACTCTCAGTATTGCTAACTTCATCCAGTCTCGACAGCTATCCCTATCTCTGTAATCGAATCGAGCCTCCGCTACCCTCCCTAATGCTGTTACCTTTTCCAGTCACGCTCATACCCGTAGTCAGTATATCTGTCACGACACTGGGTAAACCCCTCTGCTGATTTAAACTAGCAGCACAGAAACGACCCATACCAAATTGAAATCTGTTCAAATTCGAGAGGCAAAGGGTTATCTGAAAAGTCATTGTTTAAAGTAAAAATTAAGAAATTCATTCTTTACGTCGACCATAGAAGATTAACGAAAAACTATTTACAATCCCTGTCTCTTAAAACTCGATTTTTGTCAACACCCTACAATGCTAATCAGTGAACATCCTGATTACGATTTACTTTCAAAACCAGTCAGCTATGGTGAGTTTCTTCTGTATATTTTCCTCTGGAGACTCACTCTACAGGTCGCCCTCGATGTTCTGCCACACAAACCTAAAGACAGGTACCTCTCCGAGAGCTGTTATTTTTGCCGTCTATACGTGTTGATGGCTTGGCAGTTCTCCCACTCAAATGTTAATTTGTTCCGTTTCCATTCCAGAAATTATCGGATCGTTTGACAGAATTTAATATTATCAACATACTAAGTTACAGCTTAATTGGAGTTCGTTATCTTGAGGCATAATTTAAAATGATTGGTCGAATTTGATTTTGTTTTTGTCTCATAGCAACCCAGCTGCGGCCTGCAGTTCGACCTAAAGTTACATTTTTACCTTGTTCAGGACTCTTTGTGTTGGTCAGAAATGTCAGCTCCCTTAAAGGTACAGTACACTCACAACGTAACAACAATAGCATTTTCCCGTTCCTTTCCCATATCCTGACTGTATCCTCTTCATGTTCCTATATTACTAATGGGCGTTGTGAAATCGTCCGATCGTTAGATGTTGCAGCAGTAAGGGGAGAAGTTAGGGTTTCTGTTTCCTGGAATATTGGGACTGTTTCTGTGGAAATGGCTGGATGGGGCAGCACGTGACAGAGCTGGCACTAAGTTCTTTATGCAGCGTTTGTCTAGTGCATTTGGGAAGGATGTAAAATAATTTGGCAGGGCTATGTCAATCACACAGAAGAGTACAGTAAACTACCTGGATTCACAAAAATGCTTGGAGATGCAGCTGCTACCAGTTGATCACAGCATGTTTAACAGTGGATATGGAGTCAGGAACAAGTCTAAATCACAGTATTCTACATGCATGTGAATACTTGGAACATAGTAAATAACATTGGAGAATGAGAACGAAAGAAGGTGCATTTCTCCAAGAGGACAATGAATTTGGCTTGAGCTTCAGAACAAGAAGTGCACAATTACCCTGTGAGGAATCGTGTGTTGTCCATTAAATAGTTTAAAGGATGGCGAGAACAAACCTACAAGGCAATTGCAGAGAGTTGGTAACATGTCAGATTACTAAAAATAAGAAATTGAAGTAATCCAGATGTAGACTGGGACACTGGTTGTATCAGGGCAGTGAAGTCTGAGCTGAAAATGTGTTGCTGGAAAAGCGCAACAGATCAGGCAGCATCCAGGGAACAGGAGAATCGACGTTTCGGGCATAAGCCCTTCTTCAGGAATGAGGAAGGTGTGTCCAGCAGGCTAAGATAAAAGGTAGGCAGAAGGGACTTGGGGGAGGGGCGTCGGAAATGCGATAGGTGCAAAGAGGTCAAGGTGAGGGTGATAGGTCAGACTGGGGTCGGGGCGGAGAGGTCAGGAAGAAGATTGCAGGTTAGGAAGGCGGTGCTGAGTTCGATGGATTTGACTGAGACAAGGTGGGGGGAGGGGAAATGAGGAAACTGTTGAAATCCGAATTCATCCCTTGTGGTTGGACGGTTCCTAGGTGGAAGATGAGGCGCTCTTCCTCCAGTGCCTTCAGGGCAGTGAGGGGCAAGTATTTCTAGTTGACATCGATGAGGGCTTACTTCATGAGTATTTGCCCTGCCCAAACGTGGGGGAAGTGGATCCAATGTCAGTAGGGGAATATTTTGGGACACAGCGATTATTTTATTTTAATGTTCAGGATGATGATCAAGAAAGACATGAAATTATTGAGATTGAAAAAAATAAGTTGACTGAGAGCAGCATTCAATGAGGCAAGAATGAAGCTGGGAGTGTTTGAAACACCAAGTTGGTCAGAAAAAGAAAAAGTCAACAATGGGCTCCCTTCAAACGGGAGACGGTTTGGGTCCACTCAAGGAATGTTTCCTCAAACCAGAAAGACAAGAGAAACAAACCCAACGCTCCCTGGATTGCAGAGAGGAACAATAGAAGCACATAGAGAGAGTCGGATTGGAAATCAGGAGGAATGCCGCTGGTTCAGAGGGGAGATGGTAGCGCAGGGGGTACTTATGGGATAACTGATACCTAACAGAGACCTGTCCCAGAGACTTCTGTGGGCACCTTATAGTGAATGTGTTAAAAGTTGGAGTAAGGCAGCTTTGAAACTAGGAAGGCAATTTATACCTAGAAAAGAAAGTTTTCTGAGAGTAGTTAGGATATACTTGGACGTTTGCAGCTGCATGCTTGCATGAAACATTCAAGAGGGGAGTGGATGAGTGTGGTGACTAAATATAATGCGTGTGAGGAAAGCAGGACTTCATTACTCAGTAATGTCTTCAGATGAAGTGTTGCTGTAAACATGGACGAAATGACATCGTTCTGTGTCGTAAGACTTCTGTGTGGTTCAATGTGATTTGCTGAGAATCCTTCAACTCTTATAGTATCCTCTCTGTGATGTCCTCGATCTCATGTGATACAGTCCAATCTCTACATTTTCCATCAGCAGATGCACGCCCCCTTACCTCTGTAACTCATGAAGACCATGTAAATCTTCTTTCTCGGAAATCTCCACGAGCCCTTACAATCCTTCCTGTCCATGTAATCTTTCTCAAGTGCTTGCCGTTCTCTCTTTCTCTGTAATTACTCTAATCCAAACATACCTCCTAATATTTTCAATCTCCTCCAGACGCCACAGTCATCAATGTCACTGACTCCCTCCTGCCCTGACAAATTACATTATCTCTATAACATATCCTGCCATAACAGTGTTCGTAATGTCTACAAATATCTACAGGAAGTATAACTCCGCTCAACTCTTTAACTTCCTGCGCCACCTACAAAGTTTCGCTGCTTCCTCATCTCCTGCAATTTCTACACAGCCGTGTAACATCCTCTAGTCCGGCCAGCGCTCCCGATTCTATGACCACCTTCTGCCCCAACACATCTCCCCATCTCTTCAGTCTCTGTATATGTGTTCCGTCCCTATCTGTAGAAAAAATCTCCAGCTTCTCCTATCCCTGTAATCTTTACCAGATGTTAAAACCCTCCATGTATCTCCAACCTTTCATTCGGCCATTCAAATCGCCCAATCTCTGACACGTTCACGAACTGCTTATAACCTCTCTATCTCAGTAAAATCCTCCAAGAAAAGTCACATCGTTTTCAATAGGAACTCTTCTTAATAATTTTTGCAGTACAATTATAAGTGTTCTTTTCTGTTTTCTGCAAGCTCTTGGTCTCAAAATCCTCCACCCAGAACGCACCTTGCTTTACATCTAACCTGTTCCAGCAACTCGATCTGCCCATATTCCTGTGACCTTCTCAATAAGGAGAAAGGGGTTTTTGAACTCGGTGCTTTGCAGGTTTGGAGGATGCTATAAATGTGGACGTATTGTAGAAATTAGAGGAATTGCAGAGGAACCCTCCAACCACAAGGGATGAACTCGGATTTCACCAGTTTCCTCATTTCCCCTCCCCCCACCTTGTCTCAGTCAAATCCATCGAACTCAGCAGGTTTATCGAATATAAAGGATATTGCAGAGACTGGCAGCTTTCAGCACAGAGAGAAGATTCTGTGTTTTACCCGATTGGCTGTGGTTACACGAATAAAAAGTGCTTTTGAGCTGCAAATGCATTGGCCCATTATCGAGCCTGGGATCTGCCTAATCTGAGTGTGGGACTCTGTACTGTGTACACCATGGGGAGAGAGTCTGTGATCTTCAGGATCGGATTTTGGAGCTCAATTCCAGGTTAGATGAGAACAGCTGAACATGTTCAGACAGCAAAGGGAGCCTGGGACCTTCCTAATTTCATTGTTGGACTCATTTCCGGAAGGGACGTGAGAAGCAAAAAATATTTAATGCGCTGGAGTTTATTCAATTCTGAATGTATTTACCTATTCTGTGTTTGTGTATTGAAATGATTCTGAACTGAAACAATCACAACAGAAATAACTCCCCGCAGCCAACAACTCCCAGGTATCAATTCTCGACAAGCAGTCAGCTCAACAGATCCTCAGTTCTCATCTCCTGAAATGTTACAATTTGAAAATAAGATTTAACAGGCATGAATTGATCAGCATCATTGATCAAAATCCGAATCGATAGGTAGTTCACCACCCCTATCACAGAGTGGGTTAAATCTACATCAAGTGCCTGATTCCCCTGTCCCTGTCCACTTTGCACTTATTTTTCGTGCAGACAAACTTAAAAAAACGTTTTCATCAGGTTTCGTGGAGAGTTTCTCTCCAGAATGCTATTGTAGCCAAAATATTGATATCGTTGCTCCAGCTCACTTTTCACATCAAACAAAACCTAAAACTATTCTTGCCTTTGTAATCTCCTTCAGACTCCCTGTAATATCTCTCACTTTTCAAATAACTTCCAATCTCTGGACCCTCCAGCTGTGTTTGTCTCCGGCACATGCTGTGATCCCTGAATTCCTTCCAAACATTTTAACAAGACCAATGCAATGAGAGCTTTAAAGAGCATGAACCACGCCAGATGTAGCTGTCATTATGGAGATGTGGCTGCAGTGTGACCAAGACTAAGAACTGGGTATTCAATTGTAATCATTTTTTTTCCGGAAGGATAAACAGGCTTAAACAGGTAAGTCGCATTTTGTATAAAAGATGGGGTCTGTATTTTTGTGATGCTTATCAATTTACACACTGTTGCTTCCTACCTCTCCCTTCACCCCTGCATATTAATCTGATCAGGTATTGGTAACCTTTGAAAACTTCAGAAAATAGCACAGCAGATGGGAGACCACTTTGTACAGTGTCCTCTTCAGTTCTATGCGATTACAATTAAACTAAATATTCGTTGCTGGTAATTGAACAGTTCAACAGGAAGAAAATGTTCTCGTCCTCTCTATGCAGGTCCTCACAATACGTAGCCCCAATCAAGTCTCCTCAGCATCGTCCGTTCCAATCTTTTCTCATCACTGCTCTTCCACTTTCACTGAGTACCCAATCTCCTCTGCATTCTCTCCAGTCCACTTGCATTTTTCCATGTGATAGGATGACAAGAATTGCACATATTACTCAAGCTGGAAATTGAGTTATTAATTTACAGTTCCAACATAAGCTTCTCGCTTTTATATTGTTTTGCTTTGCTTCCAGTTATATGTTTTGGTCTTCCTGCTCTTCTGTTCTGCACTTTGGCTGACAGACACATTTGTTGCCTGAACGAGATTGTCAATGTATCCAGCTACTTTCAGGGTTCTGCTCACACTGACCATACTATTTTTTCTTGTGCCTTTCTCGCAATTGTTGATGTACTCTAGTGTCTTGCCTTGCACTTCTCTGAGTTATTTGCTCAATTCAACTGGACTCTGTAATTTCTGTTTTTAAATAGTATGCCATGTGATTTATTGTCAAATCCAAGTAAGTCACATCAAAAAAGAAGTCACTGCCTCAAACCGTCACATTCAGGTCAATTACATATGGTCTTCCTTGAACAAATTTAGGCCGACTGTTGTGAAGTCCCTGAGAGTTCCTCTGTGACCGTTTTTCCTGTGTCTCAGAATTCCAGCCTCGCCTGTTCAGTCAGTCGCTTGCTCCACAGTAAATGAAGCTCCGGTGTCGACCGTTCTCCAGTCCTGCGGCACTGCTTCCAGTGAAGATTATATAATGATGGTCTCTATAAGGCAGGGAATTTTTCCTGGTTTCGTTTAACAGCCTGTAACATTGTGTTAGGTCCATTTAAGGATGTGTGTCTACATTATAATTAACCCGCTCCATAGGTTTACATCTTCCAACATTTCATGCTACCTCCCTCTTTTACCTGAGACAGAGAGGGGCCGAAACCATCTCATGATCTGGTCTAGTCTCATTTGAGTCGAATTTCATGGAGTGTTAATCTCCACAAAAAATGCATTTTTTTTTCATGGCGCTATCCCATATCTGCCAGGTAAACCACCTTCCCTGCACCCCGTCTGGGATTTCTCTCATTTGACACACGCCGATTTTTTTTTTGCTTTTGTCATAACAATGCCCACTGCCTGGATATCCCAGCATAAACCGGCGCTCCCTTTTAGAGGTGCCAACTTTTTAAAAAGTCATTAAACTCTTAGACTGACAATCTAGAACTGTCTTGGAAATGGCAGAGGATGTAAAAATAGGGCTCCACTTTGTGCACCAGCCCTTCAGGTTCTGGAGAATGGCATGGTGCACGAGAGAGTCATGATCGTCCTCCAGGACTGGAAGGGACTCCATGACACCAGGCATGTTAGCTTTGTCTAAGGTTGACCCCTGGGTCAGTGATGTGTCACCCTTTGGGTGATTGCCCAGCAATGTAGGAAGGAGGTTAGTGACCTTCTGCACTCCACCAGGTTAAGTGCCACAATCTGCATTATGTGAACTCATACTCAATCTATCTCTGTTACTGCACCAACACCACCAAGTCTTATGTTCTCCAAATCACAATGAATGCAGAACCTTCTTTAATTCACTCTCTGACCGCGTCCATGCTCCACTCCCCAAATTTGACCGATGTCTGTGCTGCCTACACAATACAACTTCTCCTTTCCCCCAACTGTACCAGCACTAACAGCTGTACCAACACCTCCAACTCTCCAATACCTCTTGGCAATTCTTACATTCTAGAAGAAACCATCCCTTAATATGGCAGGATGAACCAAGAGGGATAGGGGAAGACGATCATTTTGCTCCTCACCCCCGAACAGGGAAAGGATTCTGACCAGAACAACCACGAGAAACAACCACTATTTTCTGGCCACTATCCTAATCCTGATAAACGGTTTTGGGATTTTCCTTAATGCTTTATGACAAAGATATGTCATAAAGGCACACTAACTGCTTGTTTGTGTTTTTAGTTTTTTTCTTCTTTTTGTCAAGGCTGTGTTCATTTTCCAAACTCTTAGCTGTGGCTTCTTTAACTTTTTGACTGAGCTCACAATTTTTCTTGTCAGCAAATGTTGCCAAATCATTCCATCCTTAACACATTGCTGCGATGACCAGATCACCATGTTCCTAAATGCAGTAACAACGAGAATGGTCTGATGAGCTCCTTAGACAATTCTCCCAGATTCATCACTACAGCCAACATTGTTTCAATCATCTGCAATTGTTTCCCTCGCACCAATGAGACACTTGATAGTCTTTCATGCTCTCGTATATTTCTAACACGCTTTGTTAAACCTACACTAGATGGCGACCTGTCATATCACACTTCCTCTCTGGCCAAAAGCAAAATAAGGAAAAAGGTCAGAGCCTGTAATTTCCTCACTCATCTCCGCTCCTATGTCTTATGGTCTTATGGTCTTATATCATTTTAAGATATAGATCATTCAGAACTGGAGATTTGGCCACTTTTTAATCTGCCAAAACTTTGAAATCTTCCTCAACCTCTATCATTCCGCTCTAGGATCACACTGTCACTCTTCTTGAATCCAATAACTGCTTCTCCAATCTGAAGACTGACATAAAGTACATGTTTAACATTTTCTCTGGCTCCGTGGACCAGTTGCCTCTTTGGTCCCTAACAGGTCCCATTCTTTCCGTTGTTAGCTTCTTCCCCTTTATATGCCAATTGAATACGATGGGCTTCTTACTATTCTTAGCCACTAATGTTTTATCACGACTCCTTTTTGCTCTTCTAATGACCTAAGTTCAGCACTGCCCGTTCTACACACTTCTCGGGTCTCCATTGTTCTGCTCACTGTATACCTGCGGAAAGCTTCTCTTTACTGTTTTACTCCATGCCGAAAATTTTCAAACTTCCATGGTTCTTTGTGCTTATTTTCCTAAATTTGATCTTAGTTTGTGACATGTTCGGCCCAAACTCTCATTACTTCCATTTTGTGCATGAACACCCCGACCCCACCCGACCACACACTGTTCTACGACTGTTTTAATGAGAAGTAGCTGGACCCAAACTACTTTGGCCTGATCATGTCTTATTTGTAATAAACGCAGTCTCCCAAGCCAAAAAAATAATAATTTTGAATAAAGTTGTTTTTTGGCCTTTCCTTAAAAACGTTAAAACGCATGAGTCGCAGTCATTGGTCCGATAATACTCTGTCAATCTTGTCTCGAACACCTGTTTGGCTTCGTTTCCCACAATGAGGGCCAGCACAGCAATGAATCTTGTTGAATCTTCTACATGTTGATACAAAAACAAATTCGCAATAAGTTTCAACATATTTTTCCCATTTTAAAAACACATGACTGATCCAATAAATTTTGGGAATTGAAAAGCATAAATAGAATTACCCTCTTCTTGTTTTTTTATGCACTGTAGTGATTGTTTACAATTCTGTATTTTCTTCCAACTGGGGGTCTATAATATGTCCCTTGCAATGTAACTTACATTTTTTTGTTCTGATCTCAATCCGAAGTTTCCTTCCTCATCCTATGTATCCTATATCTTGCCCAACCGCTTCCTGATTGCCTTTTCCACAGCTGTAACACATGCCTTGCGATATATACTCATCCCTCTCCATCACGAGAGCAAACATTACCAAATTGTGGTCACTATCACCAAAGTGCCAACCGACGTCCCAATCTAACACCTGAGAGTTTTCATTGCACAGTACCAAATGTAACCTTGTTGGCCTATCTACATACTGTGTAAGAATAATTTCCTGCACACACTGGAAAAGAAAACTGCCCATCGAAGGTACCATAGTATTCCCGTCAATATTTGGAAAGTGAAAGGCCCCCATTACAAATATTCTATCACTCTCGCTCCTACCGAGGATATTTTTTTGCTTTCCGATCCTCTGCATGCCTATTCGAAGGCCTATAGAAAACCTACATCAATGTAACCACTTCTTTCCTGTTTCTAATCTCAGCCCATACTACCTCATTCGGGGATCCTCAAATTTCATTTCTGCAACCATAATACAGTCCTTGACTAACAGGACACACCATCCCCTCTTTTAGTGTTTTCTCCAGCTGACTGAAACATCTAAATTCCGGAATCTGCAACAACCGTCCCTGTCCATCTCCTATGATAGTCTCTCAAATGGCTACAATATCGACATCCCAGGTACCAATCCAAGTTGCAAGTTCATCGACTTTATTCTAGATGCTCCTGGCATTGAAGTACACACGCTTAAAGCCAATATCTTGCCTGACGGTACCTTATTGCAATCTTGAAATGTCAGTTCTGAATGCACTACTCTCTTCCACCCGTTATACTCGAAGAACAATTTTGGTCACACCCACCTGTTGAATTAGTTCAAACCCACCCAAAAAGCATAAGCAATATCCCCACCCCCACCCTGGTATGCCTCTGCTTCAGGTGAACGCCATCCTGTTCGTAGAGGTTCCACCTAATTCAGAAAGAGTCCAAATTATCCAGGAAAAAAAAACCGTCACTCCTGCACCATCCCTGTGACCATTTGTACAATTCTTTCCTGTTAACACGTGGCACGGGCAACAAACCAGAGATAGCAAATCTATTTGTTCTAGCTCTCGGCTTCCAGCCTAGCTCCCAGAATTTCTCTCCTCCTACCAATGTCGCTGATGCCCATCTCGACCACGACTTAAAGCTAATCCCCCCCCCCCCCCCCCACTCCACACACAAAGATTCTGAAAACACGATCAGTGTCATCACAAACCCTGGAACCTGGGAGGGAACACGCGAACCGTGAGTTTCTCATTCCCACAGAACCGCCTCTCTATCCCTTTAATTGTAGAGTCCGCAGTGACTAATGCTCTGTTCACTTCCTCCTCCCTTCTGAGCAACAGGAATAGGCTCTGTGCCAGAGACATGTGCCCATTTCTTACCTCTGGTAAATCCCCGCAATGGTATCTAAAACAATATACTTGTTGTTGAGGGGAACGGCCAAATGGGATTGCTGCACTGCCTGTCGGTTCCCGTTACGTCCACTGATGACAACCCATCTAACGCCTTCTTTAATCTGAGGTGTGACTAACTCACTGTAACTGCTAACTGCTCACTGTAACTGCTAACTCACTGTACCTGCGCCTCCTGAATGATTCAAAGTTCTCCAGTTCCAGCTCCAATTTTGTAACGCGGCTTTCGAGGCGCTGGAGTTGGGTGCACTTCCCACAGATGCAGTTAGCAGGGACTCTACTGGTGATCCTTATCTCCCACATTCCGCAGGAGGAACATTTAAGTACCCTATCTTCCATTCCTACTATTCGAAATTCCCAACGAGACGACTGGTAAACTACAAAAAAAGAATCCAGTCCCCTTAACAATCCACTGCACAGAGCCTCTGGTTCTCTGTGTCATTCCTCCCTCTCCAACGGCCACCAATAATAAGTGAAAGAACATAAACTGTTTTAGCAGATTTGGGGTTTGAAAGGTCACAGCAGATTTAAACTCTTGGTGATTAATTTCTTAGATCATTAAATGAAATATTGGTGAAAAATGTGTTTAATTTCGGTTACTTTTGGTTGGCTAAAGTAAAAGTGAGGGAAACAAGTGTTAGCATTGCTGTGGATGTTCTGAAGTTGGAAGATACTTACCACATTTGCCAAGGAAATTTGGAAAAGCAGAGGAAGAATATATATGTTTTGGAATTAGCAAACAGCTTAAAATTGAGTTCAACCAGGGACAAAAGAAAATCTGAAATTGTCATGGGCTTGGCCAAGTACTTTGATATGTCAAAGATACAGACATGTGCAGTAGAGTTTGAAAAAAAGAATAACATTGCGAATGAGCCAAATGGTGTTAGAAGTACAAAAGGCAGGGAAGGTCCTTGTATGAGCAGAGAGAGATAAGAATGAGAATAGGAAAGGCAGCGAAAACTTGAACTTGAGAAGTTGCAAATTAGTCAGGCAAGTCACATTAACAGGATTGAAATAAAGGAAGCATGCAGCGATGTATACAAATATGATTAAATATTGCCACATTCCGATGCGAAATATGTCGAAGCCTTCTTTATTTGGTTTGAAAAAATGGCTGGGCAGTTGCAGTGGTCACAGAACTTGTGGGTAATGCGAGTTCAGACTAAGCTAGTAGGCAGAGCTTGTGATGTATACTCAGAGCTGTCAGACAATGGGGGGTGGGGGAGTGAAGAAATTATGAAATAAACAGACTATTTAAAGTGCTTATAAATTGGTTCCAGAAGCGAATAGACAGCAATTCCGAAACATAACAAGATACCAGATCAGGCTGATGTTGATTTCAAGATAATTCAACATGGGCATTTTGAGTTTGGGCGTTAAGACAGATAACATCTATGAGGCTAGAAGAGCGATTAGTCTGCTGGAGGAGTTTAGAAACTCACTTAAAGAGATGATACGAATTCATGTGAATGAGCACAAAATTCAAGAAAATGAAAAGAGCCGCAGAGTTGACAGTGAATATACATTGGTGCGTAAGATGTAATTAAGCTTCTGACACGAATTTAATCTTGTGAGGGGTTCAACTTATGTGATCCTACATTACAAAAGAAAGAGTAGAACACACTGGAAGTAGATTATCGCAGGTGGAAACATGAGCCCCATGAAGTGAAAAACTTCATTTCTTTCCACTGTAGTAAGATGGGACACGTTTGAAGCACCAAATGAACTGTATTAATTTAATTTGATGTATTTTGCAATGAAGAACTCACCAGTCGAAAGACTCGTGAACACAGTTGTGGCTGGAGTAAGAAATAATGTAGTTTACCTTGATGATGTGGTGATTTTTAGCCATTCATGCAAGGATCACACTGGACAATTGGCAAAGCTCTTCGAATGATTGCTAAAAGCAAAACTGGAAATTAAGTTAATGAAAACAGAATTCGTGAAAGCTGAGGTGACGTTCTTTGGACATAACGTCGGGCATGGAAGGATGACCCAAAATAATACATCAACGAAAAACGTGGAGGACATTCCACGGCCATTCTCAATGAAATAGGTGCTTCAATTTTTGGGACTGAATGGATTTTACCGGACGTTTGATCCAAACTTCAGCAGCATGATGGCATCGCTAACTGGTTTATGAAAGAATAACATAAAATATACTTAAACAAAATAGTGCCAGGATACTCTGGATAATTTAAAAGCCGTATTAATGAACACATAAGTTATATTATAATTATATTTGAAGAATAATATTTGCAGATGCATCCCATTTTGCTCAAAAATGCACAATCTGCATGCAGTCAATGCAGGCAGTCAATACGTGTACTCTTTTGCAAATTCCACTTTGCAAATAGAACCAGTCTCACTCAAGGCTGGGATAGTGACCGACTCTGACCTCACACCTTTAAAGCATTGTCTGAGTTGAAATACCACCTTTTGTTAGAAAACCTTTAGTTATCTCGTGAACGTAATTTACAATAAATTCTCGGATTGACGTATGAATGAGCCAAAAAATCGCAACCCCCCATTCCAAAAAATTCACAATCCCGTTTTGTTCAATAGTTCATTTCAGTTGCGTGACACTGTAGTCTTTTGCTATGAGTTCGGTGTCTCATCATCTTACACTCCAGAATCAGCTGATGAAGGACAGTGCTCTGAAGTCTAATTTTTCCAAATAAACCTGTTGGACGATAACAGGATGTTGTCTGAGTTTTTAACTTAGCAAGTTCACATAATAGTCTTTTCAGGAAATATTGGCCCAATTTCTCATGTTTTCTTTATCTAAATCCTTCATTCCATTTATCATGCTAATTACTTGGAATGTTACTAGCATTCTTCGACAAAGTAATGCTTGTCTGTGCGTGGGTCTATGTGGTTACGGTGTGTATATGTGTATCTGCGTTTATGCCCCGTGTGTGTACCTGCATATGTATGTGTTGTGAATAATCATGTGTAACTAGATTGAAATGAAACAATGCGATGCAGTTACATTCCCATATTATTGAGAATATCTACAACGTTTCAAAACAGTCTGATATCAAAAAGATGTAAAAACCTCATTTACTTATGCATTGATCAAATGATATTGATGCTTATGGACCATACAAAAACAAAGTAATGGGGCATTTAATGTGATCATTGAACAAACAAATATTTGTTGGTTTCCCTTTTCTCCCTCAGAACTTAAGTTCTTTTTTTTCGAGTCTGAGTTGCATAAGATTTGATCAATATGCGACCATCATTGGTGACAAAACCAGAAGTTGCTGGAAATGCTCAGACGTTCTGGCTGTCTGTGTGGTGAGAAGGAAGACTCCACAAAAGGTCAGAGATTGGGTCTGTGTGGTTTATTCCAGTCATCGTGTTCAGAGATGTGTGGGTTCGGTGCTTTCATCAGAGGCAAATGCAGAGTGATAGGTTTGGGGAATGGGTCTGTTCGGGTTACTCTTTGGAGAGTCGGTGTGGACTTGTTGGAGAAAATGGCCTGCTCCCAAACTGCAGAGATTCTAAGGTTCTACGAGTTCTTCATGGGAAGGGTTATTGATTCCAGTATCAGGGATGCTTGTGAGCATGTGCAGTGGATACTGAATGAGGAGGATGAACTGCCACTGGCTGTGGTGCACATTGGTAGCAATGGCACAGGGAGGAAGTGATACAAGGTTCTGCAAGGAGAGTTTAGGACGCTAGGTCTGAGATGAAAAGCAAAATCTCCAGGGGTGAAATCTTGTAATTAATCTCGTGCCAGTTGGATGTGAGACACGAAGCAGCAGATAATGCAGTTTAATATGCAGCTAAAGAGCGGTTTCAGGCAGGAGGCTCTGAGCCATAGTAGCTAGAAAGAAACTGAGAAGAAAGTAGTTGTTAGTTGTATAAATAAGCAGGATCACGTTAATGAACATACTAAGGTGAGGAATCATAATAATTTGAAAATGTGAGTTGGAAGTTGGAGTGAATGATATGCTCAGTATTATTGGGGATCAAGAAATGAGTATAGAGCGTGTAGAAAGTGTCGTGCACCAATAGTATTAGAACAGAAAGACAAATAAATGGAACATATTTACATATCCTGTACCTAAATGCATGCAGTATTTGGATTAAAATGAATGAGCCTGCAGCACAATCAGAATTAAAAAGTTACAGCTTGGTGGGGATTGCTGAAGAGGGGGTATTAGAAGATCAGCACTGGGGAGATAAATGTCCAAGGGTAGTCAGTATTCAGACAAAAAGGAACAGCATGTGGAGTTGCTATATTGATTAAGGATGATATCAAGGCTGTATTAAAAATGATATTCGCACAAGGGACCAAAATGTTGAATCAGTCTGTGTTAAAATAAATCACATGGAAAGAAACCCGTTGGTAGGAATAATTTCCAGCCCGCCGCACTAATCTCCAATAGTACTTTCATAGTAGGGTCTAGCATAACCCAGGCAATAACGATGGATTGTGAGAAGGGCACAAGATTAACTATGGGTAATTTGAACATACGTACTGACTGGACTAATCAGTTCAGCAAGGGTAGCCTCAAAGAATGAGCAAAATGTCATGTAGTAAAACAGAGAACTGATTTGTTTTAAATATGATGAGATGTAACGAGGAAGGAGTGATAAATCATCTTGTAGTACTGGTTCGTCTTGGAAAGACTGACCACAATATGGTGGAGTTGCACATTCTGGGTGACAGATTGAAGACATAGTCTCATACCAGAGTTTTAGTGCTGATGAAAGATAATTAAACTGGCCTGAGGAAGGGGTTGGCCTGAGTGCAGTTGCCAAAACTTTAAAGGCTAAGACAGTTGAAGAACAGTGGCAAATACTGAGTAGGATAGTAAAAAACCCTCAATTAAAGGGTAAACATGAGTTGAAAATGAATTGTAAAAACGTGAGAATGCATCCATGTCATAACAAAAAAGTCAATCATAGCATGAAGGAGATGGTCTCGTGGTATTGTCACCAGCTGATAATCCAGAGATCCAGGTAATATTCTCGGGAAAGGTTTCAAATGCCACCATGGCAGATGGTGGAAAATGAATTCAATATAAATCTGGAAATAAGAGTCTAATGATCGTAATGACTCCATGATTCATTGTTGAAAAACCCCATCTGATTCTCAAATGTCCTTCAGGGAAGGAAAGTACCATGCTGAATTTGTTTCATGCACATGTGACTCCAGACTCACAGCAATTTGTATGACTTCTAACTGCCTTCTGCATATTAAGTATGGATAGTAAGTGCTGTCCAACGCAGCGACGCCCTCAACCGGCGAATGAATTGAGAAAAAGAAAACACTTTAATGTCAGCAAACAGTTACAAAAAGGAAAATCAAAAGAGCTGCGAAAGAAAACGAGTACAAAACAAATAATTTAATATCAAACACTTCGCAGAGTATATAAAAAGAAAAAGAAGGTTGAAAGGAAATGTTGTCATTTTAGAGGACGAAAATTATGAGGTAATTTTTTTGATTAGATTCCTAACAATATGGAAACAGGCACTTCAGCCCAACAATTCCACACTGACGCTCCAACGAATAACTCACCCAGACCCATTCCGTTACTCTATATTTACATCTGACTAATGCACCTAACACTACGGGCAATTCAACAGGTCCAAGTTACCTGAAATGCACATCCTTGGACTGAGGGAGAAAACTACAGCACCGGGAAGAAACCCACGGAGATAAAGGGGGCATGTGCAAGCTCCACACAGACAGCAGCCCAAAGCATAATTCGAACCTGGGTCCCTGGCGCAGTAAGACAAAACTGCTAACCATTGAGCCGCCGTTCTACTGAGACCACGCAAATGGGAAACTCAGCAATGGCAGATGTATATCCGTAACGTTGTGTTATCACAATGGAGAATAATTATATCCCAAAATTGACAACAACTGCATATGATCCAGATGGAATTACGATGACAAGTAAGTACGTCTGAAGTAAATTGATGGGATTAAAGCGACTTCTAGGATGATTTGTTGCTCAGTTTGAGGGTCTGGATGTAGATTTACTCGCTGAGCTGCAAGGTTCAGTTGCAGACATTTCGTCACCATAATAAGTAACATCTTCACTGAGCCTTCGGATGAAACTTTGTTATGATAGCGGCTTTATATTTATCTGTTTGGGTTTTCTTGGGTTGGAGACGTTATTTTCTGTGGTGTAGTCCTTTTCTCTGGTGATGTTTTTTTTCCTGTTCGTGTTCTCAGGGGGTGTTAAATGGGATCCAATCGATGCGTTTGCTGATAGAGTTCCAGATGAAATGCCATGATTCTCGAATATCTCGTGCGTGTCTCTTCTTAGCATGTCCTAGAATGGACGTGTTGTCCCATTTGAAGTGATGTCCTTCCTCATCCGTATGTAAGGATAATAGTGACAGTTGATTATGTCTTTTTGTGGCCGGTTGTTGTTCATATATCCTGGTGGCTAGTTTTCTGCTCTTTTGTCTAATGTTGTGCTTGTTACACGGTATTTTGGAAATGGTGGGATTAAAAGCAGATAAGGCCCTCAGAACTGTTGGCCTGCATCCGATGATTTTAAAACATGTGACCGCAGAGATAGTGGATGTATTACTTAGGACATACACAAGCTTCCTTGGATTCTGGAACGATGCCAAAGTATTGGAAACTTAGTAACGTGACACCCTTATTGATAACAGGAGGTAGCTACATGTTGGGAAATTACACAGCAGTGCGTTTGACCTCTGGAGTGGTGACGTTTCTTCAGCTAATTGAAAAGTATGAAATAACTGAACATTGGGAAAAACAAAGATCAATTCACCAGTGTCAACTGGTTTCATGAGGGGTAGGTTGTGCTTGACAAAACTGCTGGAGTTCCATTGAGGACATAACTTGCAACGTGGATCATGGGGATTCAGTGATATGTCAAGATGTGCAATATCTATACCTTCAGAAGGTATTTGACAAGGTGCGACAAAACTAGCTGATCTAGAAGCTTATATCCCAGAGGTTTAAATGCAGGTGATTGAATTATTTAGAGGATTGGATAAATGTCAGGAAGCTGAATGTCGGTATAAATGTCCTTCTCCAACAAACTGACACGAGCGAGGTGCTGCAGCTTCAGCTCTCAGGCTTCAATTATTTACAATCTATACAAATGAGTTGGAAGGAGAGACAGAAAGTAACAACACAACTCACAGATGGTGGGAAAATATGTGTAAAACTGGCTATTATGAGCAGATAAAGAGTTTACAGATGAATATTGCTAAGCTCAGAGAATGGGAAAGCACCTGGCAGACGGAATTTAATGTGCATAAGTTCAATGTTGTCTGGTTTGGAAGGAAAAATTAAAGGCCGAATAATTTCTTCAATAGGAGCTGGTTCAAAGTGCGTTGATGTTGAAGGTTCTAGGTGCATTTATGCATGCATCGTAGTAAGTAGGTATTCAGGTGCAACATATGTTAAGAAAGGCAAATGAAAGCCTGGCATCTACTCCCAAAAAAAACCAAAAACGAAACTGGATTGCAAAAATGTTGCGAAACTTATCTAATCATGATCTAGAGGAGCCAGTGTTGGACTGGAATACGAGGAGAAAGTGAGGTCTGCAGATGCTGGAGATCAAAGTTGAAACTTTATTGCTGGAACAGCACAGCAGGTCAGGCAGCATCCAGGGAACAGGAGATTCGACGTTTCGGGCACAGGCCGAAAGATTCCTGAAGAAGGGCCTGTGCCCGAAACGTCGAATCTCCTGTTCCCTGGATGCTGCCTGACCTGCTGTGCTGTTCCAGCAATAAAGTTTCAACCTTGGACTGGAATACACATTTTTTTAAATCACACAACACCAGGTTATAGTCCAACAGGTTTATTTGGATACACTAGCTTTTGGAGTGTTGGGCCTTCATCACGTAACTAATTGATGACGGAGCAGGGCGCAGAAAGCTAGTGCTTTCAAATAAGCGTATTGTACTATTAATGGGTGTTGTGTCTTTTTTTACTTTGTACGATTATGTAAGTCCACAATTCCTCAGCTCAATTATTATGCCCAGTTTTGTGCTCTTTACTTGAAGATTGATGTGGCGGCATTGGAGACAGTCCTGAGGAGGTTCACCAGCTTGATTCCAGGTATGAAATGGCTGTCATACGAAGAGCAGAATGATAGCTTCTGCTTGTACTCCCTGGAGTTCAGAAGACTGAGGGAGAATTTGATTGACATAAAGAAATTTGAAAAGGCATTCATAAGGTGAACTTTGGAAAGATGTTCCTATGTGAGACAGCCTCGAACACCTGGTCCTTGATATAAAGTGAGAGGAAATAGGCTTAAAACTGAGGTGAGGAGAAACTACTTCTCTCAGCGGATGGTGAATCTGTGGAATTCACTGCACCAGACTGTACTGCGGTAGAATCAATCTATAGATTCATGAATTAGATAGATACGTTTCTGATGAAAAACGGGGTTAGGGCTGTGGCGAGCTGGTAGGAAAGTGAGGTTGAGACCAAGTTAAGAGTAGCCATGATCATGTCAAATGGTGCATTTTTTTCGAAGCGATGGATTTTCTCCTCCCACTCCTAATTCTTGTTTTCTTATGGTTTTTCATTTGCAGTTCTTTGGATTTATTTCACCGTTGGTTGTTGAATTGACAGGAGTCAAGGGGTTTGTTTGAGGGAGATGCAGTTTGCTCCATGTGTCAGGCACAAGACAGTAATGTGCAGTCAGGTCTTGTTGATTGCCAGACCAGGCCTGGCCACTAGATGGCCTATCCCTAATCTTAATTCCTGACGGACAAGTGCCTATACTGAACCAAATCAAAATGTTACGGTCAGGCACTCAGTCCATAATTAACATGCCAATTTCATAATCAAGTGGAAAGTGTTCATTTCGACCGAAGGAGTTAGCCATTCTTCTAAGATTAAATGATAATTTGCTTCAACTGCATGTTGATAACTGTGTTATGGGACTGCAAAACACATTAGCATTGTCGCAAATTGATAGATTAGATATCGATCAGAAGTATCATGTTATCAATTCCATTGGATTGTGGCCATAATCTGTATCTTTTGAAAAATATTTTGAATGTACAATGGAAAAATATAAGCAGTGGAAAGGATAGAAAGGGCATATATGAAGAGGACATACTTCTATAAAGTGTTCGAGGTGAATCAAAGGAAGGGAGCAATATTGGTCTTTGGATAATAGTCAGAAAAATGTGTCTGTGTTTGAACACGTTGGCGAATTGAATAGAAAAACAGTGTGTTATTTCAATGGACAGAATATGAAATTGAAGCACGAAGAATTGTGCACTTGGACAACAAACAAAACCTCAGCATCAACAACAAGCTTTACAGGCAGCAATATTAATGTTGAAATATGTTTAATCCGAATACATTTAGAAAAAGGGAAGTTTATTTTCTAAGTCTTACAAACTAATGGTGAGACCATATAACTTCAAGAGTGTGTCTCTGCTTTATTGAGCCTTCAAGTAAGGTGAACAGCTACTCTCCTCAAGCAATCCATACCTCTCATGATTTAGAGGTGCCAGTTTCGGACTCGGGTGGACAAAGTTAATTATCACACAACACCCATTTATGTGTATAACCAGACTGGATTATAACGTAGTGTTGTGTGATTTTTTTAACGTTGCCTTTCTCTAATGTCTTTGAAAGCCTCGATCAGGAGCCCCCTCAACCTCGCCTGCTTTAAATAACGAACCTAATCTCTCTTCGCAGTTTGAGTACTGTCTTTTCTTGGTCCTTCTGAGACACGTCACTTCATATTTACCATTGTTACGTTTCATCAGCTATTGGCTTGGCTGCCTGAACAATCTGTTTAAATCCTTCCCTAACCTAATAATTTCCTCCTCACTGTGAACAACCCAGGAATTATTGCATTCCCAATATTATTTCTTATTCCACCCAAAATCTATCTATTGAATTCTCATCAATACCATTTCTGAATTTCAGAAATAAGCCTTGATTTTCTACCTGTTGTTCAGATGTTATTCACAGAAGAAGAAATAAGAATTCGAAACAGTTGTTTTTCCTATTTAGGTTTGATTTGCAACGTGATTCAGTTGAGGTCTTTTTTTTATCTGGGAGGCACATTCTTTTTTTGTTTGGGCATGGATCTGAGTTCTCCTTTTATTCTATGCCCCTCTGTATGTTTTATTCATGAGGCTTCTACGTAATTAATATTGGACGACGTTTAGGTGTCTTTCACAGCAACGTTTGTGTTTTGCATGGACCTGGATAATGTTCATTGTAACGTTCCAAGCAATATTCAGAATTGAAAGTTTTTTTTTCATGAGCAGGATTGACACAGACTCACAGTTTATTTGAAAGAGGTAGAGTGATAAGCATAAAGAGTCAATTAATTTCTACATTATAGTCACAGGGTAGGAAATCAATTCATATCGTCAAGCCGACCCAGAAATTGGCAGCAAATGCATCAGCTGTTCTTGATATTGTAAGAATTCGTAGAGCAGCATGGATCTTACAGCTGCTCCTGGAATTGCATGCATAGTTATTGCTTTATGATAGTTTTCTGCGTTAAAAGAGTCATTATAGTTCATCACTATAAGATTACATTTCCTTTTTTTTATTAACACTCAAAGAAAGCAGTAACAATAGCGAAAGAAAATGTGACTTCTTTTTCAATAAAATTGTTTTTAACGAACTTTTTAAGTGTGGTCGGCACTGAAATTTAGAAAATCTGCATATTCTTGAAAAGATTCTATTTACTTTGCAATTTTTTTATTTCGAATAGGAAGTTCGGACTTCATTCCAAAGATTCCTCGAATCGTACAGCTCCGGAAAATACATTTTTTTGAGGAATTTATTGAAGAGGTATCTTTTTATTGAATTCATTCGCTAAATTTCTAATTTGACAGATAGGTCAACGCTTTCCGATGGCTATTCCTCAATAAAAGAAATATTCAGTTTTCGAACTGCTGAAGAGGATAGTCCCCCTGAGGAAAATGGAGAAGCCGTCAAGTATTGGGCACTTAGAACAATTATTATGTTAATCAACGTTTGATAAGATTTATTAGAATTATTGCTACAAGGGATTGTCCTGTCACGGCCATGAACATGAGAGTCTGTGGCAGTGAGAGAAAATGTAGTTTGGTTTGTTCCTTTCCTGCTGCTAGGATTAAGATTGTCACTAAACGTTTCAAATGTACTACTATAGATGAGATTGAGAAGCATGAAAATATTGCACATATTGTTAGGAATGACATTTTACAGGGAAGCTTAAAGCAGTAAAGAGTGAATTTAAGAGGAGAAGTAGAAGAATTTTAAACAAAAAAACAAACATAAAAGTAGCATTTTCTGGTTTACGTCCAGTGCCGAAATCAACCGGGGAAGGAACCAAAGGTTAAAGGAGAAAAACAATGGCTGAAGAGCTGGTGTGGATTTCTAGGAATTTAGGTTTTTGGAAATTGGAATGCCATTTGGAAAAAAAAAAGATGTGTTGCAAAAGGATTGGTCTCATCTAAACTGGAAAGCGACCAATATCTTAGCAGGGAGAAGATGGCAAATGGAGGTATTCTAAGTGGCAGTGTATATGATAGGGTGGATGGAGAAGATTCTGAATGTAAGGAGAGCACGTCAAGTAGAGAGTAAAGACTAGAAAGTCAGAGTATATAGTAATTCTGAAGAACTAAGTTGTATTTATTGTAATACAAGGGATTTTACAGGGAAGAAGCTGAAAATGTGTTGCTGGAAAAGCGCAGCAGGTCAGGTAGCATCCAATGAGCAGGAGAATCGACGTTTCGAGCTTGAGCCCTTCTTCAGGAATGAGGAAAGTGCGCCAAGCAGGCTAAGATAAACGTTAGGGAGGAGGGACTTGGGGGAGGGGCGTTTGAAATGCGAAAGGTGGAAGGGGGTTAAGGTGAGGGTGATAGGCCGGAGTGGGGGTGGGGGCGGAGAGGCCAGGAAGAAGATTGCAGGTTAGGAAGGTGGTGCTGAGTTCGAGGGTTGGGACTGAGAGAAGGTGGGGGGAGGGAATTGATGAATAAGCTATTGCTGGAACTAGGGAAGCCCCTCCTGAAAAAAAAGTCAAATGAAAATATATGGATAGAAATTAAAAATGAGAAAGGAAATATCACTTTGATTGGATTGTACTATATGCTTTCCAACAGTGAGATAGAAATTTAGAAATAAATATGTAGGGAGATTTCAGATATATGCAAGCATAACACGGTTGTTATAAAAGGAATTTTAATTTTCCAAAAGTTGACATGGAGCACCAATGTATTAAACGAGTGGTTGTCGAATACTTTGTGAAATGTGTTCCAGATTATCAATATGTTAATGCTTCTACTAGAGAAGTAACAGAACCACACCTTCCCTTAGGCAATAAGGAAAGTCTGACGTAAAAGTGGGGAAATATTTTAGGTCTCGAAATCATAACTCTCAAAATGGTTACATAAACAAATATGCCTTCCATTAAAAGAAATAATGTTTTTAATTGGAGTTCCGCAAACGTTAATGGCACGACACGAGAGTTTTCAAAGATTGAACGAAGTAGACTGTTCGCAGATAAAAGGATCTCTGATAAGTGGAAGACGCTCAGCAGTGTGGCGACCAGAGTTCAGTTACATAAAGTTCCTGGGAAGTGAAAAGAACGGCTGGTAAGATTAAGAAACAAGTGATGAATAAAGTTGTTGAGCTTCTGCTCAAGAATTAAAGAGAAGCTTACATAGCGTGTGAGACATTCTTAAGAGACACATCAGGAAGGCAAAAAGGGGATATGAGGTATAATTGACAGATTAGGTTGAGGATAATCTAAAGACAAGCAAAACTATATTAAGAGCGCAAGGGTAACTAGGGAGAGGGTCGATCCTCTGTAAGACCAAGGAGGATATCTTTTTGTTAACCCAAGGAGAATCGGAACAAAATCATCCCATTCCCGGTCATTGGACAGCGATAAACACACACAATTTTCTGTATCTCGCATATACTTATATTGCACTCCGTCTGCCATTTGTCAACACATTGAACCATTTGATCAAGATCCATTTGTAATCGTAGAACGCCTTCTTCACTATCCATTGCACCATCAATTTTGGGGTCATCCACAAACTTACTGAAAATGTCTCGAATGTTTTCATCCAAATCATTGAAATAAATGCCAAACAATGAGAACCCAGAAATAACGTCAGTGGAACACTGCTGGTCACAAGATTCGGGTCCGAAAAGCAAACCAGCACCATTACTCTCCATCTCTTGCTATTCAACCAATTGAAATTGCTCGGGAGAAAGTTAGAAATTCTGGAAAAATCGGAGCAGAGAGAAACGGAATTAACTTTTCTGAGTCCAATATGATTTTTTCAGAACAGGTTCATATCAGACTCAATAGGTTAACTATGTTGTTCTCTCAACATTCCTGCCTCATTTGTTGCATTTCTCTACCATTTTGTGCATTTATTCCAGATTTCTGTGATCTCTAGTATTTTGCTTTTTCTTAATGAATCTAGATGTTGAACCGGGTTACGTTTGGATAATATGTTATATTCCTGTTCCAATTGGTTGTGCTGATGATACTTGCATTACACTGGAGTATGTATCTTCTTTAATGTCCAAAAACAACTTTTGCTACTATCCTCTTGTATGCATCAATCTCAGCAATATTCTTTCCATTTTAAAGGCAATTTAGAGACAGCTGCACTTTATGAAGCAACAGGAATAGATTATTGATGCTGACATCGTCTGTCTTCTTTATGTATAAACGTGTCTTCTCAGGCTCTCAAAGCTTTTCATACATTGCTCTAAAGAATTACAGCAAAGGCATTGGTTTCACAGCCCATCATCTCTGCACCAGTTCGAAATAAGCTATCACTCAATTGTACTCCATTGCAATCTCACTGTAACCGTAGATATTTTGTAACCTGTGTCTGTGATTAGTTTGAGTATCCTATTTAAATATATGAACAATCTTATCAAACTGTATAACCAGTGACTAACCAGTCTATATATATAAAAAGAATTTCCTACAGCACATTTAAAATTGTCCCGTTCTATTCAAATTGCCGTTTGGCATCCATCTTACAAATGTTATCTGTTCCATTGCTCTGCATTGCATTTCAGTCTGCCAGAAAAAAAAATGATGGTTGAATACTCGTGACTGGGACACACGATTGTAATCCCCTCAAGTCTCCTCAGTCGCTGGGCCCACTCCTTTCTGTGTCCTAGCCACTGTGATATACATTCTGTCCCTGACTCATTAATCCATGGTTGTTAACGGATAATGTTATTGTATATGCCACATTTGCTTTTATACGGAAGTCAGAAAATATAAGACTTACTGTTTTGAGGCCAGTAAACTGCATTAACGTGGTTATGAGTTTATAATTTAAAAAATGAAGTACATTGCGTGTTGAAGATACAAAATTGCCTTATTAAAGCAGCGAGAGGAATCTATACTTTCTGTCTATGGTCAGGGCAAATGTGTTCATTGATAATATGTTGGTTAGCGTCTGTTCTAGTCGAGGACAGATCAGCACAGTAACAGCATTTTGATAGTGTTGAATGGGGGAGCATGGAGTGGAGAATCAGGTGGTTAGAGCATTGTACATGAACAACACAACAGAATCATTTAAGCATGTGAAAAAGAGATCCATTATCCCCACTCACAATTGAAATTGTTATACGAATTGGTGTTGGGAGGTGAGACTAATAACCAGCGAAGTCAACATCCAAACAAGACCAGATGTTATTTTGAACTGAAGGTGCCAACTGAAAAAGAGTTAATTCGAAATATTTGCGCAGTGACTGTGATTGACATCCGTCTCCATGGATCTTAATTGTGTCACTGGTGGTTTTCCCTCTTCTATTAGTAAGGGATTGAAGAAATAGATGCATCACCTCCGACACTAACAGGGATCAACAGCTGCACAGACAGGGAGAGGAGAAATCAACTTCAGATAATAGACCGGAATGTTACAACAATGGATCGGAATCTGAGAATAGACTATGATGTTCCAACAATGGACCGGAGTTTATCCGGGGGTCTTTTCTATTTTTTCCAGTCTTCGTCGAATTTATCAAATCGGATATTCGGTTTACTGATGATTATTCAGGCGGGTTACTATCCCATCCTCGCTATTGTTGGTGTTCCTGGTAAGTCTCTTTACCGCTGTCCATGCATTAATCCTGTAAACCACGGTGAGCTTCGTTACTATTTTTGTTAACTATATTTGGCCAAGAGGGAATCTATTGTCTTCAGTTTCGATTGCAAGCTTCATTGATTACTCACAAATTTAAAACTCCCCCCTCCGAACCACTTTCAAACGTATGAGACTAAGACTGTTCACTGTACCCTGGTCTCTTTCTGCCCTGAATTGAATTATGACTCAGTACTCTTTCCATCAGTAAAGCTATCCACTACCAAGTCAATAATATTCCCAGTTCCCATCTCGGCATCATTGCTGTTGGTAAATAAAGCATGATCTGTGCCTTTTTAAAGTTCAGACTTTATGATTCCAGCTCTTTTCTAAGCACTCTTTCAGTTACAAATATTTTGATCACTACCTTGTATTTGTTTTAGAAGTAAATTCATGATCGGTACACGTCAGATTAGTAACGTCGCTCAATAACTCAGAAGCACAGGTTATTATACTAAAGACACTAAAAATGTTTACTTCACTAATGATCATTGGTAAAGAAATCCAGCCTTGATATGTGGTCTGGGTTAAGAGTGACTTCAGGCCCACAACAATGTGCTTGCTTCTATACTACTTAAGGAATGGCCTCACAATAATGGGTATGTAATGAGGTCAACAGATGCTGCCCTTGCCAGCGGACATCCCATGTAATAATATAATTAACGATTAAATAAAGTAAAGAATGATGCTCGAGATCTGGAACAAAAGGAATTGAGGAAGTGCCAGATTTGGCAGCGTCGGATCGAGAGAAAAAACATTCTGAGTCCATACATCACGTGGCTATGAGGATGGTGCAGGAGGAAGAGCTTCAGATACGTAGACCATTGGGATACCTTCTGGGGAAGATGGGACCTGTACATGAAGGACATTGCACCTAAACTGGATGGGCACAAATATCCTGCGTGGGAGATTTGCTCCTGTGATTCGGGCGGGTTTAAGTTAGATTGGGAGGGGGTGGGAATCAGAGCCACGCAAGCGAGAGGGAGCCAGTTGCAGATGGGGCAGTGACAGGATAGAGTGAATCTATCGGGAAGGTTTCTCACGCGATGAAGCAAAGAGATTGGTTCAAACGTGCCTGCGTCAATGCAAGGAGTGTCAAATATAAGAGTGATAAATTTAGAGCACCGATCAGTACTTGGGCATATGATCTTGTGGCCATCACGGAGACGTGGCTTTCACAGGGGCAGGAATGGTTGCATGATGTTCCAGGGTTTAGAACGATTAAAAAGAACTGGGAGGGTGGAAAAAGAGGAATGGGTATAGCATTGCTAATCAGAAAGTGTATCACAGCTACAGAAATTACGATTGGTGAGGAAGGTTTGTCTACTGAGTCAGTATGGGTAGAAGTTAAGCACGGCAAGGGAAGAGCCACCTGATTGGGGTTTTCCCCAGAACACGAAAAGCAGAACAGAGATTGAAGAACTCGTAGGCGGGCAGATTCTGGAAAAATGCAGATAAAGCTGGGTTGTTGTTATGGGTTATTTTAACATTCGCAATATTGACTAGAACCTCCAAGTGCAGATGATTTGGATTGCGCCGTTTATGTCAAGTGTGTTCATGACGGTTTCCTTACTCAGTAAGATGACAGACCGATGCTGGGAGAGGCCATTTTGGATTTGATGCTCGGCAATGAGCCAGGATAGGTGTCAGATCTCGCAATGGGATAACACTTTGGTGACATTGATCACAACTGTCTAACATTTACCATGGCCTTGGAGAGAGAAATGTGTAGTTACGGAGTGAAGATATTTAATTGGGGAAAAATAAATTATGATGCTATGAGATAGGAATTAGAAAGTACAGACTGCGAGCCATTGTTCCACAGAAAGGAACAGCAGGCATTCGGAGACTATTAATGGAGTAGTTGTTGCGAGTGATGCACGAATTTGTTCCTCTGAGACTGGTAAGAATGGATAAGTTAACGAGCCTCGGATGATGAAAACAGAGGAGCTTCTTGTCAAAATGAAGAAGGCAGCTTACGTCAGGTGGGGGATTCATGGATGTATCATAGCTTCAGACGATTACAGGCTTGCTAGAAAGGAGCTCAGAAGTGGACTGTGGAGAGCCAGGATGGAGCACGAAAAAGGCTTATCAAGAAGGATGAGGGAGAACATAAAGACAATTTCCTCATACGTGAGGAATAAGAGAGTGATCAGGGAGCAGGTAGGGCTGATTAGGGATAGCTTAGGGAACTTGTGCGTTGAGTCTGAGCAGGTAGGGAAAGCCCTAAATGAGTTGTTTTTTTTTCTGCTTCTGTTTTCACGAAGGAAAGAGACCTTACTGTGAATGAGAACGTTGAGGAGCTGGGAGACAGGCTTAACCAGATCAAGATTGATGAAGTTGATGTGCTAGAAATGTTGGATAACATTAAAATTGATAAATACTCTGAGCCAAACCACATATATCCTAGGAGGTTGCTAAGCCACTGGCGATTACCTTTGCCTCCTTACTCTCGATGGGAGTCGTACTGGAGAATTGGAAGGTGTCAAATATTGTTCCTCTTTTCAAGAAGAGTTCTAGAGAAATCCCTGGCAATTATAGACCAGTCAGTCTTACGTCTGTAGTCAGCAAAGTTTTGGAAATAATTCTGAGGGATAGGATTTATGACTATTTGCCAAAGCATAGTGTGATTAAAGGCACTCAGCATGGCTTTGTGAGGGACAGGTCATGTCTTACAAACCTTATTGAGTTCGTTGATGAGGTGAAAAGTGAGGTCGATGAAGGTCGAGCAGAGGATGTGGTGTTTCTGGATTGCAGCAAGGCATTTAATAAGGTTCTCCATGGTAGGCTCATTCATAAATTCAGGAAGTATGGGATACAGGGAAGTTTGGCTATATGGAATTGGTTTGCTGACAGAAGGTAGAGAATGGTAGTAGATGGAAAGTATTCTGTCTGGAGGTCAGTGTTGAGTGGGGTCCGCGGTTTTCTGTTATTGTGCCTCTGCTCTTTGTAGTTTTTATAAATGACTTCCATGAGGAAGTTGATGTTGGAGTGCTTGAAACCTTGATGAAGATTCTTTACGCAGAGAGATGTGAATTCATGGAATGCGTTGTCAGTGGTGGTTGTGGAGGCAGTGTCATTAGGGACATTTAAGCGACTGATGGACAAACACATGAATAGCAGTGAGTTGAGGGGTGCGTGGGTTAAGTTAAGTTGTTTTACATTCGGATTAACCCTCGGCACAGCATCGTGGGCTAAAGGGCCTGTTCTGTGTTATATCTTTCTATGTTTTCTATGCTCAATCAGAACTGAATTAAGCTGTGAAATAGTGTGATTGATGTTGGTGACATGAATGTGTGTTTTGAAGGGGAAAAGAAAAAAGAACCACGAACATTATGCACAGGAACAGGCTCACTGGTCCTCCATTTCTGCGAGATCCAAAGTTTCTCCCTAAACCTCCCGCCTATTTTCTATGTATATGTATCGCTTTGCTCACTGCCCATTCATGCATCTTCGAGATAGATTTGAAATGACGCTGTTGTTCTTGCTCCTACTATCTGTGCTGGCAACGCATTCCAGGCACCAACCAAACTCTGAATGAAGAACTTTGCTCTCATATCTCTTCTAAAATTCCCCCTCTCACTTTGAACTCGTAACTCCTATTGATTTGGTTCTCTACTCTGAGCAGAAGTTTCTTGCTACCCTCGCTGGTTGCACCTCTCAGGATTTTGTAGACCTCAATCAGGTCCCCCTTCAATCTACTTTTTCCAATCTACTCAAACTCTTCTCGTAACATCATAGTGAATCTCCTTTGCAGCTTCTCCAAAGCAACCACATCCTTTTGGTAATATGGTGAAATGAACAGCATGCAGTATTTCAAATGGGGCCGAACGAAAGTCTAATACAACTGTAACATGATCTGCAAACTCTTATGCTCAGTACCTCGTCCGATGAAGGAAAGCATGCAGCATGCCTTCTTGAACACTCTACTGACCTACATTGCCATTTTCAGAGAACAAGAGACCTGAGTGCCCAGATCTCTCTGCACATAAATTTTCTCCAGGAACTTCCCATTTATTGCGCAGTTCACTGTTGAGTTGGATTTTCCAAATGCATGAACTCGCATTTGTCCAGGTTGAACTCCATCTGCCATTTCTCTGCCCAACTTTCCAATCTATTGATATTCTGCTATATTCTTTGACAGTACCCTTCACTATCTGCTCCTCCACCAATCTTCATGACAGCTGCACAGTTGCTTATGAGTCAACCTAAACTTTCCTGCAGATCATTGACGTAACCCATGAACAACAGTGGTCCCAGCATGGATCCCTGTGGAACACCACTGCTTACAGGTCTCCATTTTCAGAAGTTCCCTTCCACTCCTACTCTGTGTCTCCTGTTGCCCAACCAGTTCTCTATCCATCTATCTAGGACACCCTGGTCAAGAAGTAATCAGCACCCCACATTGTTTGCTGTCCTTCGTTGCAAAATGATTCAATTGCAGGAGTAAAGAAAACTTTCTGCAATTGTAGATTATTATTGAGATAGTACTTGGGTCATTGTTTTCAGATTTTCTCTCCTTTCATAGGAATGAGCACATTGCCACAGACAGATAGTGCAAAGGAGTATCACCATACTTATCCCTTTGGTGGTCATTCCATAAGGATAGTGTGAAGGAAATGTGTTTTTAATCTGTGACACTACCAAAAAATTAATGTCGATTGCATTAAACCGTGAGGATTATGAACGAACAAACATTATTTTCAAAACAAAGCACCCATAGGATGACAAATGACGTCTTTTCCCACGATACATGTTTTCACATTTGGACAATTAAATAGATAGGAAAGGTTCAGGAGGATATGGGCTAAGTTCAGGTAAATAGGGTGAGTAGGGATGGACATTTTGGTCATCACGGAGCAGTTAAGGCCTGTCTCCGTGCTGTAGGACTCTATGACTCTATGATAATTACCGCTGTGAAGTCCCCATGTTCGTTGAAAGAGAGCTCCAAGCTCTGAATGAACTGCAACTGCCTCTGTATGCAGTTGGTATTTGACCCTGCATTGAGCGTTATGTTGTTTACATATGTGTCAGCATCTACTGTCCGAAAGAATTAACCATTCACACCGGTTTCTGAACTCCACAGAGAACACTAGTCAGTCTTCTCGGAGATGGGGAAATATCTCCTTGAGACTTGGTACATCCACGTTCCCTCCTTACCATCAGAAAACCACATTAACGAAACACGTGCGTAGCATTAACAATCGAGTCAGGCCGAACAACATTTGCAGTCTCTGCTTCATTTGTTTGTTATGTTGGAACATCAATGACGCCCTCCAATTTCTGTGTTTCAGTCTGGAGGGGCTTATGACCTCATCTGTTCATTTGTTAGCGTCTCGAGCGGCTGAATGTGCTTCACCTGATCTAAGGGAAGAGGTTCAATGACATTTTGGGGGGTCCCTGGTCCCTTCTTACGAGCGTGTTATGCAAACTAGACTTCTTGTCTTGCTGTGGAACAAGAGACAAACGAGAATTTGGAAAAAAGCGGAAAGTCAGGGAGCATCTGAAGGTGGAGAAGTCAACGTTTCAAGTATAAGCATTTTTCATGACTGAGGGTGGGGGTTGCTGTTCCCAATGCAACATTTCACCCCAAAAGCCAATCATTATTGTTGTGGTACTCTCGCCCTTTCTATCTGTTCGTTCTGCATTAATAGATTCCTTGAATCCATTGATTATATTCCAAACCATTTCTCAACCAGAGGGAAAGAGGTTGACTTTCCAGTGAATACAAAGTTATTGGAAAAAGAATGCCACAAGGCAGAAGAACAACAGTATGGTCATCCGCTCATTAAGTCTACTTTTCCTTCCAATTAGGTTATATTTATGCAGATGATCCGCTATTTCACTTTACTGCATTTTCACCATAACACTTGTTTGACAATATAGCTTTCTCAAACTTGAAGATATTTAATGAATCAGCTTTATGGCCTTCCGAATTTTCTACAATTGCTTCCCTCCCACTGATTTGAGACTTGGAGGTCTTTAAACCCAGGCCTTGTTTCTAAGACTCTCGGTGAAACTTGAACATATATTTGATGTTTCCTTGTCCGATCACACTACCTCTATGGCCAGAGGCAAAGAAAACCCAAAAGATACAGAATTTGTAATTTCGTCCCTCATCTCCCACATCAGCATAAGATATAGCTCATCTGGATATGGGCATTTGACCGGTATGCATTGCGCATAAACCTCCAGTTCTTCCTCAGCTTTTGTATCAATTTGATCAAGGTTTACACTGTCACTCTCCCGGAATCCAGTAACTCATTCTTCAAATTAAAGATTGATAATATATTCTGTAGCTCCACGCACACCTTGACTCCTTGTTCCATAATACTTCCCATTGTTTCTCTTGTTATCCTCATTCGCTTAGTAAAATGCTAAAATATTTTGATTCTTGGTAACCTTACACGTAATGTTTTATCACTCCTCTTTTTACTCTTCTACTTAAGTTTTGCCCGGCAATCTATGCATTTCTTGTAAACCGACTGACCTGCTGACTTTACACCGACTTTAAGCTTCTCTTTCTTTTTTATTCCATTCTGAATAAGTGTAAACATTCAAGGTTCTCTGCACTTAAATAGTCATAGAGTCATATTGATATACAGCATGGAAACAGACCCTTCTGTCCAAACCGTCCATACCGACCAGATATCCCAATCCAATCTAGTCCCACTTGTTTCCGAAATTTCATCTTCGATGTGACTTGTTGGGCTGACATGGTCATCAATTCTATTTTGATCTTCTGATCCCCAACAGCTCCGTCACACGCTAGGTAAAAACAATGACTGCAGATGCTGGAAACCAGAGTCTAGATTAGAGTGGTGTTGGAAAAGAAACAGCAGTTCAGGCAGCATCTGAGGAGCAGTAAAATCGACGTTTCAGGCAAAAGCCACCGTTCACAGAAGCAACTGTTCTTTGGTGAGATCTTGGCTTTTTTAATCAAAGAATGTCTCCCCAATCCAAAAAAAAATCCTATTTTTCAAACTTTTTTTGTCTTTTGCTAACAAAACTTAAAATATATTATGTCTCGACCACTGGTCCTGTCATGCTTTTCCAATCCTGCCTGGAACACGTGACTGGCTTCATTCCCCAAAATGAGACTCAGCAGTGCACCTTCCCTTGTTCGCTCTTATGTATGTTGGCATGAGAAGTTGTGTGGAATAAATTTCAAACCTTCTGTCCCCTCTTAAAAAGTTATCACTGCCCTTATAAATGTTGGGAATTGAAATGCCTGAATATAATGATCCTATTACCGTTTTTACACACCTCAGAAAATTGATTATATATTTGCTCCTGTATTTTCTATTACATTCGTGTGTGCAATCGATCCCCAGCAGTGTTTCTGTGATTGTCTTGATCTTAATCTCAACACAACAAGTCTCATTTGAAGATCATTCCAAGATATTCTTCCTCCTTAGTGCAGTAACTGTCTCCATCATTAATAAAACACCACCGTTTCTTTTCAACACGCTGCTGTCCTGTATATAGTTCCTATACCTCAGAATATTGAGTTGTCAGCCCTGACCTCCCTGAAACACGTCTCTGTATTGTCAAAATTGCGACACTTGCACATGTCAACTCATTCCCTTATCATATATGTGTGTCCCAGAATACCCAGTGTTAAAGTCAAGGATACCCAGCTTGGAATATAACACCTGGAATATTCTGTACCGCGGAGTTCATCCATCATTCACTGTTTGTGATCAGGCTGCCCAATTCATGAAACAAAATTATAACTCTGGGAGTGAATGAATATTTACTGAATCGTAATTATTTTTTTCTCAAGTAAAGTACTCATCAAATGCAAATTTCCAGAACTGAGCTATCACCTCCACGCACCATGATTTTCTGGTCATTAATTCCTCGCAGTGTGCAGAGGAGACAGCCTTCAATGATGGAGGAAGTGAGGAATGCAGATGCTCCAGAATAAAGCTTGAAAAGTGTGGCGCTGGAAAAACGCAGCAGGCCAGGCAGTATCCCAGAAGCAGGAAAGTCAACGTTTTTGGTATAAAACCTTAATCAGGAGGGCATTAGTGCATTCCTTTGATTTCCATTCCATGATTAACAGTCTACTGCGAACCCATCTTCTCGGGAAGGTAGCAGTGTATGTAACATTGCAATGGAAAGCACTCAATCATCAAGTGTAGATAATGCCCCTGAGACAGAGGGGATATACCCGAGGTTACTACAGGAATCGAATGAAGAGATTGCTGCGTTTTTGTGGCGATGATCTTTGCATCATAATTGTCCACTAGAGTAGTGCCAAATGTTATTCCCTTGTTCATGAAAGGGAGTAGGGATAACACTGCGAATTACAAAACAAGCAGTCTTACATCAGCGGTGGGCAAAATATTGGAGAAAATTCAGAGCGACAGGATTTATTAATACTTAGAAATACATAGTTTGATTCTAGAGAGTCAACATGTCTTTGTGAGGGGCAGACCATGCCTCACAAATCTCTGAATCCTTTGAGAATGTTTCAAAACAACTTGATAAATGTAGAGCAGTGGATGTGCTTTACGTGGATTTTAGTAAGGTCATTGATAAAGGTTTCCACGGTCGGCTCATTTAGAAATTAGGAAGGCATGGGATCACGGAAATCTGACTATCCGGATTAGCTAGCCCATAGATGACAGAGTGGCAGTAGATGGAATGTCTTCATCCTGGAGTTTGGTGTGCAGTGGTGTTCCTTGGGAATCTGTTCAGGTATCTCGGCTCTCATTGAATTTTAGAAATGACTTCGATGAGGAAGTGGAAGGGTTGGTTAGTAAATTTGCTGAAGACACGAAGGTTGGTGGAATTGTGGATAGTGTGGAGGAATCATGTAGGTTGCAACGGGATATTGACAGGATGCAGCACTGGTCTGGAAAAGTGTGAAGTGATTTATTTTTGAAGGTAGAATTTGAATACAGAATAGAAGATTGGATGTAGGATTCTTGGCAGAGTGGAGGAATAGGGTGGTCATGGGGTCCATCTTCATAGCTCCCTCAAAGTTGGCACCCGAGTGAAGGAGTTGAGGTTCAGTTAGCAGTCACTTAGTTGGACGTAATAGTACAGGAACAGGTTGAACAGGCAGAGCATCAGAGACATTTTTTTGTCCTGAAAGGTAAAGAGACCTGCAACAGAAAGACAAAATGATAAAAGTAATATATCTGGATGTGTACTCCAAAAGCCAGGCAGAGGATATTCCAAAGAGTTAGTATCTGAAAGGTAGAGTCCTAAGATAGAAATGGAGACCATAGCAAGTTCATGCAGAGAAGAAATAGACCAAAGTGCTCCCGATTGTGCTGCCAGTAGCATACAGTCAGGAAATGTTATGGGCAGTATATGAACTACATGAAGGAGGTCATCTTGTGGTACGAAAGACACAGGCTAAAGTAGAAATATTTTTTCTATTGGCCTCGAATGCACAAGTATGTGGTTAACTACTGCCGTTTGTGTCATACATGCAAAATGGTAAGTAAGCTACACGCTGTAACAAAACTAGCACGTGTGTTGCCAAATCCTACTTTTGAAGGACCTTCGACGTGGGTTACAAGTGAATGTGTAGGTGCCCTGCAGAGAATTAGAAAAGAGAAAATCAACTGGACAAACAGGTTTGAGTTAATGTCCCGCGCAGCCAGGAATCAAATCCAGATGGTGTCGATTTTGATATGCCTCAAAATATATATCGAAAGTGAAGAATTCCATGAGGAGTTGGATAGTTTAGTAAACAATCAGTCTCAGCAGCATAGAACGCAGTTGAAATGTTTGTCACTGCAGGATGATGACATATGAAAGAATCAGGCAGGAAGGGCCAATGTAATTGTACATGAAATAAGGAACACTGCTCCGATAAAACAACACCCCTATTGGATTGATGCATTCAAAACCAGAGAGGTCCAAATGGAGGAGGAGACCATGCACAGCGAGGATATCATTGAGCCGTGCCAGAGTGATTGGAATTCGCCGATCACCTTACTTCCCAAACCGGACGGTACTTAACGATTTTGTGAGAATTCTATTAAGGTCAACGCCATGAAAAAATCAGACTCATACTCAATACTGAGATTGGTGGACTGCATCCAGGAAGTTGGGCAAGCCCGTTACAACGCTACGTTGGGCTCATTTAGTGGTTACTGGCAGGTACCTTTATCACAGGCTGTGAAAGAAATTTCTGTGCTTGTAACTGCAAATGAGCTGAATGTACTTAAGGTGCACTTGGAATGAAGAAAGCACGCACCATGTTACAAAGACTCCTGTAAAGAGCTGGGACTGTGTCAACAAACTGTACAATCACTTTGAGTGATGTAGTTATTTTTAGTATGACCTGGAATCATCACATGGTGCAGCAGAGAGAGCTCTTTGAACGACTGCCAGCAGCTAAACTGGTCATAGACCTAAAGAAGAAACTGAACTCACAAAAACAGAGGTGAAGTTTTGGGAATTAAAATCGGTCATGAAGGGTTAACTCCACGGAACGCAAAGACGAATTTCCACCAACAATCTCGAAGAAAGAGGTGCTTTGATTCTTGGAACTAATGGGATTCTATTCCAAACGTCAGCAGTGTAGTGGCACCGTTAACCCATTTGCTGAAGAAGAACACAAAGTTTTGGTGGACAGAACAATGCCAGGAGGAACTTGGTGATTTGAAAGCAATATTAAGCATAACACCACTTTTAGTTGCAGAAAACCTTTCAAAGTTATCAATGATGCTAGTGACATTATAGTTGGAGCTGTACTGCTACAGTGAGATGATGATGTATTTGAAGTGCCATTTGGTTAGTTATCGAAGAAACTTAACATCCACCACCGGAATTACTCCACAATCGAAAAAGAACTGTAGAGTTTGATACTGGCCTTACAATATTTTAACGTGTATGTCACGAACACTGTGTTGGAGACAGTTGTGTCCACGGATCACAATATTCTTACATTCTTGGAATGCTTCGACGACAGAAATTTGCGATTATTTCATTGGAGTCTTCCAGATTACAGACTATTAATGTACATATTGTGTATCTTGTGGCTCATAAGAATGCAATTGTAGAATTGCTATCACGGATTTAACTGATAAAGTATACATAAGGTTGGAATTTACTCAATATTATACTTATGTTGCAAGAAATTAAGACTAACTTAGATTAAAGTATGTCATAATATTGTAGCTACGGAATAGAGAAAAATGACGCAGACTTTTCATTATGATGGCTCTTTTTCTTTTAAGAGGGGTGTTATTATGAAGATGTGCAGGTGCACCTTCAAGTGAGTTGAAAAGCTAGCAAAGCCAAACAAAGCACAGAGACGCCCTGAACAAGGTAACAATGCAACACGTGATCGAAACAAATAACAGAAGCCGGGATGCCCTGAAACAGAAACAAATTCAAAATCTAACAATCAGCTTAAATTATGCCCCAAGATACCAAAATCCAATCGAATTTGAATTTAGCATTTTGATAACATTAAAGCGATTCGATGTTTTGGGGTTTAAAACCGAACATTTTGAATAGGGAGACTGCCAAGGACTCGCAAATGTAGACTGCTTGCTGATGATTACTCTAAACTGTACATGGCTGTGGGCAGTTTGAGCAGCAGAATGTAAAAGCCGACCGAGAGAGTATCCACAGAGGAACATGTACAAAGAAGAATCGGCAAAGCTATGTGGTTTTGGAACGTGATTTTTTTTGTAAATCTGATTTTATTTTTAACCAGTCTATTATTGTAGGGTGGGAGGTAAAAGATAGTTTTAAGATAAATGATTTGTAAATGGTTGCTGGTTTTAATACTCGTTGTTGTACTTAAAGAATAAAGTTGTTAAATTTTGTTTTAAATGCTGACATCTGGGAGGGTTCTTTGTCTCTCTAACTTTAACATATTACAGCATGAACTTAAATTTTCCGTGTTGCTCCCTATTTTAAATTAGCAGAGCGTTTGCACTGCATCATAACAGAAGTTATCGAGGTCGATTCATTAGGTCTATTAACAGAAGAGTGAAGGTGTTCCTGCATGTTTTCAAGTCACTGTACCTTCTGTCTGACGGAATAGAAGGGAATGGTTCATGACCAGGGTGAGAGGGGTCTTTGATGTTGGCAGTCTTCCTGCAGCAGTGGTGTCCATGGATTGGATGTTGCCTACAGTGATAGTCTGCGCTGTGCACACCACAGTCCGCAGTTTCTTGTGAGCCTGAGTAGAACAGTTGCCATGGCAAGCCATTATGCTCACGAATGGTGTGCTGTTGATGAAGTCGAAGTTGAAGGAAGGGATGGTCAATTCAGATAGACTTTTTTCGGCATTTGCAGTACAGAAACAGCTGCCAGAATGCAGAACAGCTGTTAGCTGGGCTGTTGCGAAATAGTTACATACAATGATGGGCTGTTAAATGGACACCTGAATTCTGTTTGCTATTTTAACAAAAATTTCAACTTACCCAATTACTTTAAATTATGACCATGATAAAAAAAACCCAATTGAGTTTATTGCATTGCCGACATTGAACCGATGAACAACCACCAGCTTCAAATAGAGTGGTCATCACTTGCCTCCGTCTTCGTAAAAAGCTTTCTGAAGAGACAGAGCAAGCGAGAAAATAAAGGGGTAGATCTGAAAAGGGAAACAGTTGAGTAAAAAAGGGGAGACAAATAGACAGACGGGAAAGGAAGGAGATCGGAAAACACAACTCGATAAACAGAAGAACAGACAGGAAAAGTGTGAATGGAAAAACACGAGGAAAGAACAGTCAGTTGGACTGGGAGTAGAGAGGGTATATTCAGGGAAAGATACCGAATTTCGTTGGGGAAAAGAAACCTCGTGGAGACAGACACCGTGAAAGGCACAGTGAGAGACAAAGGACACGTCAATCTGGTGATGGGCGTCATAGGGAACTGAGTTTGGGGATTGATACGAGCTGGGTGTGAGGACCAGAGTGAGCTGGAGAAGGGAGGTGAGGATTTATTGTCACCTGCACTAATTTGTACAGGCACATCAGTGCAAGCAGGTAAAGAAAGAAAAATGGCGATGAAAATAATTATCTCAGAGGCATGCAGCTGACATTGCACAGGGCAAGCACTCAGCGAAATCAACATTAACCAGATCAGCATTATCTGAGATTATCCAGTCCATTCTGGAGTCAATTAACACGTAAGAAGAAGCTGTTTCTGAACCATCTGTTCAGTGTGTCCAAGATTCTGTATCTTCTAGCCGGGTGGAAGAGGTAGCAGGAGATCATTACAGTGTTGTGATGGGTCTTTGATGATGTTCGAACATAGAAAAAAAAGTTCCACCACTGTTATAGACTCTTCGGCCTTTCAAGCCTGCGCAAATCCAGATCCTCTATCTAAATCTGTTGTTTATTTTCGAAGGGGCTGTATCCCTCTGTTGCATGCCCATCCATGTATCAGTCTCTCTTCAGTTGAAGTAATGCTATCATGCCCACTCCCCACCTCCGCTGTCTACGTGTTCCAAGCAGCCAAAACCCTCTGCATAAGCCACTTTCCATGCATTTCTCTCCTAAACCTTTCTCCTCTTACTTTGAATTCATGATCCTACGTAATTGATTATCCAACTCTGGTCAGAAAACAAAATTTTGCTATGCAAACTGTCTCTACCTCTCATGATTTAGTATACTTCAATAACGTCCCCCATAATCTCCACTTCTCTAATGAAAATAATCCTAATCTACGCAAAATGTTTTTGAAACTAGCGCCGAACATCCAGCAACCATCCTGGTGAACCTCATCTGCACCCTTTCCAAAGCATCCACATCCCTCTCGTAATGTAGCGACCAGAAATGTACACAGTATTCCAAACGTGTCCAAACAGAAGTCTTTTCCAACTATAACATGACCTGCCAACTCTTGTACTCAATACCCCGTCCAATGAAGGACAGCATGGTTAGAGCTTCTTAACCACTCTATCGACGTGTGTTGCCACCTTCAAGATACAATAGACATGAACACATAGATCTCTCTGCACATCAATTTTCCCCGGGAATATTCCATTTACCGCTGAGTTTGCTGATGAACTGGACCTTCTAAAATGGATCTCCCTGCTTGTGCCTGACTGAATTCCAGCTGCCATTTTGCTACCAAACTCTGCAATCTAACTATGTTCTACAGTATCCTTTGACAGTCCACTTCCTCTCTGATACTCCACTAATATTAGTGTAATCTGCAAACTTGGTTATCAGATCATCTACATCTTCCTCAAAATAATTTATGCATATGACAAACAAAGTAACTCCATGGAACACCAGTGGTCACAGTTCTCCATTTGATAAACTCCCTTTCACTACTACTCCCCGTCTCCTGTTGCCCAACCAGTCCTCTATCCATCTGGCTAGTATACTCTGGGTCCGAACCAACTTCACTTGTTCTATCACCCGGTCGTGGGCAACCTTATCAAATGCCTTCCTGAAGTCGACGTATGTGACATCTACCACCCATCCCTCATCAATCAACTGTATCATTTCCACAACTAATTCTATTCATTTGGTAAGATATGACATTCCCTGTATAATATCATATTCCCTGTCACTGATTAGCCAATTCTTTTCTAAATGGGAATACATCCTTTCACTCAGTATCTCATCCAGCAGTTTTCCTACCATTGACGTTAGACTTACAATTCAATTATTATCTGAATTATCCCTACCACATTGCTAAACAAAAGAGGACATCACTGGCAATTGTCCACTCTCCGAGAACCTCACCTGTCTTCAGAATGTTGCAACGGTATCTGTTAAGGCCACAGCTATTTCCTCTCCCGTTTCCCTCAGTGACTTGTCATAGATCTTGGCAGCCTTTCCCCAGCAAAGAACCATGGAAAAGGAGTCAATGGTTGGGAGCTTGGAGTGAGTGATAGTCTGGGCTGTTCACACCACCTTCTGTCGTTTCTTACAGTACTGGGCAGAACAGTTGCCATACCAGGCCCTTATGCATCTACACGGTATGCTCTCAATTCTGCATTTGTAGAATTAGTGCATGCTGGTTTTCCTGAGCAACCTGAGGCAGAAGAGATGTTATCGAACATCCATGACCGTCACACCTACGTGAGAATTCCAGGACAGTTATCATACTCTGAGGAAGTTCACGCTCTGCACACTCTCAACTTCAGCTCTTTGGATACAGGTGGGGGCGCGTTCCCCTACTTTCTTTCTGAAGTCAATGATCAGTTCTTCAGTTTTTCCGAAGTTGAGAGAGAGAACTCGTGATCATTACAACATATCACCAAGCCTTGTATCTCTTTTCTTCATCTGAGTTGTCTTTGTTAGATATCCGTCCCACTATGGTGGATTCGTCCACAAACTTGTTGGCAGTATTCGTTTGGAAATTGGCAACACAGCAGAGGGTGTGCATGGAGTACAGTATACGGCACAGCAGCACAGTAGGGGACTGAGGACGAATCTTTAATTGAGGAATCTAGTGTTGAGTGTGATTGTGGAGATTGTGTAGTTGTGTGTCTTCATTGAATGTGGTATGTCGTTCAGAAAGCTGAGGATTCAGTTGCAGAGGTTAGAACCAGGATCGAGGTCACGTGTTGCAAGAGCAGTCTGGAGAGGATAATGATGTTAATGCTGAGCTGTCGTTGATGATCAGGAGTCGGGTTGTCCAGATCTTCCACGGTAGTTTGCAGGCATCCGTTATGGACCCATTACTTCAGTAGGCAGATTTTAGGGGATAGAGGCAGGCTTGTAGACTGGAGATGATGTGGGTCATGATAAGCTTCTCGAAGCACATCATGATTTTTGAGTTCAGAGCCACTGGACGGTAGTGTTTACTCACGTTGCATGTGATTTGTTAATGATGGGACTGATGGTGGCCTTCTTGAAGTAGATGTCGTCTTCAGCTTGTAGGAGTGCGAAGTTCAAAATGACAGTGAACACCTCTGCCAGCTGGTCCGCACTGCATCTGAGTGCTCGGCCAGAACCACGGTGCGAGCCAATTGTTTCCTTGAGGTCACACCGAGGAAGACTGCTCTGACGCCTGCAGCGGTGACAGCGGACACAGGTGCATTGGGGGGCTGTCGGGGCAAGTGTTAGCCTCAGCTAGTGGCAGCCATGCACCCAAACATTACAGACATCCGATCCCACCAATACTCCACCTCCCTCAACCGTCATCAAACCACAGCGACACTAGTTGGTGTGAGCACCATAGTTATTTTCGGGACAGAGTGTCATCAATGGACTGAATACTGGTCCATCAAGTTCTGTTTCACTATAATGGGGTAAAGTCATAACAAAATGGCAACAGGGTTTGCTCCAAGAGTGTGGCAGTGGAGCAGGGAGTGAAGATTTTGCAGATGTGATCCAGGCAAATCATTACTTAAGTTTGAATACAGTCAAGGACATTAATTGTTCTTACTTGTAGACGGTGGACAATCCTTCAGGAGTCAGGAAGTGCCATTTACATGAATGAGTGACATGAGGGCATAATAGCTAAGTTTACAGGTTATACAATAACGGATAGATAGGTGGGTAGGTGAAAATGAGGAAGTGAGGAGACTGCAGATATACTTGGAAAGTTTAGTGGGAAAACAAGCAGCAGGTGGAACTCAATGTGACAACGTTTCAGATTATGCACTTTGCTCGGCGGAATACAGACTGTCACTACGTTCTAAAAGACTTCGTGAAAACTGAAGCATAAATGGATTTTGGCTTACCCATTCTCACTTATGATTAATACGTGGGTTCATTTAGTAGTTAGTAAAACAAATGCAATGTTAATATTAATTTCAAGGGTGCTATAATATAAGATCAGAGATGTATGGCTGAGGCTGTCTCAGCCTCTTCTGGTCAGACTGCATTTGGAATATTGTGAGTTATTTTAGGCACTATATCTAGGGAACTATCTGCTGGTGTTGGAGGTGATGCAGAAAGATCCTGGAGACGATGGTTCGCCATATGAGCAGTAGTTGAGGGCTCTGTGTCGATACTCGAAATTTAGAAGGATGTGAGGGTGAGGAGTTCGGGAGAGATCTGCTTGAAATTGATCAATTACTGAGATCATTGATACGAATGTATAGAAGATGTTCCCAAAAGTCAGAGAGTCTTTAGCATAATGGCACATTTTCAGAGAGAAGGAATGGGCTGAATGGCCGAAATGCATTGCTTTATCTCAGACCTGGATTGTCACCTAGTCTATTATTCAGTTCAGAAGTGTAACCCTCTGAGTTTCTTTTTTAACTCTTGTATTTTTACGTTGCTTCAGCATCTTGTTCTGTTCAATGGTAACCCCAATGATATGAACGTTGGGAGGATTCTGTATTGGCCAGTACCCAGTAAGATGTTAAATATAAGCTGCCATCGTGAGTCTCAACTTCATGGAGAGCATTGTTTTTTTCAGTCTGTTATTTTGGAAGGATCGATCCTGTGATGCCAGTGCTGTTGAATTCAATACAATAGGTGCAGTTCTTCACAGCACAAAACAAGAATAAATCATGGAATATTAAGTACATTTCTCATAACAGAAAATTCTAAAATGAATATGTCGATTTTTTTTTCTTACACGATGTTCGGAATCAGAAACATTGCTTTCCACTTCGTGTTCAAATCAGACAACCTGTACATTCGAATTGTTCGACATTACATTTTTGTTTATTATTTTTTGCATTTACGCATCGCTGGATGGACTGGAATTTATTGCCCGTCCGTCATTGACCTTGAGAGGTTGATGGTGAGCTGCATTTCTAAATCGCTGCGGTCCCACTGCTGTGGTTGACCCATACTATTCAAAGTTTGTGAGAAGATTTGTAGCTCGGCTGCTCGTTGTTGTGGTTCTGTTCTCCGAGCTGGGAATTTGTTGTGCACACATTTCGTCCCCTGTCTAGGTGACATCCTCAGTGCTTGGGAGCCTCCTGTGATGTTTCCTCCGGCATTTATAGTGGTTTGTCTGTGCCGCTTCCGGTTGTCAGTTCCAGCTGTCCATTGCAGTGGTCGGTATGTTGGGTCCAGGTCAATGTGCTTATTGATTGAAGCTGTGGATGAGTGCCATGCCTCTAGGAATTCCCTGGCTGTTCTCTGTTTGACTTGTCCTATAATGTTGTCCCAGTCGAACTCATGTTGCTTGTCATCCGCGTGTGTGGCTACTAAGGATAACTGGTCGTGTCGTTTCGTGGCTAGTTGGTGTTCATGGATGTGGATCGTTAGCTGTCTTCCTGTTTGTCTTATGTAGTGTTTTATGCAGTCCTTACATGGAACTTCGTACACGACATTGGTCTTGCTCATGCTGGGTATCGGGTCCTTCCTTCTGGTGAGTTGTTGTCTGAGAGTGGCTTTTGGTGTGTGTGCTGTTATGAGTCCTAGTGGTCGAAATAGTTTGGCTGTCAGTTCGGAAATGCTCTTGATGTATGGTAGTGTGGCTAGTCCTTTGGGTTGCGGCATGTCCTTGTTCTGTTGTCTTTCCCTTAGGCATCTGCTGATGAAATTGCGTGGGTATCCGTTTTTGGTGAATACATTGTATAGGTGTTCTTTTTCCTCTTTTTGCAGTTCTGGTGTGTTGCAGTGTGTTGTGGCCATTTTGAACAGTGTCTTGATGCAACTTCTTTTGTGTGTGTTGGGGTGATTGCTTTCGTAGTTCAGGACTTGGTCTGTGTGTGTGGCTTTCCTATATACTTTTATGGCGAATTCTTCAAACAGTCTTACCGCAAATTCAACCCAAACTCTGGGTCAGATATGTGGATGACACCTTTGTAATCATTAAAACACAGAAATAGAGAACACACACCGAATCATCAACGCCACACTCACAGGAATCCGATTCACTAGAGAGGAAGAAAAGGAAAACCAACTCCCATTCCTAGATGTGATGGTACGGAGAACACCTAACGGAGAATTCACCACAGTGAGTGTGGCGTTGATGATCCGGCGTCTGTTCTCTATTTCTGTGTTGCATTCATTCAGGTAAGCAAGGAGTGCTCCATCACACGCCTGACGTGTGTCTTTTAGATGTTGGCAGGCTTTTGAGAGTCAGGAGGTGTGTTATCCTCCGCATAACGTGTTCAGTTGAGTTTACGAGCAATGATAGCACCCAGGATATTTATAGTGGGGGATTTAGTTATGATAACACCGCTGAATACCAAGGGGTGCTGATAAGATTGTCTCCTATTGGTGATGGTCATAGCCATAGTATGGCGTGAAAATTGCTTGGCACTTGGCAGTCCAAACATTAATAATTTACAATTATTGTTGCACTTGGACACGAACTGCTTCAGTATCTGAGGAGTGTCGAATGGTTTTGAACGTTATGCATTCACTAGCAAATATCCGCACTCTAATCTTTTGATGGGGGAAGGTCATTGATGAAGCAGCTGAACATGGTTAGGCCGAGGGCACTACCCTGACGAAGTCCCGCAGAGATGGCTTGCAACTGAGATGACTGATTTCCAACAACCATAACCATTTTCCTATCTGTCAGGTATGACTCCAAACACTGGAGAGTATGTCTCTGATACCAATTTTTGCTCGCGCTCTTTGATCCCACTTTCAGCAGAATACAGCCGTGATTTGAAAGGGTGGAATTCAGTTCCTTTCTCCATAGTTGGTCAGGAGCTGATGGGACTTGGTGGAACCCAAGCAATGCTTATCTGAGCAGGTTGTTCCTGAGCAGGTGCTGCTTGGTAGCACTGCTGATAACCCAGTCCACATCTTTACTGATGATCGACGGTAGACAGATACTGGCGGTAACTGGCCGCTTTCAATGTGTCCTGCATTCATGTACAGAGCATATTTGAGATGATTTTTTTTCCCTTATTGTTGATTTGTAACTGTACTGGAACAGCTTTCCTTCTGGAGCGGCAAGTTAAGGAGCATACGTATTCAAAACCTTTGCCAGAATGTTGCCAGGACCTGTATTCTTTGCAGTATCCAGTGCTTGCAAACGTTTTTCTTTTTGATATGATGTATCGTGAATCAAACTAGCGGAAGACTGATGTCTGTGGTGCGGTGGACCACTGCAAAAGGCTGAGCTATCCATGTAACAATTCCGGCTGAATATTGCCTTTCAGCCTTTTTTTGCACTGATGTGCTGTACTCGTCCATCATTGAGGATGGGGATGGAGGTGGAGCCTTCTCCTCCACCAGTGAAATGTTTAATCGTCTCCACCATTCACAACTGCATTTCGCAGGACTGCAGAACTTAAATCTGACCCGTTGATTGTGGGATGGCTTAACTCTGTCTATCACTTGCTGCTTATGATGTTCGACCGAGTTAATACTTGATCTTTAGGTATACCTGGTTCTGCACCTGGCAGGAGAAAGTGAGGGCTGCAGATGCTGGACATCAGAGCTGAAAATTTATTGCTGGAAAAGCGCAGCAGGTCAGGCAGCATCCAAGGAACAGGAGAATCGACGTTTCGGGCATAAGCCCTTCTTCAGGAATCCTTGTAGAGGGTGGAAGAGAGCTTCTTCAAGGAAGGCATCCTTATGCCCGAATCGTCGATTCTCCTGTTCATTGGATGCTGCCTGACCTGCTGCGCTTTTCCAGCAACACATTTTCAGCTCTGCAGCCCTCACTTTCTCCTCGAAGATTTTAACCTACTGCGAATCCTCTTACAAGGATGTCTTCCTTGAATACTGCTGTCTTGCCACTTATTGTGGTGAATTTGAAAATCCTCAGCCAGAATGCGTTTTGTGCCCTTGCCACCCTTGGTGCTTCGAAAGAGTTATTCAACGTAGAGTTGTATTGATTCATCAGCGGAGGGAGGATAGTTTGTGCTAATTAGCAGAACGTTTCTTTGTCTTTGTTAACATGAAACCATAAAACTTCATTGGGCCTTGAGTCAATGTTGAGGACTCCCAGAGCAATGTCCTCCCGACTGTCTTCCATTATTCTTTCACCGCTGCAGGGTCTGTCTTGCTGGTGGGACAGGACCTATCCAGGGATGGTACTGGTGGTGTCTGTGTCATTGCCTGTAATGTATGATTCCTTGAGTATGACTACATCAGGCAGGTGCTTTACAAGTCTGTGAGACAGTTCTACCCATTTGGGAACTATCCCTCAGATGTTAGTAAGGAGCACGGTACAGGGTAGATGCTGTTGTTTCTGATGTTGCCTTTTCGTTTGCGAAGTTCAATTTCAAGTGATATGTCTATTTGCAATTCTTTCAAACTTTTTAGCGATTGATGGAACTAAATGACTCCCTAGCCATTTCACAGAACGATTGTGAGTCAACTACATTGTGATTTTGGAGTCACATGGTGAGCAGACCAGGTGAGGATGGCAGATTTTTTTAATTGAAGGATATCGATGAAATACATGGGTTTCTCGAACGATCGACAATGATTTCATTGTCATCAGTAGATTCTTAATTCCATTTATTTTTTATATTATTAAATTGAATTTCCACTAGTCTTACTTGGAACCATATGTTAAACTGAGCTGCCATTCCTTACATTGCCATGTTTTTTCTTTCATTGCTTATGTTATTTTGGAATCTCACGCTTCATTAAATCCTGATTAATATAACCTCCTTTGAACGTCCTAACGACTGCTTGAAATTAATTCTGCCTGTTTTGTTTGAACAGACATTTCGAGGCAGCTGCACATCAGAGAATAACAGTAAGCGATAGCAGATGATTGTGCACTCTGCCTGTCATTAGCTTGTCTGTCCAGGAAACTAACATACTTATTGTGAGTCTGAGAACCTCAGAACTATTATAGCACTGATTGAAGTCATTCAACCTATCGTGAGACCACGAGCATTTCACCAACACAATTGGAAGCAGAGACAGTTTGTGAAGGTAGATTAGATGAGAGAGAAATAAACAGAGGGAAATAAAGTGAACCGAGTTAATCTGAGAGAGTGTAGAAAGGGTAGCGACAGACTGAGTGAAAGAGGAAGGAGTGTTACACGAGGATACATCAAAGAACAGCATGAAGATAGCTCGACAAGGACAGATAGAAGTTTGTGCTTATTTCGTAATTCCCCCGGACTGGAAGCCCTTTATCTGATACTCGGTATCATGTGAGTACTATGCCAATACTGGCTGTGATTCCAGATCATTTATTTCCAATAATTTCACAGAACTGCATTGCTGATAGCTGAACAGATTCCAATAGAACAATAGATTGGATCTGGGGAGATGGTAGAGTTATTTAAACAGGTAGGGTGAGCACCAGCAAGAACTAATAAACGCCCTTGACACTGTGTGAGAGCCTGCACCAGAGACTGTCTGAGGGAGATCTCTGACAGAAGGGAAATCAGTATCTCATCTGTGGATCAAATAATGATTTATAAAGTTTGTACAACGCTTTACTTTAGATAGTTCATTCTTAAAAGTGCATTTTAACAATCATATGTTTTTGTATTTTCTTTATTTTAGTGTGTGCAGAAAGTAATTACTTTTTTTACTGCATAAGCACATTTCATTAATTTTGTCTCTGCTAATTCCTCATTGCAGATGAATTCTTGAATTTGTTCTTCATGTGATACTGATGACTGGGGAACATCATTGTTCCTCCTACCATGACCCCCAGTCATCACTATTTTTTGACACTTTACCAGTGTCATAATGAAACATTAATTGATGTCCAGTAAATGATATTTCAGCACAGTTGCTCGATATCGAGAACATCGACAACATGTAAATGTAGCTATTTGTTTAGCGACTATGATTATGTCAGTCTCCATGGATCCTTTGCGTCCCTGGAGAGTTTCCCTCTTGTATTAATAAGGGACTGCTGTCAATGTGTTATCCAAAAGCGGGAGCATCACTGACAGCACTGACAGCACTGACAGGCACCAGAAGCTGCACAGAGAGAGGGAGGAGAGATGACAATAAGAGAACACTCAACTGGATTGGTCTGACAATCGTTTAGAAATAGGTATAACCGACTGGAATGTCACAAAAATGGGCAGGAGATTATCCTATGGTCTTTACTGGATTCTCAGCATTGGCTAACATTATCATCACGGATTGAAAGTCTACTGCTGGCTATTCAAGTTGGTTACTATCCCATGCTCGCTATAGTTGGTATTCCTGGTAAGTCTGTCTGTAAATTGCACCAAGTTGAAGCCAATTGCTGATCATGATACGCAAAGGTGCAAGTCAACGTTTTCAGTTCGAATCAAAGACTCCACTTCTCACAATTTATAACTCGCCAATTATTATTTACAAACTACTTAGCAGCTTGAGAGGAAGAACCAGGTTGTTCTCAAAATTCTTCATTCTTTTTCTCCTGCAAAGAATAACAACTCCAAATCCTCCCCATTCACCAGTCTTTCCAGGACCACCATCATGAAGTCCCAGTCTCCTCCTCAGCCTCTGTGTAACGTCTGAATAAGCCATCATTTGTGCACCTGTTAAATCCGGTTTCCAACTGTTTTAAGTACCTCGAAACACGAGTCCATTACAAGCTAATTGCACTTGAGATGCTTAACTTATTCTGTGCACAGAAGCTGTCAGAAAGACAGACAGTGAATGATCCTCAAGTTATTGACACATAATCTGGAGTCACAGAATCGTAATCTCTTGATATTTTCACACCTGTTTGCCTCATGTTGTTGAGAAAAGGCAATAGGTCCTTTTTCACTGGTCAGGTCTCCATGTGACTGCAAACCCACAGCAATGTGTTTTTCTCTTTATTGTTCTGTGGAACAGCTGAACTACCACTCATTTCAAGATAGGCATAACATGCTTGCCGACCATGGCTGCACAAGTCCCATGCAACAAGAAGAAAGTAAGGACAGCTCCCTTCCACTGCCTCTTTCCCAGATTCCAACACCTAATTTCCATTCAGGAAGGCAACTGTCCCTGCTTCAAATGCATTCTTCCTCATTGACTGTCTCTCTCCAAGAGTGAGCTTAAAAATGTGTTGCTGGAAAAGCACAGCAGGTCAGGCAGCATCAAAGGAACAGGAGAATCGACGTTTCGGGCATAAGCCCTTCTTCAGAGTGATGTTATTTTCCATTCTATATCCGGTGATGGTTTTATTGATGCTGGCATAGAGACGTGAAGAACTTTTAAATTCCAAGTCAGGCGCAGTGCACAAAGAAGGAATGTTTTTTTAATGCCACAGGAAAGAAACGGAGGTAGCTAAGAGAGAAAAAGAACGATCGTGATCAACTCTGAGAGTGTTGGTGATGCAGAGTTTGGCGTGCTGTGGACAGAGTTTCACTCATTTATGAGGAATGATTTCCTAGCCACAGAGAGAGTGAAAAGGAGTTCCATTAGTGTAATCCCTCAGATGATGGTACTGTGATGAGTGAGCGAATAAGCTGGAGTGCTGTGAGAAAATAATAGTTGATTGCTCTGAAAGTTAAGGGGAATGGACAATTACTCACTATGCTCTAAACAGACACTGAGAAGGTGATAATTACCATAGTTGACTTTTTAAAACTCCGTTTAAATGATTTTGCATAGTTTAAGAGTCTCTGTAGAGATCACCTCCACTCACCCCAACTCCTCACAGTGATTGAGTAAGAAAAAGATCCAGATTTTGAATAAGCTCCAACCACAAGAAAACAGTGCATTTGTTGCCTGTTCCTACACTGGACATTAAGTTATCCACCCATCCTGACAGCATACCTTGAATCTTAAAGAGTTAACTATTCTCTCCAGCGTCTGACCTCGATGAAGAACACGGCTATAACTGATGGAAGATGTCTCTTTGAGGGTGAAACTGTAAGACATAGAGCAGAAATTAGTCGATTCAGCCCATCGAGTCTGTTTCACCATTCAGTCAGAGTTGATAGGTCTCTCAACCACATTTTCACACTTTCTCCAAGTAACCATCGATCCACATCATATTCAAGAACCTATCTATCTCTGCCTCAAATATACTCAATGATCAGGTCCCCACAGTCTTTTGTTGCAATGTATTCCAAAGATTCATCACTCTCTGGCGAAAGAAAATGTCCTTATCGCCGTCATAATAGGTCTTCCCTTTACTTGAAGGCTGTGACCTTGTATCCTCGTTTCTCCTGCCAATGGAAACATGTGCCCAACATGCACTCTGTCCGAGACATTCAGAGTTCTTAAAGTTTCAATTAAATTCCTCCCTCATCCCTCTAAACTCCATCGAGTGCGCAACCAGAATCCTCAAACGTTCCTCATTCTTTCATCTTTTCTCGTGAACCTCCTCTGAACGCACTCCAGCACCAACACATCCTTCCTGAGATATGCTTCCCAAAATTGCGTGCAATACTCCAAATATGGTCTCATCGGAACCGTATAGACTCTCAGAAGTATACCCCTGCTTTTATACTCAACTGCCGTTGCGATAATTGCCGTCATTGTATTTGCTTTCTTAAGTACTGATTCAATCTGCAAGTTCACGTTGTGAGTAACCTGCATTAAAACTCCTAAGTGTCTTTGTATTTCAGACTTCTGAATTTTTCCCAATTGCGAAAATAATTGTTGCCTGTATTCTTCCTGCCAAAGTGCAGCTGCCCATATCTTCCCCTGTCCAAATGCTTCTGCAGTTTTCCCACCTCCTCATGTTACCTGTATCTCTACCTATCTTATCATCTGCAAATTTAGCCAGCGTGATAGTAGTTTCTTCAACTAAACTGTTGATGTTTAAAGTGAAAAGTTCTGATGTCAACACTGGGTCTTGTGGAATACCTTTCGTTCTGAGCTACCATCCTGAGAAAGCGTTTTATCCCCACTCTGGTCTGTACTGGCAGACGGCCAAGCTTCTATCCGTGTGAGCACTTTGCCGCTAATACCTTGGTCCTTTATCCTACTCAGTAATCTGCTGCGCAGCAACTTGTGAAAGTCCTTCAGAATGTCCAAGTAGATAACATGCATTCGCTATCTTTGATTGAATCTATTTGTTACCTCCCAAATAAATCTAGCAATTTGGTCATGCATGACCTCCACTTGATGAAATCATGATGAACTTTACCCTATTTTTACCAGAAAATTCCAAACATTCAAAAATCTCATCCTTCACAATGGATTCCAAGAACTTACACAGAATAGAGGTTTGGCGAATCCGTCCATAATTTTCTGCCTTATTTGTTTGTTTCCTTGTTAAAATGGGTTGTCACATTATCAATGTTGTGTCCTCTGGATCCCTCCATGATTCTGTAAGTATTGAAAGAATACCACGATTTTGTCCATTATATGTTCAGCTTTCTCATTTAGAATTCTGGCATCTAGTGCATCTGGTCCAGGTGATTTATCCACGTTCAGGCAATTCAGTTTTTCTAGCTCCTTCTCCATGGTGATGGCCATTGTACTCAACTCTGCCACGTCACTCCCTTCGATGTTTGAAATAAAACTCGTGTTTTCCACCATTAAGATTGAGACAAAGTAATTATTGAATTCCTCGGCCATTCTCATGTTCACCACTACTATCTCTCTACCTTCATCTTCCAGCGGTAGAAAATCAATTTTGCCTCTCTTTTGCACATTGTATATCGAAAAGGTTTCTTATATTATATTATGGTCTATCTTGCCTCACATTTAATCTTCTCACTCATTTTTTCTTTGTTTCCCTCTGCTGGTCTTTGTAAACTTCCCAATCCTCTGGTTTCCCGCTGCCTTTCTCCGCATTAGGTACTTTCTCTTTTGCTATTATGCTAACACTGACTTCCCTGGTCAGCCACGGTTTTCTCCTACACCCTGTAACATAATTCGATTTCCTTGTAATGAATCTCTGCTCTGTCTCCGGAATTACTCGCAGAAATTTCTGCCATTAATGTTCCACCGTTTTTCCTGCTGGTTTCCACTCCCAGTCAATTCTAACCAGCTCCATACTGATGACTCTGTCGTTGCGTTTATTCAGCTGTAATAGCGTTATCTTGGACTCGATTTTCCCCTTTCACATTGCACAGTAAATTCAATCAGATTATCATCACTGGCTCCGAAGGTTTCCTTCAGCATATACTCCCTTATCTCGACTGCCACCGCAACCTCCTTTAAAAGGCCATCTCGTTGAAATTCCACACATTTATTTATTTTAATTCCAGTAGCAACCTGATTTTCCTAGGCTTTCTGCATATTGAAATCCCACAAGATTCTATCTGCTGTTATATCATGCACTCCAGTCCTGACTGCTTGTTGGAGGCCTGTACATCGCCCTAACTGTTTTTTTTTAATCTTGCTGTTCCTCAATTCTACCCGCATGGATCCTATATCATCTGACCCTACTTCACTTCCTACTATTGATTGTAATTTCAATCCATCCTAACAATGTATACTCAATCCCTTGTTCATATGCTTATCTTTTCGATAAGACCCCTGAATATTCAGTATCCCTCCTAATCCCCTTGCAGCCACTCCATGGCGCCGACCACATACCTACTATTATTATCTGCACCATAAGCTCATTGACTTTATTCTTTACAATGCGTGATTCAGATGTGCATCTTCAGTTCTGTATTTACTGTCCCACGTCTCGTTGTAATTCGTTTGTTCACTGCAGGCAGAAAACTAGACACCAGGATACATAAACATCAACTAGCCACAAAAAAGACATGACCCAGTCTCAGTAGTGTCCTTACATGCAGATACGGAACAGCACACTTCGACTCGGACAATACAACCATTCTAGGACAAGGCAAACACAAACATGCACAATTTAACTCTGAGTGTTCATATCCCTTTTCAGAACATTTGCCGTATTTTTTATCTAAGTCGTTGGTACCTTCGTGGACCATGACCACTAGACCTTTACCCTCCCACACCCAGTTCCGCTGCAGCCCAGATGAGGTCTCCAGGCAATACCTCATTAAGGACGATCGTTCCAAGTTCACCGAAAACAGTGTATATGCCCCTAACTGTATTAAACCCAATTACGTCAACATTTTTCTTCTCTTTCCTCACTTGAATAGCTACCTGCACCACGGTGCTGCGGTCAGGCAAGTCATCCTCCCTGCAGTACCCACCATACAAACAGGGAGCAAACATATGGGACCTACTGGACACCGACACGGTCACAAAACTTTTGGACCAATAGTTTTATTTGGAAACACTAGCTTTCGGAGTGCTGCTCCTTCATAAGGTGGTTGTCCAGGTTAAGAACATGCTCACAGAACGTGTAGCCAAAGCAACAAACACCCGATGAAGGAGCAGTGCTCTGAAAGCTAGCGCTTCCAAGTAAGCCATTTAGGCTATAATCCTCCTTTTTGTGATTTTTAATCGTGTAGTAACAACACATCGCCTAACCCTCCATCCTTGTTTTACTTGTGAATTTTGACTATTTTTCTTTGTGAACTGTTTTTTGTATCTCTGCTTATCCAATTTGTAACAAATAAATAGGTTTGTAACCAATAAATTAACAAGATTCAATTTAACACTTTCAACTTTAGCACAGCCCATATTAGCCAAACAAATCACAGCCATAACTTGACAAACATGCTCATTATCATCTGAAAAATTCTGACACACTTGTCACACGGTCCCGCTCCCTGGCTTCAGCCGCACTGAACCACCACCTCCAATTACTCTGCAATCACATTGCTAATAATGGACTCCGAAATCCTATGAACGACCAATGTCAGACAAACTGCCCTATGATTTCCTATCTTTTCTTCCTTTCTACCTTCTGACACAGAAATTTCACGTTATCCATTTCCTGTCCTCTTGGACACTCCCTGATGACAGACATTCCTGAAAATTCAACACCAAAGCCTCCACAGTCTCACCCACAATCTCTTCAGAACTTTAGGTTGTCGTCTTACCAGTCTGTGTGATTTATCCATCTTCAAACATTGCAGCTTCCACATCACCTTCTTCCCAGTGCAGATAAGTCTACTCATCTCGAGCCGTTGACTTTCTTGAAGTTTAGCAATGCTATCTTCCATTGAGAGGATTGATACAAACTACATATTCAGTACATCCCCCAATTCTTTGTTTTTCATTTCTCTGTTGCCATCGTATTTTCTGGTGATTAACTGCTCACTCTTGCCTCTCCTCCCTTTATATATCTTAGCAAACATCTTGCAATCTCATTTTTAGAGCGAGCCAGCTAACATGATTTATGTTCTCCGCCTTGCTGCTTTTTAATTGTCCTCTGCTGCATTCAAAAAGACTTCCCAATATTGCACAGACTGAGTAACAGTATTCCAGTGAACTGACTGTCGAAAGAAAGCATGCAAGTATAATAATTCTATTTACCAAAATAGTGGGGCATGGGGGTGCAACAATGCTGCCTCACAGCGCCAGGGACACAGGCTCAATTCCAATCTCAAGTGACTGAGTGTGTGGAGTTTGAGCATATTCCCCATCTCTGCATTAGAAGCATAAACTCGTTTTTTTTTTCTCTCCCCAGTATGTATCTGTATTTTTTCGGGTTTCTACCATCTACAATATTTTGCTTTTATTTGATAGAGAAATGCAGCAATTGCAGCAGGTTTGTTGTTAAAATAGCGCTCGTGGTCGGCCTTCCCTGGATGTTTAGGATTCTTTCCCGGCCACTTGAGTGAGTGCGGTGCTCCTGGTTACACAGTCCGTCTCTTCCAGTCCTTCAGACCATCCGTCACTGCATGCAACTTTTACTTGTGCCACTCCTGGTAGTCCCCCTCACCCAATCGCCTGGAACTGAATGCTCCCCACGCAGCGCTGTGCACCGAAAGACACTGGCAGTTTTTGACCCGCCAGAAACGCATGGTGAAGACCCTGTCATTGAAACGATCAGATTGCTAAAGTCCAATTGAACAGCAAAGTAAAGACGCTGAATGGTGTCCATCTGCTCTGACATTTTCTAGTCTTGTGGACTACCATCTGTTTACCTTTGTCCATTTGCAAATATATGCAGGTGAGAGACACGACGCATGTCTCCGCCGACCACGTGCGGGAAGTTCACCCAACTCCAGTTCCTTGGAAACCTCCAGTTACGAAACTGGGGCTGAAGCTGGATGAACTGCGGACCACCTGGGAGGCCGAGGAAGAAATTGTGAGGATGTAAAGGGAGGTGGTCACACCTCAGACACAGGATAAGAATAGCTGGTTTACAATCAGGGGAGAAAATGGAAGCAACAGTTAGAGCAGCGATCCTCTATGGCAGTTCTCCTCAGCAATAAGTATAACATTTTAACTGCTTGTGGGTACAACCTATCAGGGCAAAGCCATAGTAGTCAGGTCTCTGGGACTGAGCCTTGTACAGTGACTCAAAGGCAAGGGTGAGAATAGAAAAACGCTAGTGGTAGGGGACTCATGTTTAAACGGATTTACAAGAGATTATGTCGTCAGGAACGGGACTCCTGGAAGGTATGCTGCCTCCCCGGTGCCAGGGCTGGATGGCGCGGATCGGGTTTACAGGATTCTGAAGGGGGAGGGTGAGCAGCCTAAAATCGTGTTGCATATTGGCAACAATGATACAACATGAAAGGGAGTGACGATTTTATTGTGGGACAGAGAACCGCAGAATTATTACAGTACAGAAGTGGACTATTTTGCCCATCTTGGGTCCACGAACTTTCTAACTGCATGACTTGAATATACAGAGAATTTTTGGAAGGAGACTGAGAGAAAGAAATAAACAGAGAGATTGAAGGAAGAAAGTGAAGGAAGAGAAAACTGAGCGACCGTCTGAATGCGAAAAGAAAAGATGTTAGACAAGAGTGAAGTTGGATAGATTAGGAGACAGCATGACCAGAAATATATAGAAGGTGGAGGCTTTATTTAGAAATTCACACTGACTGCAAGCCATTTGTCTGGTGTCATACTGTGTGAGCACTATGCTGATACTGGCTGTGTTCACAGATGTTTTATCTTAAATTCTAGCACAGATCAGAGTTACTGAGAGCTAAACAGCACCCAAAAGGCCAATAGATTGTTTCCAGGGTGAAGGATCATAATAGGGATTTCAATATGCAGATGGAGTTAAACAAATCAGTTTGGTAGTGGTTCGTAAGAGAAGGAATTCGTGTAATATCTATGAGATGACATTTTGGAACAGTTTGTGATGGAGTCCACTGGGGAACAGAGAATGTTGGATTTAGTGTTATGCAATGAGGCAGATTGGAAAAGGGAGCTAAATATGAAGGAACTCTGTGGGTTCTGGTCATAGAATGATTGAATTTGAGTGGGAGATAATCGAGTCACAGGTAACAGTGTTTAAGCTGAATAAAGGTAATTCCTGAGGCATGAGGGAGGAGCTGTTTAGAATTGACTGGGAGAGGACCTAACACGAAAGACAGTGGAATAGCAATGGCAGGAGTTACTGTGAGTAATTCAGGAGTCACAGCAGAGATTCATCCCAAGGCAAAAGAAGCACACTACAGGGAATATGAGGTAACCAAGGCGGACAAATGAAGTTAGGGATAGCTCAAAAGCAAAAAAGAAAGAATATAATGTACAGAAACGCAGCGGAAACGGGAGCAGAGAGAAGCTTGCAAAGATCAACAGAGGGCAACAAGAAAAAGAAATAGCAGGAAGAAAAATTAGTATGAGGGTAAGGTATTCTGTAACATAACAGAAACTGTAAGAGATTCTTTAGATATGCAAAGGGGCAAAGGTGGACATTTGGCTGCTGGAAAGTGACACAGGAGAGACAGGAGTGGGAACAAAATAAATGTTTGAGGAACTGAAAATTTACTCTGCGCCTGTCTTCACTTTGGAAGACATGAGTAACATTCCAAAAATTCAAGAGCATGACGGGGCAGAGTTTGGAATATTGGACATCACCAAGCAGAAGGTGCTAGAGAAACTGAATGGGCTGTAGCTGAATAAATCACCAACATGAGATGGACTACACGACAGACTTATAAGGGAGATAGCTGAAGAGCTGCAGCAAGCCTTTGTGATAATCTTTATGGATTGCGAAAATCAGAGAGAGTCCCAGAGAACTTGAAAAGTGCTAACATAACACCATGGATTAAAAATGAAGCAAGTCAGAAGACAGAAAATTAACAGACTAAATCACCTTACATAGGTCGTGGATAGGCTCCTTGAATGCACTGACAAGTATAAGATTTCTGTATATTTGAAATTGCATGGTAAAATAGGGCATATTCAGCATGGTTTTGTCAAAGGAAGGATATTCCTGAAAAAGCTGCTAGAATTCATTGAGAAATTAAGGAGCAGCTTAGACCAAGGGCAGCCAATGAATGCTATCTACCTGAACTTAAAGAAGCCCTTTGATAAGTTGCTGCGCAGAAGGATGTTGAGTAAAATAGGGGATCTTGTTGTTGGAGGAAAGGTGCAGCATGTATAGAAGCTTGGCTGTCTGGCAGAAAGCAGAGCGTTGTGGCAAAATATTCCTTCTCAGGATGGCAGCAAGTGATAAGTGGTGCTCTGCAAGGCTCAGTGTTGGAACTTTTTACTTTCCCTTTTTACTTTAAGGATCTAGATGAAGGAACTGAGGGCATTCTGGCTAAGTTTGCAGATGATACAAAGATAAGTACAGGGAGAGGTAGCATTGAGAGGGTGGATAAGCTGCAAAAGGTTGTCAACAGAATCGGCAAAGAATTGGCAGATCGATTGTGAACTTGCGAGGTGATACACCTTAGGAGAAACAATAGTGGTATAGACTATTTCTAAATGGAGGAGAAAATTCAGAAGTCTGAAGAGCAAACAAACTTGAGAGTTCTACTCCAGTATTCTCTTACGTTAAACTTGCAGGTTAAGACAGTAATTAGTAAGACAAATGCAATGATGACATTTGTTTTGAGATGACTTGAATATAAAAGCAAAAATTTATTTCCTGGGTTCTGTAAGGCTCTCGACTCTCATATCCAGCATCTGCAGGCCTCACTTTCACCATATGAAACTGAATAGCCCTGATTGAATGGCGGAGCAAACTAGATGGGCTGAATGGCCTAATTTCTGTTACTATCTCATCTAGTCTTAGTAATATCGGACTCAGCATTCTTCATTTTAGATGCATTCTCGAATCTGATCTTCGTACAATTTATAAATAGTAATATTCCAAGACGGATAATTGGGCAATATCATGATTCCTCCCTCCAATCTCAGCAGCTGTTTCCGCCTATTCTCTCGTTTTCTGTATCCTACCCAATGTCATAATCGCTCTGTAATTGAAGTTCAGTCAATTGCACATTGCCACTGTTCATTGACATCGATAACAGCAACAGGATGACCCTCATCTGCCCTCTCTGATCCTGCAATAACAATTTGAATTGCATTTGGATAGGACAATTTTCTATTAACGTCGAACATGGAACAGTAAAGCACAGTCCAGGCACTTCAGCGCTGGATGCCGTGACGGCGTCTTATCCTACTCATAGATCAGACGAACCTTCCAAGTGTATATGCAAGAGTCACTTGAATGTCCCTAATTTATTTGTGTCTACGCATTCCACACAACCACGACTCTCTGTGTAATGAAGGTTCCTCTTTCATCTCCCTCGAACCTTCCTCCAATGACCTACAAATTATGTCCCATTAAGATAGCCATTTCCGTCATAGGAAAAATTCCTTGATCAGTTAATCTATCCGTGCCTCTCATCGTCTTATATATCTCTGTCAAGTTATCTCTCACCCTACTTTTCTCCATTGAGAAAAAAACCATACTTCCCTCTGCCTTTCTTCCCAAGACATGCCCTCTGGTCCAGATAGCATCCTGTTTAATGTCCTCTGCACGTACTCTAAGGATGCCATATCCGTCTTATTATGAGGCGAGTAGAACTGAACACAATATTCCAATTGTAGTATAAGCAGGGCGACACGGAGCCTGAGCATTACCTCGCGGTTCTTAAACTCAATCTTCCTCTAAAAAAAAGCCAACATACAATGCGCCTTCTTAACAACTCTGTCAAATTCGTGGCAATTTTTAGCAATCCATAGACATGGACTCCAAGATCCCTCTGTTCTTCAACACTGCCAAAAGATCACACCTTTAACCATGTAATCTGCATTCAATTTTGATCTTCCCAATTAAATTAATTCACAGTTTTCCAAGTTGAATTCCATCTGCCACTTCTCAGCCCAGTTCTGCATCTGGTCAATATCACGTTGCAATCTCACGTTGCAATATCACGTTGCAATCTGCATCTGGTCAATATCACGTTGATATTTGTACTGTCCAGAACAGCACCAACCTTCGTTTCATCAGCAAACTTATTAATACACCATTCCACTTACACTTACAAGTCATTTACAACAATTACAAAGAGCAAAGGTCGCAGAACAGATCCCTGTGGAAAACCTTAGTCACCAAGCTCTAAGCTGAATGCTATGACTCAGCCAATGTTTTATCTATTATGCCAGATTGTGCCGTGCCCCATGCTTCCTTACTTTCTGAATGAGCCTACCAAGAGTAATCTTACCAAACGCCTTGCTAAAACCCATGTTCACCACATCCGCTGCTCTGCATTCATCACCGTGTTTTGTGACATTCACAATAAATGCAATGGGGATTGCGATGAATGATCTGCCGCCCACGATGCCATTTTTACTAAGTCTCATCAAACTACTGTTTTCCAAGTATTTGTAAATCTTTCTCTCAGAATCCTTTCCAATACTTTGCCCACCAGGGACGTAAAACTAATCTGTAAGTCCCAGTATCATCCTTATTCCTTTTCTTGAACAAGGGAAAACCATTTGCCATGCATATTTTATTTGGTGCTCCTCCAATGGACAGTGAGAACATCAAAGATCTTCACAAAGCGCAGCAATCTCTTCAGTAGGTTCTTCCAGTAACCTAGGATGTATCCCGTCTCGTCTGGGGATTTTCCAGTTCTGAATTTTTTCAAACTTTTCAGCACACCCTCCTTTTTTAACATGCACCTCTTCTGACATATCAGTCTGTTTCATGCTGCCCTAAAAAATGTGAAGCTGACGCTTTATGTTCCAATAAAAATTAGGGATGGTAGCATCACCCACGACAACAACCCACTCACTCTGCACATTTCCAAAATCAGCCTCCCAAATTGCTCCTCTATGTCTCTGTTGCTATTGTGGGCCCTGTAGCAAACTCACAATAAAGTGAATGCCCCTTTCCTGTTTCTGACTTCCAACCATAATGAGTCTGTAGTCAAACCCTCCTTGACGATCTCCCTATCGGCGCTGTGATGGTATCCCTGATGAACAATGACACTTCCCAACACTTTTATACCCCTTCCCTATTCCTTTTGCAGCATCTAAACACTGGAACATCCAACAAACTTTCCTTCCCCGTGATATTCAAAAATCCGTAATGGCCACAACATCTGAATTCCAATTATTCAATACACTGAGTTTGTCACATTTATTCCTGATTCTGCTTGCATTAGAACAGACACATTTCAAACCATCACACTAACTGCAACTTTGCTCTATCAATTGCCCATACGTCCTCATAAACTTTCTGCACGCTGTATCTGGCTGTTCACACCCTACTCCATCATCTGATCCATAGCTCTAGTTCCTGTCCCCATGCCAATTGAACACTCCTGAAGAGCTTTAGCAAATCTCCCTCCCAAGATATTGATGCCCCTCCAGTTCAAGTGTCACCAGTCCTTCTTGTACTGGTCTCAGCTTCTCCGGATTGTATCCCAAAGTTCACCTCTTACACCTCTTACACCAGCCCTGCAGCATATGTTCATCTGCACCCTCTCTCTGTTCCGAGCCTCACTGGCTGGTGGCACCATTGGCAATCCTGAGAATACTACTGTGCTCCTTCTGCTTTCTGGCTTCACATTTAACTCCCTATGCTCTCTTTTCAGGTCCTCCTCCCTTTCCATACCTTTGTCATTAGTATGGATGTGCACCATTACTCTGGCTGATCATCCCTGCCCCCGCTTCCAATCCCCCCGTTAAGAATCCTGCAGGCTCGCTGCATGGAATTTGTCTACTTTAAATCCATGGTAGCTGAGACATATTTTCCATTGCATTACAGACGATAAAAGTTCTGTTCACGTAAAGCCTGATCAATCGTTACAGGCTGCATGTATTCATTTATAAACGGAGAAGCAGCTTTATGTTCTGACAATCATCTGACATTACTTTCACATCCAAGGCAGATTGGAAGATTGCACACAATCGATCTATCAACTCCAACTTTATTTCCCTCAGCCACGCTCACATATCCAAAGCTGAATGTGTAAATTTTAAATGTTAGTTTGAATTGTGTTAAAATCGATACAACTTAGTCTTAAAATTTGTTCACTCGCTTTATTCTCCCTGGCAAGACAAAGCAAGTATCTAGCTGATACACGTTTCTGAAAATCGTGTATGGTTCAAAAAGATTTCTCACCGAACACATAAACTGATAACGCCTTGCAAGGAAAGGCATTCATTATAGGAACGCGTAATGCAGGAATATTTGAAGACGTTCGAAAGCAATTGTATCTTCTTCTTTAGGGAATCAAAACTGCCAACAGTGTGAGATATGTGGTGTGAAAAAATGCCCTGGACAGATGCAGGGAATGTAGAGCTGGGAAAGCACAGCAGGTCAGCCAGTATCTGAGGAACAATAGAGTCATCGTTCTGGGCATGTTTCTGATGAAGTATTATACTGGGAACGGTGACTGTCCTGTTCCTCGGACGCTCCCTTACCTACTGTGCTGCTTCTGTACCACACTTCGCGAAATTGTTCTACTGCATCTGCAGTCCCCACTTTCTCCCTCTAGAGATGCATTTAAAAAAAATACGATTAAACCTGACACTATTTGCCAGACACAGCATCATTCCAAGTAGCTTCCAAATCGGATGCTGCATCTGCAGACTGATCTCATACAAATCATATAGCAGAAACAATGAAACTGTCTGTATCAGAGTTTTGCAATCTCGCTCCATTTACATAAATTCGCATTGTCTTAACCTTCCTGCCAAAATGTACAATTTACTTTACGTTATTTCGACTGAAGGTTTGCTCACTAATCTTCCCTGTTATGTCACTTTGCTCACTCACTTTCTCTATTTGACAACATGTTGAATAATCGTCTTTAGAGACGAGCTAATTGAGCTTCGATCCTTTCAAACCTTTCATTCAGAAATTTGATACAGATTATGGATCACTGATGACTCCATAGTGAGCTCTGTAGCACTAGTTACAGATTTGCAAAATGTCAATAAACATTTATCTCTACTCATAATTGCCTGCTCGTGACTGCTTCCTATTTAGCAGCTCAGACGGGTTGAATGGCCTCCTGCTGGTCTTTGTAATGTTAGAAACGCGCTGAATTACTTCGTTTAAAAATACTATCTAACTCCTTTGAGGAGCAAAGCGGTCTACCTCCGTATCATTGTAACGATGCTGACTTGCTGAGTGAGGTAGTCCTCTACCTTTGTGACAACCTGGACAGGTGGATTGAGAGAACAACAATTGGGGCAGTGGCAGCAGTTCTCCATTCACTGCACGGTTCACACAGGTGCGTTCAAACATTGGAAGGGTTGCGCCATCTCCTGATGTTCCCAGTGGCCGCGTTCCTCTCAGTGCATATGAGATACTTGAATTTGTTTGTTTGGCGATGGTGAGAGGTGAGTGGGCGGATATTTTGATGCATTATACCAAGGCAACGACCTTCATCAGAGACGCCATCCTTTCTTCCTACGTGGACAACCGATGAAGATGGGAATGGATGTTTGCTTTTCAATGAAGAGGTTGTGGCTGCTACCAATTCCGGGTGTATGCACCACCATGATGTACTGTGCATGGATACCCCGTAACATTAATGGACTGAGATTTCCTTCGGTTCCTCTATCTCTCCCAATTGCAATGGGGACCCTACAGAACTCTGGATGTCAGCGAGAAATCCCCTACACTGGGAAAACAAGGATACACCCGGCAGCTCCTACTGAGGGGGGAAATATTATATTCACCTCATGCAACATTTATATTCTCCATCAGAAATGATGACACTAATGTCGACATAATGGGAGATGACTGATATATTACACACTCCTGCCTGGAAGGTTCCAAATCATAGAAGATGAACGACAATGTGAAGAGCACCGTCCTCCCACGAAGCTGCAGGTCATGTTGAAGGAGGTGACACCGCTCTGTTACCAGTTCTTTGTTCAAGGAGGGTTTCTTTGCACTCTGCTCTTGGGTTTGCTGCACCTTGGAAAGCTGGTCTTGGAAATCCAGGGTGGATAGAATAGATTCCTTTACACACACACGCACAAACCAGTGATCGTCATCTGCATGGAGTTCAGCAAGGCATTCAATGCAGTTCCTCACGGGAGACCGGTTAGGGAGATTAGATCACATGGATGCAGGGAGGTTATCCATTTGCATATAGAATTTGCTTGAAAGCAGAAGGCAGTGGGTGGCGGTGGATGAATGTTTTTCAGACTGGAGGCCTGTGACCAGTGGTGTGCAACAATGAATGATGCTGGGTCCACCACTTTTCGTCAATTACATAAATAAAGTGGATGTGAACATATGAGGAAAAGTTAATAAATATGCAGACGATACAATTGAAGGTGTAATAGACAACAAAGATGTTTACCTGAACGTACAACAGTATCTTGTAGTCAAGAAGGCATATAGAATAAGACCATAAGACCATAAGACATAGGAGCGGAAGTAAGGCCATTCGGCTCATCGAGTCCACTCCGCCATTCGATCATGGCTGATGGGCATTTCAACTCCACTTACCTGCATTCTCCCCGTAGCCCTTAATTCCTTGTGACATCAAGAATTTATCAATTTCTGCCTTGAAGACATTTAGCGTCCCAGCCTCCACTGCACTCTGTGGCAATGAATTCCACAGGCTCACCACTCTCTGGCTGAAGAAATGTCTCCGCATTTCTGTTATGAATTTACCCCCTCTAATTCTAAGGCTGTGTCCACGGGTCCGTTAGTCTCCTCGCCTAACGGAAACAATTTCCTAGCATCCACCCTCTCCAAGCCATGTATTATCTTGTAAGTTTATATTAGATTTCCCCTTAATCTTCTAAACTCCAATGAATGGCAAAGTCCAGTCGTCTTTCTCTGTTTCAGTAACATGCTGTCTTCAGTTCTTCCTGAAAAAAAAACAAAGAATGACCGTTTATATATCATGTTGTGTTCCAACTTTCAAGCTATTATCATTGCCTTTACCTGTCAATATCTATTTGCAGACTCTCCACTGTCTCTTGATAATTTAATGTCTTGCTTCTCTCAGTCATAACTAAACGATTCTGTTCCATCCTGATCACTGATATAGATGTTAGATAGCTACGGACACTGCACTGGTCACTGTGTGTATCCAGTTGTTACGTCTTTCAAACTGATTAAGACTGATTAATCCCGGCCATCTGTTTCTTGTTCGAAAACCAGCCGTCCCCCATTCCTCTGTAGCACATTCGAAGGGCTGAATAAGAACAAGGGGCGTCAGTTGGCAATTCAGCCCCTGGAGCCTGCTCCGCCATTTAGTTGAATCATGGCTGATGTCATCTCGGCCTCAGTTCCATTTTCCTGCCCACTCTCCATATACCTTCATTTACTCACTGTCCCAGCTTCTACTGCACTCTTACACAGATTTACAAACATTTGAGAAGGTCATCCCTCCTCACCGTGTTTTAACTCTGATTTTCCTGTCCTAAATCTCTGGTCTATTGTTCTAGATTGCTTCACGTGAGGAAATAATCACTCCCCAACTACAATGTCAATCAACTTCAGCATCTCACAGGCCTCGTTGAGATCTCATCGCATTCTTCGATACTCCAGAGAGTAGAGGCCTGAACTGCTTAATCTCTCATCAGAAGAGAAACTCCGCATCTATGGGATCAATTTACTGAACCAGGTCTGAATGCCTGCAACGCAAATACATCCTTCCTCAAGTCAGTGCACCCTAACTGTATTCCAGTTGCTGTCTCACGTTTGCCTTGCAAAGCTATAGCACAGTCCTTACCTTTATGCTTTATTTTTATAAATAAGCCTTTCTCAGTACCTGCCGTACTTGCATGTGAGTTACCTGTGATAGGCACGTGGACACTCACATCCCTCGGCAACTAAGTACTCTAAATTTTCTCGCCATTTAGATCAAAATTTGCCTTTCTATTATGCTTGCCAAATTGAATAACCCCCTGATTATCCATATTCACTTTAGTGGCCAAATGTTAGCCAATTCATCGAAGCTATCCATATCCGTTTGAAATTCTCTTACCTCTTCAATGCAAAGTAATTTTGCACCGATTTGCCTCTCATCTGCAAAATGGCGATCGTATTTTCTATCCCGTCAACCGAGTATTAATGTAAATTGTTAATAGTTGAGGCCTGAGGACTGAACTCTTTGGTACCTCACAAGTTGCACTTTATCAACAGGAAGTGCTAAAAGTATTTCACCTCACTGTACTTTGCTGATTCACCAATCCTTTATCCAAGCTCATCAATTACTCCTAAATCATCTGATCTTACTGCTGAATCTTTTGAGAAGCACCATATCCAATGCCTTCTAGACGATCAGATAGATTATGTCGCAAGAATTCCCATCATCCACCATATTTATGACATACTAAACTAACACAAGCAAACAATTCACGAACGATTTACGTGATACTGAACGGCATTTTCCAATATCCCTGAAATGGGAGCAAGGGAGTGATTGGTCTTCTTCTGTTCCAATGCAATTAATGCATGTTTGAATGATCTCCTCTTGCCCCAGATAGCATGTGCCCTTATCCAATTCCTGTGCAACATGCTCAGTGGTGAAGAATAGTCTCCTGTTATGCCAGTGTACCAATCTCCAGTCACTGTGACCTCTTCCAGTTACTGTATTACAGACTTGCGGAGGCTGAATGGACTGATCCTGTTGCTGTGCAACAGGATATTGGTGCTGCACGGCTTACGCTTGGTACTGTGCTATATGCTGAAGGGCCTGATTGACCTCCTTCTGTAACGGTATATCAGGGTTCAGGGGCGGAATGGACTCCTCCTGTTCTGATGTAGCAGGGTCAAAGGCCTGAATATCTTTCTGCTGTTCCTGCGTAACAGACATAGATGTGGAATGGATTCCTCCATTTGCTTTGTAATTAGCTTCTGTTGCTGACTCCTTCTGGACTTTCATGTAAAAATAAGATCATCTTTCATTCCTCAAAACTCCAATGAGTATTGGATCAACCTGATCAGCTTTTTATTATCCGTTCACATCTTCATCCCAGGAATCATTTAAGGGAACCATCTCTGAGTTGCTTGCAATGTGACAGTATATTTTCTTCAGCGAGGAGACTAATTCTGTACACGCTATTCCAGATGTGATCTCACTAAGATGCAATATAGCAGCAGCAACACTTACCAGTCTGCTATAAGGTTCCCACCAAGTTACGAGGCTCTCAGCTGCATTGAGGAATGCACAAACTTTGAAAATATCATTGTCCTTCTCTACTCCAACCGCACCAGAGACTCGAGATATCTGGTAAAAATGTTAAAAAAGATACAGGAGAAAAAACATATCTGATGTGGCGAGATGACCGCAAATTTGGAGCTAACACCAATCCCCGCCCCCATTCACTCCCAAAGAACACATGGCTTATATTCCACAGAATCAGGTCACTTGGAGTTGAGAAAAAGCAAGGACATTGACAGTAATTATATAACAGAATCAATCCTGCAATGCAAATGCGTGCATGTTATAAAACAGGTAATTAGACACACACGTTTGTGGGTACTGCAGTCATAATGAACAGATTCAATTTGCATCTAAACAGTGTTAACCAACGTGTATATTAATTCTGGTAAAATGGATTTCATCAGCATGTATGAGGTGCGTTGTTTTCAAAGGATACTGAGCACTGAGCTCGAGATCAGGCTGTTTTGGAATTGCTGTTGTGTGATCAGAAGTGCTAATTGAAAACCTTGCTGTTAAGGATCTTTTGGTAAGACTGATCTTAACATATTGCTTTTCTTTTATGAAGTTTGAGTAAGATGGTTTTTGCTTTTTTTTGAAGTCGCGGCTATAAACCTGAGTCATGCAACCACGAAGTTATGGGGGGCAAGTTGGCTTCAATGAATTGGAAAAAATGTACATGAAGAAGATTTAATCAAAGACAAGCAATGTTTGTTATTTATAGAAACACTGCAGAGTGTACAAAATACATATATCCTTTTAACGTACAAACAACATCTGCAAGTATTGTAAACTTGCTGATCAGGCCACCTGTACCTTCGGCCAAATCATTTCTGTACAGGAAAAATAACAGTGGCCCCTGCACGGATTCCTGTGAAACATCACTGGCCCCAGATCTCCACACTGAGAAAGTCATTTCCACTACGATTCTCCATCTCCAGTTGTTCAGCCAGCTCTCTACTCGTTTATTTAGTACACTGTGGACCCAATGCGACTTCACCTTCTCATCAGCCTACTTTAAGGAATCTTACTAAAAGCCTTGTTGATGTCCATATATTTGCAGTAATTCGGTTTTTTATTATTCCTGAAAAAAATCACAGGTTCACAGTTATCCACCTTACATTCCAGCTGCCAAATTGCTGATCATTGCTCATCCGAATAGAAATTTTCTTATTTTTCTTGGTAACTTTATTTCATGCCGATCTCAGTTACAATTGTTCCATTTATCAAAAACGTTGACATTACATGCACATATGTGAGGCCTCAGCACTGGTCACTGTGTCCCTGCAGTCGTGAATTTATGTTAAACTGGTACAGACTGATTTATCCCTTATCTATCCCTGCTCTCGGATCAGTAACCTGTCCTTCCCGTGTTCCTGTATCGGAGGTTTGAAAAGCTGAATGTTCCCTTCCATTTCCTGAGTAACAGACATGTTGGATTTAAATATCTGCTCGAATTGCTGTCTTACAGCCTCAAATGGCTGAAGAGCTTTATAGTGTCTTTGTTTAAACTCTTGATGCGCTGAATAGCCTGCTTCAGTATAGGTGTAGTTGTAAATGGTGCTGACCATTTTTGAACCAACAGAAAACAGCCCACTTCTGGCAAAATGATGGAGGAAACATGCTGCAATATGATGCCGCATCTGCTGAGAACCAAAAGTGCCTTATGGATGCCCAGTTTCCATTTGTTCGTTCCTTTAGAAGTATGTCTTACTTCACAGGAGGTACCGCCAAATAACATAGTGGGCAATATCTTCAAGATGAGCATGATACTGTCCCTCCACGAGGGCTGTGTGCTGGATGCTCCGACAGATATCGTGAGGGACAGATCCACCTGTGCAAATGTGTTTGGTGAGAATCATTCCCTCTTGTTGGTTCCACCATCACTTCCCACAGTCTGGTTGCTGAGTCTTTGAGCTCCCTCCATACTCAGTCAGTGGTGGGCCGGTGGCAACACACTTGATTATGGGCGTTGATTTCCCATGCACAGAATATGTTCTGCATCCTTGTTATCATCAGTATTTGGTTCGATTTGTTTTCAACATCGTGGTGAACTGATTGAACACCACGGGGTGGGGTGGAGGGCAGTAGAAATCCGTCATCAGGCATTTTCCTTGACCATTTTGACTTGTTATATTGAGATATCCCGGATTTTGTAATCAGTGTTGGGGAATGTCAGGGTAACTCCTTCCCTGACTGTATCCCACGGTTTACAAACACTGGCAAGTCTGCCCTGCCAGTGGGACAGGATATACCCAAGGATTATGATGGGGAGTCATAAGACATTACCCATCAGGACTGATTTTGTGAGTATGACGATATCAGATTTTTTTTCTCACCGGTCAATATAGGAATTAATGTGACATTTCAGGAAGGAACATTAGGTAAAAAAGCTAAACGAAAAGCACTCTATCTGAATGCGTGTTTGATTTTCAAAACAAACTGAGAAATTCATTGCATGCATTGAGAGAATTGGATATGTTTTAAGGAAATTTGAGAGGCATCACTACAGTATGATCAATATTGGGAACTAAATATCTAGAACATTTTATAGCTCGCAGTGCTGGACAGAACTCAAATGGAGGTGGAGTAAATAGCTGAATATGGGATGGCATCTGCTTTTACATTAAAGAAAATCTAACATCATTCTATACGTGATATTCTCTGAAACATTCTGTAACCAACATTCTCCGGAACATTCTACCGCTGTCATTGTTTATGAATGGCTTGCGTCAGTGAATTGAACAAAATATGAGATCCAGAGGGAAGAGATCCCGTTCCAGAGAGAAGGAGAAATAAAAGTTAATACTTCTAAGGTTGGCGCCACCTCGTGCTCCCGCGAGGAGGTTGAGCAATTCATCATCTTCACCAACACATTCCACCCTGACCTTAAATTTACCTGGACCATCTCTGACACCCCCTTCCCTTCCTGGACCTCTCCATCTCCATTAATGACGACCGACTTGACACTGACATTTTTTTACAAACCCACCGACTCTCACAGCTACCTGGATTACACCTCTTCCTACCCTACCTCTTGCAAAAATGCCATCCCGTATTCCCAATTCCTCCGCCTCCACCGGATCTGCTCCCAGGAGGACCAGTTCCACCACAGAACACACCAGATGGCCTCCTTCTTTAGAGACCGCAATTTCCCTTCCCACGTGGTTAAAATGCCCACCAATGCTCTCGTCCACATCCCGCACGTCCGCCCTCAGACCCCACCCCTCCAGGGGCGTTCTGTCCTTGTTGCGGTTGGAGGGGTTGGGTCTGAAGGCGGACGTGCGGGATGTGGACGAGATGCGTTGGAGGGTGCTCACCTTCCATCCAACCAACCTTTGCATAAACCAAATCATCCGCCAACATTTCCGCCACCTCCAAAAAGACCCCACCACCAGGAATATATTTCCCTCCCCACCCCTTTCCGCTTTCGCAAAGACCGTTCCCTGTGACTACCTGGTCAGGTCTGCGCCCCCCTACAACCCATCCTCCCATCCTGGCACTTTCCCCTGCCACCACAGGAACTGTAAAACCTGTGCCCACACCTCCTCCCTCACCTCTATCCAAGGCCCTAAAGAAGCCTTCCACATCCATCAAAGTTTTACTTGCACATCCACTAATATCATTGATTGTATCCGTTGCTCCCGATGCGGTCTCCTCTACATTGGGGAGACTGGGCGCCTCCTAGCAGAGCGCTTTAGGGAACATCTCTGTGACACCCGCACCAATCAACCACACCGCCCCGTGGCCCAACATTTCAACTCTCCCTCCCACTCTGCCGAGGACATGGAGGTCCTGGGAATCCTTTACTGCCGCTCCCTCACCACCAGACGCCTGGAGGAAGAACGCCTCATCTTCCGCCTCGGATCACTTCAACCCCAGGGCATCAATGTGGACTTCAACAGTTTCCTCATTTCCCCTTCCCCCACCTCACCCTAGTTCCAAACTTCCAGCTCAGCACTGTCTCCATGACTTGTCCGGACTTGTCCTACCTGCCTATTACCTTTTCCACCTATCCACTCCACCCTCTCTTCCCTGACCTATCACCTTCATCCCCTCCCCCACTCACCCATTGTACTCTATGCTACTCTCTCCCCACCCCCACCCTCCTCTAGTTTATGTCTCCACGCTTCAGGCTGACTGCCTTTATTCCTGATGAAGGGCTTTTGCCCGCAACGTCGATTTCGAAGCTCCTTGGATGCTGCCTGAACTGCTGTGCTCTTCCAGCACCACTAATCCAGAATTCAGTTTCCAGCATCTGCAGTCATTGTTTTTACTTCTCAGTCACTTGAAAGGATGAGTACGTTTTCGCTGTGTGAATACTTCTTCACGACAGAGGATGGACAACAATTTAGACTAAACGACAGAATTCTAAACAACGTTTGTCTTCAAGGCACTGGGAGAGAATCCTTCAGGACAGCAACGTTTTCACCCTCAGTATTAGGAACTGTAAAGAAGTGACCTTGGTCTGCTCTAAAGTGATCTAGTGTGTCAGAATGTTCCAAACAGCTGTTCTTATGGATGCATCTCTGTGTGTTTTTGGGAGGGACAATTTATTGTGTATTCCGTCACACTGATATCAGCAATTCAGATATTCACATTTGCTCCTTCAGGTCTATTTATTTTAATTAATCTCTGAACGCAATGACATATTTGAACATCTCACTGGGTCCTCAGTCAAACTGCTAATTTTGCCTCGAGGCTGATGTTTCAATTGTTTGTTTTCCTTCCTCACAGTTAATGCAGTGACGCTCTACGTCCTGCTTGAGAAAGATTGTGGATTGTCTCAATGTACCAGTCGTTACCTGGGGGCCATGGCAGGGGCGGATCTACTGGTCATTATCCTCGACCTGATACTGAGACATATTCCCATTGTTTTTGCGGAACAGTTCTCTTTCCTGAAGTCCATCCCCGTGTGTAATATCCACGCCGTTCTGCTTTATGCAGCCACTGACTGTTCTGTCTGGTTCACCGTCACTTTCACCTTTGATCGGTTTGTGGCCATTTGTTGCCAGAAAAGCAAACATTGCACTGGGAAAACGGTCGCTGTGGTTCTGGGAACAGTGACTGTGCTGAGCTGTTTAAAGAACATTTTCTGGTATTTTATGGTCACAAATCAGTATTGGCTGTGGCACGGGCCGTGGTTCTGTAAGACACCAACGTTTGTTTATTTCTCCCGTGTCTGGATCACAATCGAGTCCATCTATTACATTGTAACCCCGGCTGTGCCATTTTTCCTGATCCTGCTGCTCAATGTTTTCACGGTTAGGCACATTTCAGTGACCATCAGAGTCCGCAGTAGGCTCTGTGCTCAGACAAATAGGTACACTCAGTCTAACACGGAAATGAGAAATCGAAAAAAATCCATCATTTTACTGTTTGCAATCTCGGCGAATTTCATCCTGTTATGGTCAACATTAACAGTTTATTCGATATGGAATCGGATGCGGTATATTGTGTATTCCCGTGTGTATCTCCATTCCTATCTGCAGGAATTGGGCTTCATGCTCCAGCTCCTAAGTTGCTGCACAAACACCGTGATTTATGCCGTGACCCAGACTAAGTTCAGGCAGCAGCTGAAGAATGTTCTGAAATATCCCTTTATCCAAATCCGTCAATCACTCAAATTCACTTATTAATCAAACCATCCGGGATTATCTCATTTCAGTTCAGTGTATGAGCAATGAAACAGCCAGTTGCCATGGTAAGAGACGGAGGGGAGAGCTGGTTTGTCCAACTTCCGCCCACAGGGACAGATTGCAATGTTTATCTGTACTCAGGCGCCGGTGACAAAAGGCAACATTCCACTGATTGTATCTATCACTTCGATTTGTAAACAATAAACATTTTCATTAAAATGTACCGAGCATCAGAGCAAAAGATATTGTTGTTTGTTGTTGCATTGAAGAAGATGAGTTGGAGAGACACAGTCTCAGCCCCAAGTCTTGGTCCTCATGGAAAGGGAGGAGACCGGGACCGAGCTCTGGTGTTGGGTTGAAGTAACTCTGTTCTTCCACAACGATCTAGCCAGTGGTATTCCTCATCTCCATTGAAACACATCCGTGCCTTTCTCTTTATCTCCAACTCTTCGGTCTCCCTTCATGCCACGTACCTCATCTCTTGCACTCCCTCGCCCGGGGAAAGGTGAGAGAGAAAGAGGAGGTGGGAAGGGTGTGAACGAGATCGGGGTCAAGGGAGAGAAGGGGTGTTGGAGAAACTGAGGAGGGAGAAAGAAATGGGGAGAAAGAGTGGGGGGGATAAAGCATGCTTAAAGGAAGAGAATGGGGCGAGGCAAATCGGCCAGAGAGAGATAGAGAAGAGGCTGGAGAGAGAGGAGTGAGGAAGACAGAGAGACAGGGCGGGCTGGGAGGGGAAGAGAGAGGGTGGAGAGAGAAAGGAATGGAGAGATCGGGAGGGAGACAGGCGTAAGGGAGGATGAAGACAGAGGGGAGAGAGAGTGTGGTAGGGTGAGAGTGTGGGAGGGAGCGAAAGGGAGAGATATGGAGTGGGCAGGGAGAGAGAAAGGGAAGTCACAGTGTAATAGATTCATAGAGATATACGACACAGAAGCAAAGTCTTTGGTCCAAATCATCCTTCCGACCAGGTATCCCAAACCAATCTAGTCCCACTTGCCAGCACCCGACCCATATCCCTCCAAACTTTTCCTATTCCTATCCCCATCCAGATGTCTTTTGCATGTTTCAATTGTACTAGCCTCCAGCACTTCCTCTGGCAGCTCATTCCTGTGTAAACATGTTGCCCCTGAGGTCTCATTTATATCTTTCGCCTCTCAGCTTAAACCTATGCCCTCCAGTTTTGGGCTCACCCACAGTAAGGAAAAGACTTTGTGTATTTAACCTATCCATACCCCTCATGTTTTCATAAACCTCCATAAGGTCACCCCTCAATTTCCGACACTCCAAGGAAAACAGTACTAGCCTATTCAACTTCTTCGTATAGCTCAAATCCTCCAACGCTGGCAACATCCCTCTGAAGATTTTCTGAAACCTTTCAATTTTCACAACATCTTTCAGATAGGAGGAGACCAGAATTGCACGCAATTTCCAACAGTGGCCTAACTGATGTCCTTTAGAGCTGCAACATGACCTCCCATCTCCTGAACTCAATACTCTGACCAATAGTGGAAAGGTAGAGAAGGACAGAAGGGGAGAGAGGGATGGAGTGAGGGGGGAGGGAGGGGGAGCGGGGAGAGAGGGGGAGAGGGAGATGATGGAGAGAGAGGGGAGGGGGAGAAGAACGGAGGCCGCGTGAAAGAGGGAGGATGGGAATGAGGCACGGAGGTGGGAGAGAGAGGGGCAGAGGGAAAGAAGAAAAGTGGGTGATGATGGGGTGAGAGGGGAGTGGGAGACGGAGAGGAGGAGGGTGGAAAGTGGGAGGGAGCTGGAGGCAGAGCAGAGTTGCATGTAATATTCCAAAAGTGGCCGAACCAACGTCCTGTACATCCGCCCCAGAGTTTTGCATAGATCCAGCATAATCTTCTAGTTCCTAAACTCAATGTACTTACCAAAAAAAAAAGCTAACACATCAGATTTACTGGTTTAATGCTTGGCAGAAGGGCCAAGTGGTTTAAGACGCCTGATACAATGAGTGTTCACTGTTGCCTTGCATCAAAGCTGGTGGTTTCTGGTCCCTTTCTTGGGGCGTGCATTCAAATGCCACTCCTCATATTCTCCTTTGTCCCCGAACAAATGTTGCCACGAAGCACACATTACAGCAAATTTCATCGCATTCTGCTGATGAGTCACCCCATCCGCTATTCGGAGTGCCACGGTGGCTCAGTTGTTAGCAGTTCTGCCTTACAGTGCTAGAAACCCGTGTTCGATCCCAGCCACAGGCAAATGTCTGTATGGAGTTAACACTTTCTCCCCGTTGTTACGGGTTCGGCCAGAACACTCAAAAATTTCTTAAGCAGGCAGCCCAGAGCAATGCTTCTCAACTTGGTTCAGTAAGTATACAGTGAAAAATACCTCAGTAAATTAGCTAGGTTAACTGCCAGGTTTCAAAACAAACAAAAATACATTCATAATGAATGCAAAGAGCAGACTAAAGAAACCCTACAGACCTCAGTCTATCCAAACTAGACCTCGTTATGCTGTTCCGAATGTGTACAAACATCCCAACAAGCAAACGCAATTAAAAACAGTAAAATTGAGCAAGTGCTTCCAGGTTGAATTTCGAAGGGAAGATGGAGAGACAGAGTTTAGCAGCCTGTTTCCATATACCTGTAGCTGACTGCCTGACTAGGTCTGGACTGAACTCCTCAGCGAGAGAGCTGACCACCCACCTTTTATTAGACAATTCCCATCTAAACCATGACCACTTTGGCCTGAAATCTCATCTGTTTACATATAAACAAAATGCCTCTCAAAATCCTTTTTTATCTCTGTACAAAACTTGTCACCTTGGAGCCTGGAGTGTTTTATGACCATCACCCGTGAGCCTGCAATGAACCGATGGTGTTCCGACCCACTTTTTACGTATGTGTTTTGGTTTGTTTTGTTGAGTAGGATCATTTCTGGTTCTTTCTCTGACAGGATCGTAAGTGGGATCCAAATCTAGAATTTTGTCCCAGTCGAACTGGTGTCCCTTTTCGACAGTGTGTATGGATACTTGTGATTGCTGTTCCTTGTTGGTGGTTAGTTGGTGCTCGTTTATCCTGGCTGCCAGTTCCCTGCCCCTCTGTCCGATGTAATGATGGTTGCAGTTCTTGCAGGGTATTTTATGTATGATGTTAATTTTGCGGGTTGTTGGGACGGGGTATGTTCAAATTTTTCAGTAGCTATTTAATGTGGTGGTATGTTTGTGGGTTACCATGATGTCTAGGGACCGGAGTTCTCTCGTCGTCATCTTTGAGATGTCTTTGTATGGCAGGGTGGCTAGACTCTCTGGGGGTGTTTTGACTTCTTGCTCAGGTTTGTTGTGTAGCAATAGGTAGACTGCACTTATTGGGTAGCTGTTGCTCCTGACGAAAAGCCAAGGGAGAGCTGCATGAATGCCACAGCCACATGAATGAATGCCACAGAACTGCCCAGATACAAAACTATGGGAGCAATCATCCAAAAGTCCATAAGCGGAACTGTAACAGGACATTCTTTAAACGAGCCACAACACAGTGCAGCACCCAGGAAATACGAGCAACTGAGGCAAAAATAACTATCACACTTAAACAGCTCTTGATGAAATAAAGAGAAAAGTTCCAACAACCAGCTGAACGAACGTCAGAAATATAATATTCTGCAAGAACTGCAACAGACATGACTATAGACCGATCTAGAGGAAAGAAACGACCAGGATACGTCTGCACTAACTCGTCACCAAAAGACATGACTAACTACCACTAGTTACACACACACACACACACACAGACGAAGGACAATGGATCGACTGGGATAATACATCCATCCTGGGACAGGCGAAACAAAAGCATACACGAGAATTCATAGAGGCTTGGGATTCAGACTGGAACTCTATTAACAAACATTTCGGTTTGGACCACATTTAACAATCTCTCACAAAAATACTGTGGTGATATCAATCATCACAACTGACCAAATCACATGATGACAAAGGAGACAGAACAGCAGTGCTTTATCGGAGGCTCACTGATGTCGTTACCTAGTGCGATGATGAAACCTCTGAATACAAATATTTCAACTAAGCGAGCCAACTTAAAATCTGATCCACAAACTGAGCTACAAAATTCACTAAAATCTTCTCTAAATTTCTTGAGTAAGGGAATGAGTTGGGAAACGACATGGGTAAATTTGTTAACTGCGAAGTTGTTTCACTTGAAGGGGAGAGAATATCCTTGAGTACATCCTTAGAATAAAAAGAAGACACTTCTGAACGGAGATAAGGAGAAACGTATTTCGCCAGGAACTGATGAATCGGTGGAGTTCAATGCCACAGAAGGCTGTGGAGTCCAGGTCATTCAGAACATTTAAAACAGAAATAGATCATTTGTTGATTGCCAAATCGATCACAAATTATGGAGAGACAACTGGAAAATGGGGTTGAAAAACCTGTCACCGTGGATTGAATGGTGGAGCACACTCGAGGAACTAAATAGTCCAATACCTTTTCCTATATCTTTATGGGAGGGAAGTAAAAATAAAAAGGACAAAGGCTTAAGGTGAGAGTGGAAAATCTTAAGCGACACCTGGTGGATGCACAGGGGGTGTTAGCTGCCAGAGAAATTTGTAGAAACTGGTGCAATTAACATTTTAATCTGGACCTGGTGCTTAATTACGAAGTGTTTTGTGGCATCAGGGCCAATTGCTGGAAAGTGAGATGAGATCAGTTTGGAATAGCTGGCTGGCGTGGACGACTTGAACCAAGTGGTCATTTTCCATGCTTTATGACTATGATCGTGTAACTGATGCTTTCAAGTGTCTGAAGCTTGTGACGGATGCAAAGAAATGCTTTCTTATTCCCGTGTGTAAAGTCAGTTTAACATCCACTGAGGAGTTAAACGAAGCGCTGAATTATCTAACATTTCCGAACAATTTACTTAATTCTGGGTTTTACTTTTTTAAGGAGACTTCCTGGTGTTCCCAGTAGAGAAGATTCACCTCCCAGAACATTCAATTTCCTGACAGTTCCTTCATAGACTTCAGAAATTTCACACGACACTCTTGCACAACTCACATCAATGCTAGCAAAATGATTGTATAGCCAATTGCAAGTCCAGGTTATTAGTTCAGTTGGAACTGAGCTACTTTTCAGATAATGCTTTGCTTTGAAGAAGTTGGAAATCCATCAAAGGTCTTTATAAGACAAAGCAAAATTCATGACTTTTGAGAATTACACAAATGTAAGGAAGTAGAAAAGGATGCAAGACTACGGAGCACTGTATCTGAGGTTTTGCCATGTTTTACCTCCACGGAGCTCTTTCTATTGGTTCCACACAACTAATCGACGAAGATATTGCTTGTTTCTGATGTGAAATACAAAACCAGTTTACACCCTACATTAATATTCATCCTGTACGAACTCGACTCATATGGTCAATTGACACAAAAAGTTATGAGATGGCAAATAATATTCAATTCAACTAACAATATACAGAACGACAACGTTCAATTTATTGACGAGGTCGATATTTTCCTGATGAGTTTTTGTGCGTGCACGCTGAAATCACTGCCATTTGTTTTGAGCAGATCAAATTCGTTATTGGAAAGACTCAGTTAAGAAAATTCATATTGATTATGAAGATGAATAGTTGAGGTAATTAATAATTAGTGTGAAGTGTTCCTATTCAGCATAAATAAAATAATGACAAAAGACCTCATTACAGGAGTTACATTCTGTTGTGCAGGTTGAGATTACTCCATTTCCATCAATTACTCCAGCAATTCCGAATCCATTCAAGGACCATGCAATTTCATTAGTCTTCAATTTAAGGTGGGCATGCTCTTAAGGTACGTCATATCTCTTGGGCAAGTTCCCGTTTGCTGGCCATAACCTCTCTGTTGTTTTTTCACTGATATGCAATTTTTCTGTTTTCCCAACTTCAGCTTGTAGAATATGAAGGATTTATGATACATATTTTATGTTGACACAAAGTCAAACCAGTGATTATTCTCTATGATCTGATAATACTTTGTTGAATTATTTAACACTTTGAACAATCTCTGCTTTGATATCAATAATTTAAGCAAAATGGAATTTCACGTCCTGACTACCTTTGCTTGTGATTGTTAGTGAGTTCCATGAGATTTGTTTTTACGTCTCATCATCACTTCTCTATATTTTTGCTTCTGATTGGCTCACTGCCAATATTCAATAAAGACAAAAGACCTCGATAGATAATGTGACTGTCATTCTTCACTCCCGTTTTCCACGAAAGTCTTTATTCCTTTCTCAAGATGTTCCTTTGAAATTGTGACAACGCTTTCATATCAAAACGTTTTTGTGAACTAATTGATCATGTTCTGAAATGAGAGGTTGTGAGGCAGAGGTGGAGATTGAACTACTGAAGAGCACTTAGGCTAAAAAACTTGTGAGGGCTTCAGCTTTGTTAAAAAAAACCCTGGAATAATAGAAGGAGACTGATTATGGCCACCTCTCGCAGAGCAGATTTCCTTTCTTTCCCCTGTAAGATGCAGAAGCGTTTGATGTCTCAAAAAAATTGAAAGCGAAGTGAGTGTCTCCGAGCAGCAAGCCTGACTAAACTTTCTCTTGACAGTTCTTTCCTCCGTGATTGAGGAACTGCATCTACAAACCTGTGTCTCAATTTGCATTTTTGACAAGGGTGTCCACATCCCGCACCTCCGCCCTCAAACCTCACTCCTCCAACCGTAACAAGGACAGAACATCCCTGGTCCTCAATTTCCACCCTACCAACCTTCGCATTAACCATATCATTTGCCGACATTTCTGCCAACTCAAAATGGACCCAACCACTAGGGATATATTTCCCTCCCCAAACTTTCCGCTTGCTGCAACGACCATTCCCTCCATGACACGGTGGCACAGTGGTTAGCACTGCTGCCTCACAGCGCCAGAGACCTGGGTTCAATTCCCGCCTCAGGCGACTGACTGTGTGGAGTTTGCACGTTCTCCCCGTGTCTGCGTGGGTTTCCTCCGGGTGCTCCGGTTTCCTCCCACAGTCCAAAGTCCAAAGATGTGCAGGTCAGGTGAATTGGCCATGCTAAATTGCCCGTAGTGTTAGGTAAGGGGTACATGTAGGGGTATGGGTGGGTTGCGCTTCGGCGGGGTGGTGTGGACTTGTTGGGCCGAAGGGCCTGTTTCCACACTGTAAGTAATCTAAGTAATCTAATCTAATCTACCTGGTCAGGACCACACCCCCCAAACAAATCATCCTCCCATCCTCGCACCCTCCCCGACCACGGCAGGAATTGCAAAACCCGCACCCTCACCTCCTCCCTCACCACCGTCCAAGGACCTAAAGGTGCCTTCCACATCCATCAAAGTTTCACCTGGCATATCCAGCAATGTCATTCATTGTATCTGTTGCTCCCGATGTGGTCTACTTGACATTGGGGAGACTGGACACCTCCTCGCAGAGAGCTTTAGGGAACATCTCCGGGACCAATCAACCTCACCGCCCCGTAGTCCAATATTTCAACTCCCCCTCCCACTCTGCCGAGTACATGCAGGTCCTGGGCCTCCTCCACCGTTGCTCCCTCACCATCCGATGCCTCATCTTCCGCCACGAAACACTTCAACTGCAGGGCATCAACGTGGACTTCACCAGTTTCTTCATTTCCCCTCCCCCACCTTACCTCAGTTCCAACCTTCCAGGTAAGCACTGTCTTCATGACCGTTCCTACTTGCCAATCTCCCTTCCCACCTAACCGGTCCATTCTCCCCTCTGACCTCTCACCTCCATCTCCACCCCCATTCACCTATTGTACTCTTTGATACCTTCTGCATAGCCGCAACCCCCATTTAACTCTCCACCCTGGGGGTTTCCTGTATCTATTCCTGATGAAGGGCTTTTGCTCTATATGTCGATTTTCCTGTTCCTCGGATGCTGCCTGACCTGCTGTGCTTTTCCAGCACCACTCTGATCTAAACTCTGTGTTTATGAGATGCTACAATATTGTCACATTTAATGAGTAATAGGTATTTTACCTATTATTCGGTTAAGTGTTCCAATGGTTACGTTATTCTAAATTCATCTTTCTTATGTTAGCATTGTAACTACAATGTTTATAATAATTGTACTCAGCTTAACATCGAGTGCTTTGATTAGTGGCTTCACATCGGGAACACTGCACTACAGTCTGCCTATCAAATAAGAAATTATAAGCTCTTGGTTTGCTTGACAGCGCTGTTTAACGTCACGATATTTATTTAATTGATCATTCCAATGCTTGTTGTGACACAGAACAGTCTGTACTCCGTTTGACGCATGTTAATTTCAGATGTATTTAACATTTCCATTCATCTGACTAATTGTCTCTGTGTCTTACTGAGAACTAACTCCTTTGTTAAGTCAGAGCTAGTGGTGTAAATGCTCTGCCCAGTGACTTCTGGCAATTGTAGAAAATCAAACTGGTTGAATACCGATAACCTTGAACCCGGAGGTTGTTGGGCTAGTTGAAGATGGTTCAATAAAGTACGGAAAACAAGGTTTATTTACCGAAGATTACATTTTTTTTCTTCATACAAGATCTTCAAAATTCACAATTGATGAGAAATTCAGAAACGGTCATCATGGTAACTTCTAGTTTTGATTTTTAATGGAAACGACCAGAACCAATCCTGTATATTGCAAATTAAATGACGAGAAACTAGGTCAAAGCATTTATGCTGGAAAATGCACAGGTAAAGGGTAAACGAATACTAAGGAGTGCAATGCCTACCGAAGTATTGATCAGTATTACAGAATATGTGACTTAGCTCATATCTAGCGTCATTAGGACAGCACAGTGGCTCAGTAGTTAGCACTGCTTCCTCACAGAGCCAGATACCCCGTCTTCGATTGTAGCTTCTGGAGTTTTCATGCTCTCCCATGTCTGTGTGGGTTTGATGCAGTTCTCCAGGTTCCTCCAACGGTCCAAAAATCCAAAGATATACAGTTTAGTTAAGTTGGTCATGCTAATTTACCCATCGTGTTCAGAGATGTTGAATTCGAGGTGCATTAGGCAGGGCAAACATCGATCAATAGGTGTAGGAGAATGTGTCTTTTTGGGCTACTCTTCCGGGGGTCGGTGTGGACTTGCTGGGATAAATGGCCTGTTTCCACACTGTAGAGATTTAATTCAACACCCACAGCTGCTTATTTCTAAAACACCAACACCATGCTCTCTCAGATAGCAAATGCCACTTCCACATAGAATGAAGCTGTCCAAAGGGGACATACAAAAAGTGTTAACTTGACAATCATGTTTCAGAAAACAATTTATAGCACTTTCAATTGCATGCTGTGTTTAAAGTTAGTAAGACATGTTCTATCACATTCAGTATTTCAGCCGTTCAAAGGAATTTGGGGCAATGTTGTCGACTTGCTGGTGACAAATCTCAAATCCCATTAGATATCAGAGTGTTCAGGCTAGTAAATTTTATTAATCCAATAATTGCTTGTGAGGGGTCTTATTATAAGAAAAGCAGCAAATCTTGCTGAGAATGGACTTTTTTTCAAAAACTTTATTTTTGTTGTTGCCATAACAGAGAGGGTGCATGAAGATTTTGCAACCCATATTAGACAACAGATTTCCAGGTCCTATTTAATGACAATAAAGCATTGAAGGACATTACAGGAAGTCAAAGCTGTGGAATAGACATTGACTTCTGAACACATAGTTACACTGTTCGTAATATCGTAGCATATTTCAATATTGGGAATGGATACGGAGCCATTTAGACTTTATTGATGAATCTTTGCCAACATGCACCAATCCCAGTCATGAATATTTTAACATGACAAAAGCGTATTCAAAACCTTTCTAAAGGGTAGTACATTAGCTGCCTTCAACACACCCCACAACATTGAGTCTCAGACACACCACCACAACCCCCAAACCCGCCACACTCGAGGTGGAGAGAAAATCCTCAAATTACCTCTAATGAGCTTCCACCTGAAGAATATGCTGTTGCGACGGATCTTTAAATAAAGTTGTTTTCTATTAATTTAGTGCATGCTCATTTTAACCTTGTTCATCTTTCCAGGTTCCTTTCTGGTTCCAACATATATAATGCGAGCTTATCTGATCTCTCTTCACAGCTGGAATTCTCCACCGCAGTAAGTTCCTCTGTAATATACTCCCACTCCGATCAAAAGATCTCTTGTGCAACAAATTCTTTTTTACCACAGGGCGGTCAAGTTATTTCCCTAATATTTTAAACAGTTGACTCCCAAGTGACTCACCATGTTATCTCCCTTTACCTGAACCTGAGCTGTGCCTTCTCTCCATCTTCTATAAATCAAAATTCTTTTACACTTTCTTTCCAATCCACAATCTCTTGGCCAAGGCCAAGATTCCTGAAGAGTCATGTGATGAAGGTCTCAGGTTGAACATGACTGCTGTTTGTCACGGCACAGAACCTCTACACTGCTTTTCACACAAAATAATACTGTTAATCTCGCGTATTTGGGCATTCATCACCCAAGTTTTTCTTTTTATGATCGTAGTTGTCATTACATGCTCAGCAATATGTAACAAATCACCTCGAGCGAACATCAAGTGCCCACAAATGTTGTAAACTTTACAAGCACACAAGAAGGAAACGCAACGATCTTGGTAGTGGCACGGACTGTGAAATGCAGGGAATACCAATAATACCGAGGGCTCGAGGACTGCTGAGATTACATGATTTAACACCTTTTCCCACATATATCATCACACTTGCTCTGCTTGTTTAAAGTAGGATCTCCGTTTCTCTCTGAGGTTCTGATAGTCAGATGTAAAAATCAAAATAAGGCTTTTTGAAAACTCCATGTCGAAATTAATCAGTGTGACAGTGAATCAAATGAAAGCGATTTCTTCCACACCTGTCTCAACTATTTATTAGACTTCCCATTATAAATGTTGCATTCAGTAGAAACATACTTCACGGTTAGAGTTAGCACATTTCATTTATGGATGTGATGGCAACTGCAATCAAAGACGAAATCAGACTATTCATTATTGAATGAATGTAACATTTTCAGTGGGAGTATGTTGAATGGCTCATGGCTCTACACCCTGTATGTATAAATGCTTCTGTCGGACACTTGCACTTGTGATTGGCTTCTATTTCTGAACAGTGTGTGTTGGCAGCATTTCAGCACGATTCTTTTCTAAATCTCTCAGATGTTTAAAGTGATTTCTACAACTAACCCTTTGAAAAGATCTAGTCAGAGTTAAAAAGCAGGTGTTTAAAGTTGATGCACATGCAGGAAAACCTCTGTCGTATACAAGGACCTGATCTGCATCTCATCATTTTGAAGTCAATACACGTTCTGACTTTTAGTGAATTATTAAATCTCTTCACACATGCGATAGCCTTTAGCATCGATTCATCATTGCAAACATTTTCGTGTATCTCCCATGTAACCAATCGGTGATTTGGAATCAACTACTATCATTCTGTCGAACAAAGTCCCACTACCACATAATTAAAGCATCGTTTCCTGCAGCTAGGTAGCATTCACCCCCACAAAAACTGCATATTTCTTTTTTCCAATAATATAATCCAGTTATTACCAATTGGGTATTCATCATCCAGCATGATCTTTGTTGTTATCATCTACTCAATCCCATTTTAAAATATATTGGCAGGTTTGTCTCCACCCATCTCGTAACAATTAATAAGAATATCAAAACAATTCACTGCATGACGCATGGAGCATTGCATTCTTTTCACAATCACATTCTGCACGTGACTACTATCTATCAATAAAGATGATTATTTATTTTCATATGTTATACCTTAATGTTTCATTCTTTTATAAACACCGTTGTCACACATGTCTTTGAAATTAATTTTGCAGAGAAAAAGAAAATTATTTGAGGAACCAAATAACTATATATTCTTATCATGGAATTAGCCGAGTAAATATTTTAACAACATGACTCAAATCTTCATTGTTTTTCTCTTTCACGAAAAAAAAATCAATGCGCCAGGACTGAGAGGATGCAAGAGGAAGAAGTAAAGGGGCGTCTGGAAAGTTTTAGAAAGGAGAGTTGCGTGAGAAAGAAGTTTAATGTGAGAAAATTAAGTCTGTTCACTTTGTCCGAAATATTTGGAAAATTTTCTGACCTAACTGCAGTTCGAGTGTTGCTTTAAGCAGTGTTGCTATGTAGGAGAATCAATTATTTGAGAATGGAAACCAAATGTTACTTATTGAAGGGCAATGCTCAAATCCTCTGTCGACACAGTCTAATCCACCTAACTCTTCCAGGACAGCAGCTTAAAGCTATCGATCTTCATGGATACCAGCCGAATCCTTTCAAATTTTCTTGGAGCACAGGTTGATCATCTCGAATCGTTGGAACATCAGCATGATCCTATGAAATCTTGCAGGATTCCAGGTTCGTCTTGTCAAATTCTGTGGGATCTCAGTCTAATCTTTTCAAATATTCTTGGACCTCAGAATATTCCTGCTGAATCATCTTGGACCCCACAGTCATCCTTCCAAATCTTCTGTTACTCCAGACAACTCATCACATTTCCACTCCAAACCAAGACTAATGCATTCAAATCCTTTGGGAACTGGGCGACTCTCTCGATTCTTCTCGATTTTTCCAATCAAACCAAGAGGGAACGCAGAAAAATGCACGCAATTTTACGTGGACTCTACGTTAATCATTTCAATTCACTCGGATTACAGGCTGATCCTCATGAATCCTTTGGAATCCCATGCAAATCGTTTGAAATTGTCTACGAACACCAGTTAATCCTGCTTCATCCATTTGGACCACTGCTTAACCATCTGGAATCATCTGATACTCCAGATATATTTTCTTGATACGTCTGTGGCCCCAGAACATCCACTCAGACTCCCTGGGACGCCAGCTGAAATGTTTCAAATCTTCTTGGACAGGGGCATAATCCACTAAAAACTTTTGAGAACTCAGGCGAATACTCTTGATCCCGCTGGACCCAGAGATAATCTTTTTGAGCCATCTGTGACGACAGAGTAAACTTCTGGGATTGTCTGATACTCTAGAATATTTCCTACTAATCATTTGAAGAATGAGTTAATAATCTCCAATGCTCAGTAATTCCAGCTCAATACTCTGTCGCTCATCCCCACCCCTATCTACGTTTCACAGAGCACTTTACCTTAAAAACTCCACTGTTAGCTTCACGTCCACCACTAATCCACCCTGCACATCCAGCATCTCCCTTTATCGCCGCATGAAGTGCAAAATCTCCATCCACAACTCCCGGCTCACCTCCGTCCAAGTCCCCGAAGGATCTTTTCACATTAGGCAAACATGTTTCTTCGCATCCACCAGCTTCATCTTTTGTGTCCGTTGTTCTCGCTGTGGGCCCCTTTACATTGGGGAGACTGGCCTCTAACTCACGGATCGTTTCATGGAAAATCACTTACGATGCACTCAACAAGCAACCCCTCTGCCCTGTGACGGACCACGTCAAATACTCTCCCACTCCCCCAATATCTTGCAAATCTGGGACTCTTCAAACACCAATCCACTTGACAATTGCAGGAATAATGCCTCATCTTCTGCCTTGTGAACTTCCAAACACACGGCATCAACATCGACTTTCCTCCTTTCCAAATCTCCCCTCACTCCAACTCATCCCAAGTCCAATACACCAACACACCACATCCCCATTGACCTCTCCTACTTCTACGTTTTCCTTCCCACCTTTTTCTCCACCCTACCCACCAAATTATCAAAATCAGACGTCACCTGCCTCTACATATAGCCTTCATAGTTACCTTGCCCACAACATCAACCCGACTTCCAATTTAACTCTGAGCCTCCTTCTTCCACTTCGTCATCATTCCTGAGGAAACCTTTACCCGAAATGTCGACTCTCCTGATCTTCGATTGCTTTCTGACCTGATGTGCTTTTCCAGCGCCATGCACAAACAACTAACAGAAAGAAAAAGAAAAGCGAGGGAAGACAAAAAAAGAAAATAGAAAGACAAGCAGACAGAGTGACGAGCTGTGATGAGCAACTCTACTCCGCTCTACTCTTGGGTGAAGAATTGCACCCTGTACTGAGAGAAGGACTGCTTGAGTAGGACAGCTTATTGTCTATTCTCTTTCCAATACTTCCAATGGCAGCATTTCCGGATCATCAATAACACACATTAACTCAGCAAGATCTACCAGAGTCAATTCACTTCCCAGTATCTCTTGGACATCAATCTTTTACCATACAATGTAACACGTTTTTTCTATTTTGTCGATACGAAAGGATTTCTGAGATCTACGTGATTGGAAAAGCTGCAAGAAGAATCAAATCATATGCGGAACCGCCCACAAGTCTGTGCGTGTGTATTACAGTCGATGTAGGAGAGTCTGGAGCTTTCTGGTTGTGTAGCACGGATTGACCCAATTATTCATAAATTCGTTTTTATCATTACGAGCAGCGGTTGGAAAAAAACAATCTTTGATTCATTACGGAACATAAAGGCGTAAATTTGGCATTGTCATCAATGCCAATTGTCTGCACTAATTCCGTCCTCCCTCACCAAAACATGCAAGTTTATTTCCGTTAAGTCTGATTTTTTAAAAAAAATGTGTTTATTCTCTTTGTTTCTACTCTGGGGGAAGAAACAAAGCTTCATTCCTTCGGATCTCTGGTTGCTGAATGGCTCAGTTAGGAATATGTTCACTTCAAGATAAAAAGGTTCAAGGTTTCACCAGAAATTTTGAGAGAGCACGTTAGCCAAATGGTTAAACCTGCTGCCTCACAGTAACAGTAACCTTGACTTCATTCCAAATTTGTGCAAATGTCTGTATGAAATTTGCATGTTTCAT